>NC_091188.1:15298297-15310797 GCF_040958095.1 Procambarus clarkii
TGTGTGTGTGTGTGTGTGTGTGCGCGCGCGCGTGTGTGTGTGTGTGTGCGCGTGTGTGTGTGTGTGTGTGTGTGTGTGTGTGTGCGTGCAAACTCCTCTAGGCACCACTGAAAGATTTTGAGATTACCAGCGGGGATGTAAGGAAGCATTTGCTAGAGTTGGAGGTGACAAAGGCTATAGGCCCAGATGGAATCTCCCCTTGGATACAAAAGGAAGGAGCAGAAGCACTGTGCCTGTCACTCTTCATAGTGTATTATAAATCACTGGTAACAGGGGAACTTCCAAAAATTTGGAAGACGGCTAATGTAGCCCCGATATACAAGAAGGATGATAGACAGAAGGCACTGAACTACAGGCGTCCCTAACTTGCATACCATGCAAACTGATGGAGAAGATTGTGCGAAAAAAGCTAGTGGAATAAGAAGCGGGAAAGAACTTTGTAGCACATCAGCATGGGTCCAGGGATGGCAAATCATACCTCTCAGGATTAATTGAATTCTACGAGCAAGCAACAAAAATAGGCAAGAGAGAGAGAGAGAGAGGGCTGGGCAGACTGCATATTTCTGAACTGCCAGAAAACTTTTGACACAGTACCACATAAGAAACTAGTGCACAAGCTGGAGATGCAGGCAGGAGTGAAAGGGAGGGTACTCATATAATAAGGGAGTACCAAATCAACAGAAGACAGCGAGTCACTGTGAGTATTGAAGTCTCAGTGTGGCAAGAAGTCACTAGTGGAGTCCCACAGGGATCGGTCCTTGGACCTATATTTTTTCTGATATATGTACAGGATTTCCCAAAGGGAATAGACTCTTTCCTCTCAATGTTTGCTAACGATGCAAAACTTATGAGGTGGAATAAGACGGAACAAGATACTATGAAGCAACAAGATGACTTAGACAAACTGAAGGAATGGACCAACAAATGGCTGCTAAAGTTCAACCCAAGTAAATGTAAGGTGATGAAACTAGGCAGAGGAAATAGGAGGCCAGACACAGGATACCGAATGGAAGATGAAGTCCTTAATGAAACGGACAGAAAGATCTAGGAGTTGATATCACGCCAAACCTGTGTCCTGTAGACCACATCAGAATAACATCAGCGGCGAATGCAAGGCTGGCTAACATCAGAATTGTCTTTCTGAAACCTGTGTAAGGAATCCTTCAGAGCCTTGTATACCACATATGTAAGACAAATCCTAGAGTATGCAGCCCCAGCATGGAGCCCGTACCTTATCAAGCACAAGACGAGGCTGGAAAAAGTTCAGAGGACAGCCACTAAGCTAGTCACAGAACTAACAGGCATGAACTACGAGTTGAGGCTGTGGAAACTGCACCTCACATCGCTGGAAGACAGAAGAGCTCGGGGAGACATGATCACCACATACAAAATTCTGAGGGGAATTGACAGGATCGACCAGGATGGATTATTTAACACGGGAGGTACACGAACAAGAGGACACTGATGGAAGCTGAGTACCCACATGAGCCACAGAGACACTATAAATAACTTTTTCAGTGTCAGAGTAGTTGGTAAATGGAATGCACTAGGAAGTGAGGTGGTGGAGGCTGACTTTATACTCAGTTTCAATTGTAGATATGATAGAGCTCGAGAAGCTCAGGAATCTGTATACCAGTAGATTGACGGGGGAGAGGCGGGACCAGAGACCTGAAGCTCAACCCTGGCAAGCACAACTAGAGGAGTACACACACACGCGCGCGCGCACATATGAGATTCCGACCAGGGTAGACGAGTGGAGGTGGATCTCCCTAGAGTTTTTGAGCGTGAAACAAAGATGAAGTTGAATTGTTGCACGCTAATTTGGCTGCAATGTCTGTCTCATTATGATGGGTTATATGTATGTGTGAAGGTATCCATACAAACGAGATTCGAGACCCTTTACTCTGTGCAGCTATTAGGTCATTTATAATTGGTAGTATGAGGTTCTTGCTGTCGATCTTCCAGAAGTTTTCGATTGCTTGAAGAGCAGACTTTGAATCACAAAATATTATTCCTCCTCCAATATTTTTGAATGTATTGGTAGCTAGTTGTAATGCTGCTAGTTCTGCTTGTGTGGAGGTCAGCCAGTTGTTTAACAATGATGAAGTTGAATTAGATCAAGGTATCCCCCATCTCTGCTGTCAAAACTATATTGTACCAAACACTCAGGTCTGATAGGAGAGACATTGCTGACTCCCAACAACCTGAAAGCACTAGTATAAAAAGCTATGATTTGTTCAGATCTGAAACCTATATTTATGGGCAGCACAAAACGTCCACCAGACTGTGCGACACAGTGGTTGTCAAGATCAGGCTGGGTTATCATTACCTGTGGCAGGTGGCTACAGGTGCCAGATCTTCCAATTCTAAGCACTCCAGGTGCAAACTCTGTGAGCAGGAACTGCGGCATGAGCTTGCACACTACAACACCGAATGCCCAGTTATTAGACCATTCAGACCAGTTGGCATGAGGTACCTGGAGCTTTATAATTACTTTATTTACTCTCGTGTTCTTGAAGATATCCTCATAATGCCCCCAAAATTTGCCAGTGTAGGCTAGTGATCATATTGGCCCTGTATGACTAACTGTCCTGCGAGATGGGGACTTTTAGTAACACTGCTGCCTTATTCACTCTTGTGTTGATGAGATCCTTATAATTGCACCCGGAGTCTGCCAGTGCAGACTGCCTATCACATGCCTCTGTATGACTAACCATCCTGTGTGATGGGGATTTTTAGCACCACGTAGAACCACGTTTTGACAGACACACTGTACTCCACTTCATATAGTCTAGGGCAGCTGCACAAATGCAGATGTACCTAAATGTGTTAATAACAAAATGCGAGAGTTTTTTACTCCCATCAAGTACAAAGTGAAATCTTTGTACTTGAGAAAATAAATCAGTAATCAGGAAGCCAGATTCAAAGAAGGCAAATTAAGCATAAACAGAGGGAAGAAAATAGACTGTAGAGTGAAAAGCATGTTCTAGTGAAAACAAAGTTATTCGAAATTTGTTGAAAAAAATGAATGATTGAAATATTTGTTAAAATACCCGAGAGATATGGCAAAATTTTGTACAAACCTCGTATTTTTATTTTAATATTCACGTAATTATGGGTAATTATCCCCCCCCCCCCTTCCCTACATTGTATTCACGAGATTTTCGAAGTTTAGATAATATTTATGGTGCTCATTGGCATCCTAACCCAGTGGGTGTGTGTGTATGGTGGCTTTGAAGCAGACATCAACAGTAGCTGCTAGCAGCTGGCATGGGAGGGTGGTGTGTTGTGGCACGGCACTTTGGCACTGATGGGAGTCTCATTAGCTAAAAAACCTCGTTTGTGTGTTTCTTATCCATACAGATTTTGCAGTGTATAATGATGGTGTGGAAGGCAAGGTCAACATCACACTAGCAGGAAAACAATATTATTGTACTGCATTTTGTTTGTTTCAAAGAGATACTACGCTGAAACTTTGAAATGATCGAGAACACATCTCCTTCAATAGGTTAAGTAAGTTAACAATAATCGTTGTGAGAAAATCCGTAGTAGTGATGAGGGTTCGAACCTATGCGGTGGGTGTTCCCACGCTCAAGCGACTAGACCACGACAACGAATGAGGATTGCATCCTGGAGCTCTACTAATTACACAATGATTTCTGGAGACCCCTACTGACACCGGAACAGATTTTTCAGATAATCTGTCATCGTCATACACTCTGGCTCTGTCATCGTCATACACTCTGGCTCTGTCATCGTCATACACTCTGGCTCTGTCATCTAGAAATTTTCTACCTCTGACGCTGCTCTTCAACACACAAAGTATTGAGGGATGCATGGGGGGGGGGGGGATTGTGTGAAAATCCTGTTCTGGATTCAGTAGAAGCCTCAGAAAAATCCTTATGTGTTCAGTAGAACTCCAGGTTGCAATCCTTATACCATGTCGTGGTCTAGTTGCTAGAGCGAGTGCGTGGAAACACCCTCTGCATAGGTTCGAATCCTCATCACTGCTCTTACGGATTTTCTCATTGATGCAGTCACTTTAGTGTGATTTCTCTCTGTGTATTAATCGTTATGTTACATTAGAACCGATCGTAAGCGTGGCCAGAATATTGGAGTCTAACATTTCCTAAATCCTTTTTTTTTACAACTTCATGCTCTATGTCATGGCTCGATTTTAGAGTGATTGTTATCAATCCTATATATTATGTGCAACGTTTCTAGCACTAGGGCTGATGTACATATCACTTAAACTAACCCACAAATTTTAGAGATTTTCAAATGTGTCCATTTTGTCCATTTTGGGGGTGCGCATCAAAACTGAAATTGACTAACCCCCCCCCCCCCCCCCAACAAACACACGAGTAACATCTCCCCTCAGTGGAACTGATCAGAGCGAACGATCATGGGGTTTGGGAGTGAGGGAACGCTCACTTCAGTACTGCAAGGATGACGGTACTGGGCATTTACTCACCTCTTGTGCCTGGCAGTATGGGGGGGGGAAGGTAATTAACACCTTCGTTATAAGGAGACGGCTTCGTAAATAAAGGAGGCTGTTTTGTAATGACTGAAACATGATGAGTGACTATATAGCAGATTAACATGAAAGGAACTCACGATAGAGGGCGAGAATGAGTGTGTGGAGAGGCCAAGGAGAGGGTGTGGATCTATCTTGAGGTTATCTTGAGATAATTTCGGGGCTTTAGTGTCCCCGCGGCCCGGTCCTCGACCAGGCCTCCACCCCCAGGAAGCAGCCCGTGACAGCTGACTACCTCCCAGGTACCTATTTATTGCTAGGTAACAGGGGCATTCAGGGTGAAAGAAACTTTTGCCCATTTGTTTCTGCCTCGTGCGAGAATCGAACCCGCGCCACAGAATTACGAGTCCTGCGCGCTATCCACCAGGCCCCTTCGTAAGATGGATGGAAGAGAGGATTCTACAGCTAAAGAAGTTGTTGGACATAAAATGGAAGGACGAGATGATCAAGTAGAGGCAGTGGATTGAGTACTAATTTAAAGAGGAAATTTGGAAAATTTAACTTTACAGATGAGAGGCTGGACCAAAGAACCGAAGCTAAACCCCAGCAACCACAATTAGGTGAGCACACACACACACACACACACACACACACACACACACACACACACACACACACACACACACACACACACACACACACACACGCACACACGCACACACACACACACACTAACTTCATAAAAACACCCGCGGAATTTCATCCCTTGCTTCTCGTTTCAATGCATGAACTGGCCCCAGTCGAGGCCCCTTCCCCCACTTGCCGGGGCTCATCCCACTCGCTAGGGGAGGAAGGCAGATTTGGGCGATTTTTAATCGAATTATGACTCTGCTGGAAGCGGCGATCGTTCCCTCTTGGTGGCTCTCAAAATTGGTCAATATTGTCTCTGAAAAATGATCTGACTCAATTAGTTTCCCATTCTCTCTTTTGTTCGTCTCTTTTTCTCCTAATATTTTCTTTTTCTTTCTGTCCGAGTGTGTCTGTGTTAGAGAACACGCATTTGAGTGAGTGTAGATGAGTTTTGTAGTTAAGATCAGTTCTGTAAAGTTGTATTCATCATTATTTTTGCGGTTCGCCTACCATGTAACCACAGACAGAGGTAATCCCACGGAGCCTGCGCCACGAGTTGAACACGTCTACAGAAGCATTTTTTTTACTGGCCAACAAGGGGGAGGAAAAGCTGTGAAAGACATATTGGAGAGAAACGTGACCCCTACCAACACTAACCAACAGACACACCTCACATATACCACAGGAGAGAGACGGGACCACCAACATGCTCCTCAGGGACTCTCCCGACACAACATACGCTACAATTCAGATGAATATCGTCTATTCTTTTACATGCCTATTTACCAGCTGTCAGTTCCAGCTATCTCACTACGTGTACAAAACAATAACATATATTTCCAACATACACAAAGAGGCTCTATCGAAGATCACTAATCAACCGTAGCAATTACTGTTTAAAACCCTTTTCAGCTCTGAAGAGATAGGGAACTTGCCCACGAAACGGGAGGAATTGTCCATCTAGATGGTGGCCCCGAGGTGCGTTAACCCGCCCGCTTTCGGGACTCTGGCTTGTCTAATGAGAGCCTCACTCACCTCTTTCATAAACTTTAAGTACACATATATTCCAAAACCTCACAGTTTTTGAGCCTATTGAGATGAACCTGTAGCAAGGTTTCAAACCAGTGTACTGATTGGTTTGCTGCACGTTCTTGAAAGTGACCGTCCTATCACCTTCATGTACATTGTATCACGGTAGACGCATAGATAAGAATATCTATGCCATATAATCTAAGAGTGTTCCTTGGCCCATTGGTCATCTTTCTGGGAGAGGTTTAATATTTTCTGAGATATTGCTTTCAGGAGTTTGTCATACTCTCCTAATTTTGCTCTCTCAAATGTGGATGCGCACCGTAGGTAATAAATAAGCTGGGCAGTTACAGGTACCTCGTGAGGCGGGGTGAGGTATCTCGTAGGTCTTAAAAGTTCTTTTTTCTGTCTTCCATCATCTTCAGTAGCTACGGGACTCCTCCGGTATGTACTTCCTGCTCCTAAAATAAACAGTGTAGATGTCTTCTTCAATCCCGCTGAAACCAAGGAAAAACTTCGAGCATTTGTTTCGATTATTCCTAATTATAAATCTCCTTTTCACTAGATTGAAAGCAGAAGTGAAATTTAGTTTGATTACTGCAATATTTTCGGGGAGCCATTGATATATGCTCATGCATCATTGCTTCAAGTTGATGTGGCGAGAGCGCTGTAGCAAGGCCAGCTTCCCTGGCACAGAGACAGTGAAGCGTCTTGCACAAGGCATTAAGTCTTATTCCTCCCTTTTACTTCTTCAGGACACATTGAGATGCACCAAATGAGGGTTTAATTCTGACAGGAATTAGGCCAGACTTCGTGGTCTCCGACAGAAAGACCTTGATATGGGTTCCTTGAAGAGTTCCGAAGGCTCATTGCTTTAGAGAGGAACATAAAATAAGTTTTTCTTTCAAACCGACTTTTTTTTCTTGTACCCTACCAGCCCTATGTAATTTTTTTTACAATTTTTTGATCTGTTAAGTTAGACTACGTATGGTGTAGCTTAATGTACGAATCAAAGGTTACAATTAAATGACAAAAAATGATTATCTAATCCATATATCACAATTATAAAATTCAAAAACTTCTTTAAGCTCTTCATGGTCATTATATAATTATGAAATAGAATACTCGTCAGGACCCTGGTCAAACCAGCCTCATTCCACGAAAAAATTAAATAAAATTTTTGAGATATAACGATAATAATTGAGGAAATATCCGACATACTCACTCACTCACTCACACACTCTCGCTCTTATGCTCGGTCTTTGTCTGACTGTTTCCTTAACATTACTTTTTGTCTCTCAGTCTCTGTGTCGTGGCAGAGTGGCTTAGGACGTAACCTTCACAGTGAACAATGTGCAGGTTCGAACCCTCATCATGGCTTCTATTGACTTTGTCATTGATACTTCACATTCATGTGATTTTTTTTTTGTATTTGAAAAGAAGCGTTAGAGGGTGTAGCTACTGGACCACAGCCAGGGTGCAGCTACTGGACCACAGCCAGGGTGCAGCTACTGGACCACAGCCAGGGTGCAGCTACTGGACCACAGCCATGGTGCCACTCATGGACCACAGCCATGGTGCCACTCCTGGACCACAGCCAGGGTACAGCTACTGGACCACAGCCAGGGTACAGCTACTGGACCACAGCCAGGGTGCAGCTACTGGACCACAGCCTAGGTACAGCTACTGGACCACAGCCAAGGTGCCACTCCTGGACCACAGCCAGGGTGCAGCTACTGGACCACAGCCAGGGTGCCACTCATGGACCACAGCCATGGTGCCACTCATGGACCACAGCCATGGTGCAGCTACTGGACCACAGCCAGGGTACAGCTACTGGACCACAGCCAGGGTGCAGCTACTGGACCACAGCCAGGGTGCCACTCATGGACCACAGCCATGGTGCCACTCATGGACCACAGCCAGGGTGCAGCTACTGGACCACAGCAAGGGTGCCACTCATGGACCACAGCCATGGTGCCACTCCTGGACCACAGCCAGGGTGCAGCTACTGGACCACAGCCAGGGTACAGCTACTGGACCACAGCCAAGGTGCCACTCCTGGACCACAGCCAAGGTGCCACTCCTGGACCACAGCCTGGGTACAGCTACTGGACCACAGCCAAGGTGCCACTCCTGGACCACAGCCAGGGTGCAGCTACTGGACCACAGCCAGGGTGCCACTCATGGACCACAGCCATGGTGCCACTCATGGACCACAGCCATGGTGCAGCTACTGGACCACAGCCAGGGTGCCACTCATGGACCACAGCCAGGGTGCAGCTACTGGACCACAGCAAGGGTGCCACTCATGGACCACAGCCATGGTGCCACTCCTGGACCACAGCCAGGGTGCAGCTACTGGACCACAGCCAGGGTGCCACTTATGGACCACAGCCAAGGTGCCACTCCTGGACCACAGCCAGGGTGCAGCTACTGGACCACAGCTAGGGTGCAGCTACTGGACCACAGCCAGGGTGCCACTCATGGACCACAGCCATGGTGCCACTCATGGACCACAGCCAGGGTGCAGCTACCGGACCACAGCCAGGGTGCCACTTATGGACCACAGCCATGGTGCCACTCCTGGACCACAGCTAGGGTGCAGCTACTGGACCACAGCCAGGGTACAGCTACTGGACCACAGCCAAGGTGCCACTCCTGGACCACAGCCATGGTGCCACTCCTGGACCACAGCCAGGGTGCAGCTACTGGACCACAGCCAGGGTACAGCTACTGGACCACAGCCAGGGTGCAGCTACTGGACCACAGCCAGGGTGCAGCTACTGGACCACAACCAGGGTACAGCTACTGGACCACAGCCAGGGTGCAGCTACTGGACCACAGCCAGGGTGCAGCTACTGGACCACAGCCAGGGTGCAGCTACTGGACCACAGCCAGGGTGCAGCTACTGGACCACAGCCAGGGTGCAGCTACTGGACCACAGCCAGGGTGCAGCTACTGGACCACAGCCAGGGTGCAGCTACTGGACCACAGCCAGGGTGCAGCTACTGGACCACAGCCAGGGTGCAGCTACTGGACCACAGCCAGGGTGCAGCTACTGGACCACAGCCAGGGTGCAGCTACTGGACCACAGCCAGGGTGCAGCTACTGGACCACAGCCAGGGTGCAGCTACTGGACCACAGCCGGAGTACCACTCCTGGACCAGAACCAGGGTGCCACTCCTGGACCACAGCCAGGGTGCAGCTACTGGACCACAGCCGGAGTACCACTCCTGGACCAGAACCAGGGTGCCACTCCTGGACCACAGCCAGGGTGCAGCTACTGGACCACAGCCAGGGTGCAGCTACTGGACCACAGCCAGGGTGCACCTACTAGACCACAGCCATGGTGCAGTTACTGGACCACAGCCAGGGTGCAGCTACTGGACCACAACCAGGGTGCAGCTACTGGACCACAGCCCGGGTGCAGCTATTGGACCACAGCCATGGTGCAGCTACCGGCCCACAGCCATGGTGCAGCTACCGGACCACAGCCAGGGTGCAGCTACTGGACCACAGCCAGGGTGCAGCTACTGGACCACAGCCAGGGTGCAGCTACTGGACCACAGCCAGGGTGCCACTCCTGGACCACAGCCAGGGTGCAGCTACTGGACCACAGCCAGGGTTCCACTCCTGGACCACAGCCAGGGTGCCACTCCTGGACCACAGCCATTGTGTAGCTACTGGACCACAGCCAGGGTGCAGCTACTGGACCACAGCCAGGGTGCCACTCCTGGACCACAGCCATGGTGCCACTCCTGGACCACAGCCAGGGTGCAGCTACTGGACCACAGCCAGGGTACAGCTACTGGACCACAGCCAGGGTGCAGCTACTGGACCACAGCCAGGGTGCAGCTACTGGACCACAGCCATGGTGCAGCTACTGGACCACAGCCAGGGTGCAGCTACTGGACCACAGCCAGGGTGCAGCTACTGGACCACAGCCAGGGTGCAGCTACTGGACCACAGCCAGGGTGCAGCTACTGGACCACAGCCAGGGTTCAGCTACTGGACCACAGCCAGGGTGCAGCTACTGGACCACAGCCAGGGTGCCACTCCTGGACCACAGCCAGGGTGCAGCTACTGGATCACAGCCAGGGTGCAGCTACTGGACCACAGCCAGGGTGCAGCTACTGGACCACAGCCAGGGTGCCACTCCTGGACCACAGCCAGGGTGCCACTCCTGGACCACAGCCAGGGTGCAGCTACTGGACCACAGCCAGGGAGCCCCTCCTGGACCACAGCCATGGTGTAGCTACTGGACCACAGCCAGGGTGCCACTCCTGGACCACAACCAGGGTGCAGCTACTGGACCACAGCCAGGGTGCAGCTACTGGACCACAGCCATGGTTCAGTTACTGGACCACAGCCAGGGTGCAGCTACTGGACCACAGCCAGGGTGCAGCTACTGGACCACAACCAGGGTGCAGCTACTGGACCACAGCCAGGGTGCAGCTACTGGACCACAGCCAGGGTGCAGCTACTGGACCACAGCCAGGGTGCAGGTACTGGACCACAGCTAGGGTGCAGCTACTGGACCACAGCCAGGTTGCAGCTACTGGACCACAGCCAGGTTGCAGCTACTGGACCATAGCCAGGGTGCAGCTACTGGACCACAGCCAGGGTGCAGCTACTGGACCACAGCCAGGGTGCAGCTACTGGACCACAGCCAGGGTGCAGCTACTGGACCACAGCCAGGGTGCAGCTACTGGACCACAGCCAGGGTGCCACTCCTGGACCACAGCCATGGTGCAGCTACTGGACCACAGCCAGGGTGCAGCTACTGGACCACAGCCAGGGTGCAGCTACTGGACCACAGCCAGGGTGCAGCTACTGGACCACAGCCAGGGTGCAGCTATTGGACCACTGTCAGGGTGCAGCTACTGGACCACAGCCAGGGTGCAGCTACTGGACCACAGCCAGGGTGCAGCTACTGGACCACAGCCAGGGTGCCACTCCTGGACCACAGCCAGGGTGCAGCTACTGGACCACAGCCAGGGTGCAGCTACTGGACCACAGCCAGGGTGCAGCTACTGGACCACAGCCATGGTGCAGCTACTGGACCACAGCCATGGTGCAGCTACTGGACCACAGCCATGGTGCCACTCCTGGACCACAGCCAGGGTGCAGCTACTGGACCACAGCCAGGGTGCCACTCCTGGACCACAGCCAGAGTGCAGCTACAGGACCACAGCCAGGGTGCAGCTACTGAACCACAGCCAGGGTGCAGCTACTGGACCACAGCCAGGGTGCAGCTACTGGACCACAGCCAGGGTGCAGCTACTGGACCACAGCCAGGGTGCAGCTACTGGACCACAGCCAGGGTGCAGCTACTGGACCACAGCCATGGTGCAGCTACTGGACCACAGCCAGGGTGCAGCTACTGGACCACAGCCAGGGTGCAGCTACTGGACCACAGCCAGGGTGCCACACCTGGACCACAGCCAGGGTGCAGCTACTGGACCACAGCCAGGGTGCAGCTACTGAACCACAGCCAGGGTGCCACACCTGGACCACAGCCAGGGTGCAGCTACTGGACCACAGCCAGGGTGCAGCTACTGAACCACAGCCAGGGTGCCACGCCTGGACCACAGCCAGGGTGCAGCTACTGGACCACAGCCAGGGTGCAGCTACTGGACCACAGCCAGGTTGCAGCTACTGGCCCACAGCCAAGGTGCCACTCCTGGACCACAGCCAGGGTGCCACTCCTGGACCACAGCCATGGTGTAGCTACTGGACCACAGCCAGGGTGCCACTCCTGGACCACAGCCAGGGTGCAGCTACTGGACCACAGCCAGGGTGCCACTCCTGGACCACAGCCAGGGTGCCACTCCTGGACCACAGCCAGGGTGCCACTCCTGGACCACAGCCATGGTGTAGCTACTGGACCACAGCCAGGGTGCCACTCCTGGACCACAGCCAGGGTGCAGCTACTGGACCACAGCCAGGGTGCAGCTACTGGACCACAGCCAGGGTACAGCTACTGGACCACAGCCAGGGTGCAGCTACTGGACCACAGCCAGGGTGCAGCTACTGGACCACAGCCAGGGTACAGCTACTGGACCACAGCCAGGGTGCAGCTACTGGACCACAGCCAGGGTGCAGCTACTGGACCACAGCCAGGGTGCAGCTACTGGACCACAGCCAGGGTGCAGCTACTGGACCACAGCAAGGGTGCAGCTACTGGACCACAGCCAGGGCGCAGCTACTGGACCACAGCCAGGGCGCAGCTACTGGACCACAGCCAGGGCGCAGCTACTGGACCACAGCCAGGGTGCAGCTACTGCACCACAGCCAGGGTGCAGCTACTGGACCACAGCCAGGGTGCAGCTACTGGACCACAGCCAGGGCGCAGCTACTG
>NC_091188.1:15318297-15408297 GCF_040958095.1 Procambarus clarkii
TTCAGTCTAAGTCATCTTGTTGCCTCCTATTATCTTCCTCTGTTTTAGTCCTCATAATTTTTCCTTCATCAGCAAACAGGGAAAGGAACGATTCCATACCCTCTGGGAGATCATTTACATATATCAGAAACAGTATAGGTCCAAGGACTGACCCCTGCGGGACTCCACGGGTGACGTCTTGCTAATCTGAGACCTCACCCCTCAGTGTGACTCGCTGTCTTCTGTTGCTTAGGTACTCCCTTATCCAATGGAGTACCTTCCCTTTCACTCAAGCCTGCATCTCCAGGTTTTTCACTAGCCTCTTGTGTGGTACTGTATCAAAGGCTTTCTGGCAATCCAAAAATATTCAGTCTGGCCACCCCTCTCTTTCTTGCCTGATTTTTGTTGCCTGGTCGTAGAATTCAATAAATCCTGTGAGTCAGGACTTGCCATCCCTGAACCCATGTTGATGCTGTGTTACAAAGTTCCTTCGCTCCAGATGTTCCACTAGCTTTTTTCGCACAATTTTCTCCATCAGTTTGCATGGTATGCAGGTTAGGGACACTGGCCTGTAGTTCAGTGCCTCCTGTCTATCCTCCTCCTTGTTTATCGGGACTACATTAGCTGCCTTCCAAATTTTTGGCAGGTCCCCTGTTACCAGTGATTTGTTATACACCATGGAGAGTGGCAGGCACAGTGCTTCTGCTCCTTCCTTTAGTATCCAAGGGGAGGTTCCATCTGGGCCTATAGCCTTTGTCACATCCAACTCTAGTAAAAGCTTCCTTACATCCCCACTGGTAATCTCAAACTCTTCTGGTGGTTCCTGGTTAACTATTCCCTCTCTTATCTCCGGAACTTCTCTTTGTTCTAATGTAAAGACCTCCTGGAGTTTCTTTTTCAGTTCCTCGCATTTCCTTGTAGTTTGCAGTGAGTCTGTCTGCCTCTACCCTCAATTTCATTACCTGTTCCTTTATTGTTGTTTTTCTCCTAATGTGGCTGTGCAGCAATTTAGGCTGAGTCTTTGCCTTGCTTGCGATGTCTTTTTCGTATTGCCCTTCTGCCTCTCTTCTCAACCTGACATATTCATTCCTGGCATTCTGGTATCTTTCTCTGCTCTCAAGTGTCCTGTTATTTCTATAGTTTCTACACGCTCTTTTACCTTTCTGCTTAGCTAGCCTACTGTGTGTGTGTACTTACCTAGTTGTGCTTGCGGGAGTTGAGCTCTGGATCTTTGGTCCCGCCTCTCAACTGTCAATCAACTAATGTACAGGTTCCTGAGCCAATTGGGCTCTATCATATCTACACTTGAAACTGTGTATGGAGTCAGCCTCCACCACATCACTTAATAATGCATTCCATTTGTCTACTACTCTGACACTGAAAAAAAAACTTTCTAATGTGTTTTTGGCTCTTTTGGGCACTCAGTTTCCACTTGTGTCCCCTAGTGCGTGTGCCCCTTGTGTTAAATAGTCTGTCTTTATCTACCCTATCAATTCCTCTGAGAATCTTGTATGTGGTGATCATGTCCCCTCTAACTCTTCTGTCTCCCAGTGACGTGAGGTTTAATTCCCGTAGTCGCACCTCGTAGCTCATACCTCTCAGTTCGGGTACTAGTCTGGTGGCAAACCTTTGAACTTTTTCCACTTTAGCCTTATGCTTGACTAGATATGGTCTCCATGCTGGAGCCGCATACTCCAGAATTGGTCTGACATATGTGGTATACAAATTTCTTTAAGATTCCTTACACAGGTTTCTAAAGGCCGTTCTTATGTTAGCTAGCATGTATGTGTGTGTACTCACCTAGTTGTACTCACCTAGTTGTGCTTGCGGGGGTTGAGCTCTGGATCTTTGGTCCCGCCTCTCAATCATCAATCAACAGGTGTACAGTTTCCTGAGCCTATTGGGCTTTATCATATCTACACTTGAAACTGTGTATGGAGTCAGCCTCCACCACATTACTTCCTAATGCATTCCATTTGTCAACCACTCTGACACTAGAAAAGTTCTTTCTAATATCTCTGTGGCTCATTTGGGCATTCAGTTTCCACCTGTGTCCCCTAGTGCGTGTGCCCCTTGTGTTAAATAGCCTGTCTTTATCAACCCTGTCGATTCCCTTGAGAATCTTGAATGTGGTGATCATGTCCCCCTAACTCTTGTGTCTTCCAACGAAGTGAGGTTTAATTCCCGTAGTCTCTCCTCGTAGCTCATACATCTCAGCTCGGGTACTAGTCTGGTGGCAAACCTTTGAACCTTTTCCAGTTTAGTCTTATGCTTGACTACATATGGACTCCATGTTGGAGACGCATACTCCAGGGTTGGTCTGACATATGTGGTATATAATGTTCTGAAAGATTCCTTACACAAGTTTCAAAAGACCGTTCTTATGTTAGCTAATCTGGCATATGCTGCTGATGTTATCCTCTTGATATGAACTTCAGGGAACAGGTCTGGCGTGATATCAACCCAAAGGTCTTTCTCTCTCTCTGACTTTTGAAGTATTTCATCTCCCAAATGATACCTTGTATCTGGTCTTCTGCTTCCTACCCTTATCGTCATTACATTACATTTGGTAGGGTTAAAATCTAACAGCCATTTGTTCGACCATTCCTGCAGCTTGTCCAGGTCTTCTTGAAGCCTCAAGCTGTCCTCCTCTGTCTTAATCCTTCTCATAATTTTGGCGTCGTCAGCAAACATTGAGAGGAATGAGTCTATACCCTCTGGGAGATCACTTACGTAGATCAGAAACAGGATAGGTCCATGTACAGAGCCCTGTGGGACTCCACTGGTGACTTCACGCCATTCTGAGGTCTCACCCCTCACTGTAACTCTCTGCTTCCTATTGCTTAGGTACTCCCTTATCCACTGGAGCGCCCTACCAGTTACTCCTGCCTGTTTCTCCAGCTTTTATGGGGTACTGTGTCAAAGGCTTTCCGACAGTCCAAAAAAATGCAGTCCGCCCATCCTTCTCTTTCTTGCTTAATCTTTGTCACCTGATCGTAGAATTCTATCAAGCCAGTCAGGCAAGATTTACCCTCCCTGAACCCATGTTGATGGGGTGGGTGGGTGTTGGTGGGGGGGTGTGGGGGGGTGGGGTGTGTGTGTGTGTGTGTGTGTGTGTGTGTGTGTGTGTGTGTGTGTGTGTGTGTGTGTGTGTGTGTGTGTGTGTGTGTGTGTGTGTGTGTGTGTGTGTTGCGTCGCTGAGTGACGTTGCTCAGGGCTTCGAACCCTTCTCCCGGAAAATCATGGTTAAAAATTCTGCTGACGTTCTTCGTCATATAATTTATCAGAACATCAGCACGTGTACATGTACGCCTCTATGACTCGTGCTAATTAGCTAACTGATAGCAACGTGAAAGAGAATGAGTTACTTAAGTTGCAGTTGGTATGTGAGCTGCTCGTTGCTCCTCTCTCCTCGTTGGTCACTGAGCTGAGGAAGGTAGACTGAGGTGGCCATGTGTGCTCAAACAAGCTGGCTCACGAATTAATTTTTATATTATATTCGTGTTATGTGTCGTTAAGGTGAATAACGAAATATTTGCATCATCGTGGGTTCATTAGTATGTGAATCTCCTGTCTCTACACTTGTACATTACTCTTTCGTTTTCTTTGTACACACATTTTTATTGTTATTATAATTATTGTTAAGGATTGTGGTTACTGTGGCGAGTACCTGTGAATCATATATTTTGTCGATTGGGACTTTATGTTTTCATAGTCCTTGTGACTTTAAATTTGCCCAATCCCAGAGACTTTAAGCTTTTCAGCCCATATTGATAATATAGTTATGGTCAATTCCACAGTGATTGAAAGTTAATGACCCTATTGACTTAGAAGCATTACAGAGAAACCAAGAGTCTGTACCAGTCTTACTTGCATGTGTGATCTAGTACACAAATGTTCTACAAAGTCCACGTACCTTGTTCATAATGTAAACACCACTGATATTACCCGTTGCTGCACTTTGTTGTAAATCCACCCAGTGAATATGGTATAGTTTCTCCAGTCTCCAGGTTGAGAATGGTGTGACGGGCCGAATAGGAAGACCTGAACAGCTTTTGAACATCGTGAACCACGAGGAGATACTTCCTGCTGGACGGGAGAGTCTGGACTTAATGGGACACCGTTCCCTCGTGATGTCTTCACTGACCTACTCAACGGAGAAGTGTGTGTTGCCCCAGTGAAGGTGTTAAGTTCTCTTCGGATCAAGGAGTAGTCTGTTTCACCTAGTTTCCCCAAACACTTAACATATCTGATTTACCTGATTTAACCTGAGAGCCACTAACCCTAATGGCCTTCACCAGGACAGGAAGCCGGCAGTTTGTCGAAGTTTTCCCCCCCTGCCAATATACCTTGATGTAGACCTGCTGCCAATTGTTTTTATTATTGAGAGATTCTCTAGCACTAGGAGTATCACTCGGCTCATAACAGAGTCATTGTAATAAAAAAAGTGAACAAGACCGAACAGAATTACTCCGTGGTAGAGAAAGCGGCTCGACCTTTAGATATGACCTTTTAGAAAGTTGTTGATCCATCTTAAAGGTCACTAAGCAGACGTATGTATTGACCACAACCTCTTTGGTATTCTTAACTGAAATGAAATTAAAGACTCAGACAATTTTAAGATTTTCTTTATTCTTCACGAATTTATTCGTAACACTCAGAATATACTCACTCAGAATGCATTATCCTGGGTCTGTCCTTCAGGATTTATATAATATAAATCACTGAAAGAATTATATACACTGAGCAATTATATAATATTAATCCATATTCACATTTAAGGCCGAGCTTCTTGTTACTGACCCAGTACCGTTCACTGTTCACCGTACAGGTGCGTGTTATAATATCATGCTTTACTTAATTGTATTTCTTGTATCGTGTCTCTTAAATGTTACCACTAATATGTACACAAATGTGACTACTACTGAGTAATCAGCATTTCTTATGGCGATGGAGAGTTGTTATAACCCAGTGAATTATAAACAATATAAGTATACCCTTTGTATATAAGTATACCCTCTGTATCTAAGTACACCCTTTGTATCTAAGTACATCCTTTGTATCTAAGTACACTCTTTGAATATAAGTACACCCTTTGTATCTAAGTACACTCTTTGAATATAAGTACACTCTTTGAATATAAGTGCACCCTTTGTATATAAGTACACTCTTTGTATCTAAGTACACACTTTGTATCTAAGTACACCCTTTGTATCTAAGTACACTCTTTGTATCTAAGTACACCCTTTGTATCTAAGTACACTCTTTGTATCTAAGTACACTCTTTGTATCTAAGTACATTCTTTGTATCTAAGTACACTCTTTGTATCTAAGTACACTCTTTGTATCTAAGTACACTCTTTGTATCTAAGTACACACTTTGTATCTAAGTACACCCTTTGTATCTAAGTACACTCTTTGTATCTAAGTACACCCTTTGTATCTAAGTACACTCTTTGTATCTAAGTACACACTTTGTATCTAAGTACACCCTTTGTATCTAAGTACACCCTTTGTATCTAAGTACACTCTTTGTATCTAAGTATACTCTTTGTATCTAAGTACACTCTTTGTATCTAAGTACACTCTTTGTATCTAAGTACATTCTTTGTATCTAAGTACACCCTGTGTATCTAACTCGTCATCCAGTGATACATAAAACAATTCAACCCAGCCTAGAGAACATAAAAAACATCATCACCAAAAAACTCTCACATCTCAACAAAGCCGACCTGCACCAGAGAATAGCTGAAGGTTCGCCATCTGCAACATGGTATCTTCAGGCAACCAAATTAGAAAGGTTAAATATCCCAAAAGGAATCCACAGGGAAATAGCAGTTAGGCTATATAGGTTAGGCGTCTAGGTTACAGATGCAACTGGGAGATTGGTGAACCCCGACAGAGAGAGTGCATCTTCTGCCAAACTGTCACAGAAAAGCCATTACTTCACTATCTTCTGGAATGTGAAGCAACCAATGACCTTAGAAGAGCTTTAAGAGTTCCTGAATCATGCAGTGGCCACCCTGAAGCCATCAACACAGCCACTCTCCTGGTCAACAAAGGTGTCCAGCAGCTGGACACCCTCATAACGACTGTGAAGCAGTATCCTCCCTCGCGATAACAGCTTGATGGTTAAATGCAACCTCAGAATACTGAGAAAAAAAATTGTACCACTTACGGGCTATTCATGCCCGTGCCACCTCTTCGGTGGCTTAATCTTTATCAATCAATCAATCTGTGTATCTAAGTTTATGTTCCTTGTCACTATTATATTCATTCTGTATACAATTCCGACATAAATCATTCTTAAATATGTTTATTTTTGTTGATGCGTTGCTGAACTATCCAACTGTGTTGTTATGACCCCCGAGTAACACTGGTAGTGGTGTTTCACCATCTTGGTAGTGCTAACACTTGGCCGTAAGTGCATCTGTCAAAGATGAAGGGAAGCAAACAGTGTTACCAGCGAGAACATCGCAAAAACAATGAACAGAACAAAACCAGCAAGAACAGAACAAAAAAAACAGTGTTACAGTGAAGAACATCCCACAGTGTTATCAACATAAACCCCACATAAACTGGGTTACAGCAAGAGTTACTCTTAGAGTTACTCAAGAGTTACTCTGGGTTACTCTTAGATTATTACCAGCATGAACATGAGGCATTGTTACGCCAAGATCGTTTCAAAAATAGTGCTAACAGCATGAATATCACAGTGTTAACTGGGCTGAATATCACAGTGTTACGGGCATTAACATCATATATACGTGTTATCTCCCATGAACACCACACACGCACAGTGCTAGGAGAGTGAACACCACACACGCACAGTGCTAGGAGAGTGAACACCACACACGCACAGTGCTAGGAGAGTGAACACCACACACGCACAGTGCTAGGAGAGTGAACACCACACACGCACAGTGCTAGGAGAGTGAACACCACACACGCACAGTGCTAGGAGAGTGAACACCACACACGCACAGTGCTGGGAGAGTGAACACCACACACGCACAGTGCTAGGAGAGTGAACACCACACACGCACAGTGCTAGGAGAGTGAACACCACACACGCACAGTGCTAGGAGAGAGTGAACACCACACACGCACAGTGCTGGGAGAGTGAACACCACACACACACAGTGCTGGGAGAGTGAACACCACACACGCACAGTGCTAGGAGAGTGAACACCACACACGCACAGTGCTAGGAGAGTGAACACCACACACGCACAGTGCTAGGAGAGTGAACACCACACACACACAGTGCTAGGAGAGTGAACACCACACACGCACACTGCTAGGAGAGTGAACACCACACACGCACACTGCTAGGAGAGTGAACACCACACACACACAGGGCTAGGAGAGTGAACACCACACACGCACAGTGCTAGGAGAGAGTGAACACCACACGCACAGTGCTCGGAGAGTGAACACCACACACGCACAGGGCTAGGAGAGTGAACACCCCACACAGTGTTACCAACGTGAATATCATAATCACAGTGCCACCACAGACAACATCACCCACTGCAGAGTTACCAACATGAACATCGAATGAAGCGGGAACATCCTGGCTAACACAACATCAGAATGATATATATAAAGTATTTACACACAGAAACATTGACATAGATACCAATACCGGCGGAAAGTCCGCCGTAGAGAGTCAGTTATCAGGAAAACAAATGGAGAGAGTTGCATTGTTACCAGAAACACAATCACGGCTTTATAAACAGTCATGGTGAGATTAATTTTCATGTATTGATATCGCTACATATTACTCGAACTCTCATGCATACATATGTATGAGGATATACACGTTCACGCACACGTATAAACAAAGGCTCAAGCACGCACATTCATACATACATATTCATTACTCTTCATCTCACGTCCTTCATTCATGAACTTGAACATCCATTATAATTCAATAATATGAAGTTCAGTGGCAATTGCCGTCCGATGGTAGATGTCCCAGTGCATGAATGAGGCCATAGAAGGTGTCCCAGTGCATGAATGAGCCCATAGCAGGTGTCCCAGTGCATGAATGAGCCCATAGAAGGTGTCCCAGTGCATGAATGAGCCCATAGAAGGTGTCCCAGTGCATGAATGAGCCCATAGAAGGTGTCCCAGTGCACGAATGAGCCCATAGAAGATGTCCCAGTGCACGAATGAGCCCATAAAAGGTGTCCCAGTGCACGAATGAGCCCATAGAAGGTGTCCCAGTGCACGAATGAGCCCATAGAAGGTGTCCCAGTACACGAATGAGCCCAGAGAAGGTGTCCCAGTGCACGAATGAGCCCAGAGAAGGTGTCCCAGTGCACGAATGAGCCCATAGAAGTGTCCCAGTGCATGAATGAGCCCATAGAAGGTGTCCCAGTGCACGAATATGCCCATAGAAGATGTCCCAGTGCACGAATGAGCCCATAGAAGGTGTCCCAGTGCATGAATAAGCCCATAGAAGGTGTCCCAGTGCACAAATATGCCCATAGAAGATGTCCCAGTGCACGAATGAGCCCATAGAAGGTGTCCCAGTGCACGAATGAGCCCATAGAAGGTGTCCCAGTGCACGAATATGCCCAGAGAAGGTGTTCCAGTGCACGAATGAGCCCTTAGAAGGTGTCCCAGTGCACGAATGAGCCCATAGAAGGTGTCCCAGTGCACGAATATGCCCATAGAAGATGTCCCAGTGCATGAATGAACCCATAGAAGGTGTCCCAGTGCATGAATATGCCCAGAGAAGGTGTCCCAGTGCACGAATGAGCCCCCGAGGAGCAGAATGTCAGTACAGAGAGGCGAGACAAGTGGGATCCTACAGAGATTATTCCTCAGCACCAAGTAATACTCCTCTTGAGTTGAGTGAACGAACTGCCTGGCTGAAGTCTGGACAGTGACATTGAGTGGAAGATGAGAGTAAAATCGAGCAAGAGGAGGTAGACCCACTCCTCAAATGTTCCAAGCCAACGGGGTGAGAATAGCTTGAGCTACCTCATCCCTTTGTGTGTATTTTACCTCAATACACTTATTTCAATTTCAATTTCAACCACTGTATCAGCTCCACGACACTCCATCAGTCCCACAACAGTTAGTTAACAAATGTAATGCACTAAGTAGTGATGTGGTGGAGACAGACTCCATACACAGTTTTAAATGTAGATTTGGTAGAACTCCATAGGCTCAGGATTCGTACATCAGCTGATTGACAGTTGAGAAGCGGGACCAAAGAGCCAGAGCTCAACCCCCGCAAGCACAACTAAGTAAGTACAACACACCACCGTAAATGAGGTAGAAAAAATTCGCAAATTCGTGATAGCTTTTAGCAACGAATATTCGTCCGTTCATGTTTAACATTATTTACTTCATGTCAAGTTCTTGATAAACAGTGCTTTTTATACAGTGACTGATGGACTGCTGTCATCAGAGGAACTGACATCATGCCACGTGGGTCATGCATGATAAGCTGTAAGGCAGATACTATATCGCTAAGGAAAGCACTTAAGCTAAGCTTCACTGGTTAAGATACTCTATGATAATCTTGGGTATGTCTGATTCGGTTGAAATTGAAGATGAATCAGTTAGAGGATCTCGTGGGGATCATATGTGAATCATAAGGATTGGGTTCTGATAGAGCTTGTGTACTCACTTGTGTTATGGAGAACGTGGGGGGGGGGGGTAAGGATATATATTGGAACTCTCAGGTGGAGCCTTCAACACTAAGACGAGTTCAGGTCCTCAAAGAACAGGCACAGTTGTTTTCTGTCTGTCTGTCTGTCTGTCTGTCTGTCTGTCTGTCTGTCTGTCTGTCTGTCTGTCTGTCTGTCTGTCTGTCTGTCTGTGTCTCTCTCTCTCTCTCTCTCTCTCTCTCTCTCTCTTTACCCTGCTGTCTCTGTTTACTGTGCGTCACTGTGTCTTCTTGTCTTCTGTGTATCCCTTTTCGATGTTTATGTAATGTGTTTTACACAATGTTGTGCACCACTGGTCCTGTCCTCGTGAACGGCGGGGGAACACTAACACAAAATACATAACTGAGAGAGTTAGTTATTTTCCCTTAAAAGTCTCGCGCTTGGCATTGGTAGTTTGACATGCTTTACGTTTGAAATTGTTTGACAAGGTTAAGGTTTAAAATTGTTTGACATGCTTTAGGTTTGAAATTGTTTGACAAGGTTAAGGTTTAAAATTGTTTGACAAGGTTAAGGTTTAAAATTGTTTGACAAGGTTAAGGTTTAAAATTGTTTGACAAGGTTAAGGTTTAAAATTGTTTGACAAGGTTAAGGTTTAAAATTGTTTGACAAGGCTAAGGTTTAAAATTGTTTGACAAGGTTAAGGTTTAAAATTGTTTGACAAGGTTAAGGTTTAAAATTGTTTGACAAGGTTAAGGTTTAAAATTGTTTGACAAGGTTAAGGTTTAAAATTGTTTGACAAGGTTAAGGTTTAAAATTGTTTGACAAGGTTAAGGTTTAAAATTGTTTGACAAGGTTAAGGTTTAAAATTGTTTGACAAGGTTAAGGTTTAAAATTGTTCGACAAGGTTAAGGTTTAAAATTGTTTGACAAGGTTAAGGTTTAAAATTGTTTGACAAGGTTAAGGTTTAAAATTGTTTGACAAGGTTAAGGTTTAAAATTGTTTGACAAGGTTCAGGTTTGGAATTGTTTAACATGGTTAAGGTTTAAAATTGTTTGACAAGGTTCAGGTTTGGAATAAAAAGCCACAGGGATGGGAGCCGTTCAGAGGTGTTCAGAATATGGGATGTTCGATGATGACATTAACGATAATAGGTGCTGTTCGAATATGGGATAATCGGTGTTGTTCGATTATGGGATAATCGGTGTTGTTCGATTATGGGATAATCGGTGCTGTTCGATTATGAGTTAATCGGTGCTGTTCGATTATGAGATAATCGGTGCTGTTCGAATATGGGATAATCGGTGTTGTTCGATTATGGGATAATCGGTGCTGTTCGATTATGAGTTAATCGGTGCTGTTCGATTATGAGATAATCGGTGCTGTTCGAATATGGGATAATCGGTGCTGTTCGAATATGGGATAATCGGTGCTGTTCGATTATGGGATAATCGGTGCTGTTCGATTATGGGATAATCGGTGCAGTTCGATTATGGGATAATCGATGCTGTTCGATTATAAGATTTTATGTGAACGAAGCTGAGAAGTACGATATTCGTAGATGGAATAATAAGCAGTGATGTTCGAAACTACGATGTTCGAAATTACGACGCTCGTAACCACGATGTTCGAAACTACGATGTTCGAAATTACGACGCTCGTAACCACGATGTTCGAAACTACGATGTTCGGAACTACGATGTTCGGTGAGGTCCGAGGCATTACTCGGCAGTAATCGTAGACGTGGGACAATAATGTAGAGTAAAATAGAGCGTGGGTGAGAGGGCTCTATTAAAAAAAAAACAGAGCTTTAAACCGGCTGTATAACAAGCCCGAGACATTTAGTCCTGACAAAGTGACCAATTTGTAATTTATCTGTGAGGGAGGAAGGCCAATATACAGTGAGTCCCTGCTGGTGCTCCGTCCCTGCTGGTGGTGCTCCGTCCCTGCTGGTGCTCCGTCCCTGCTGGTGGTGCTCCGTCCCTGCTGGTGCTCCGTCCCTGGTGGTGCTCCGTCCCTGCTGGTGCTCCGTCCCTGGTGGTGCTCCGTCCCTGGTGGTGCTCCGTCCTTGCTGGTGGTGCTCCGTCCCTGCTGGTGCTCCGTCCCTGGTGGTGCTCCGTCCCTGCTGGTGCTCCGTCCCTGGTGGTGGTGCTCCGTCCCTGCTGGTGCTCCGTCCCTGGTGGTGGTGCTCCGTCCCTGCTGGTGCTCCGTCCCTGGTGGTGCTCCGTCCCTGGTGGTGCTCCGTCCCTGCTGGTGCTCCGTCCCTGGTGGTGGTGCTCCGTCCCTGCTGGTGGTGCTCCGTCCCTGGTGGTGCTCCGTCCCTGGTGGTGCTCCGTCCCTGGTGGTGCTCCGTCCCTGGTGGTGGTGCTACGTCCCTGCTGGTGCTCCGTCCCTGATGGTGGTGCTCCGTCCCTGCTGGTGCTCCGTCCCTGGTGGTGGTGCTCCGTCCCTGCTGGTGCTCCGTCCCTGCTAGTGGTGCTCCGTCCCTGCTGGTGCTCCGTCCCTGGTGGTGCTCCGTCCCTGGTGGTGGTGCTCCGTCCCTGCTGGTGCTCCGTCCCTGGTGGTGCTCCGTCCCTGGTGGTGGTGCTACGTCCCTGCTGGTGCTCCGTCCCTGGTGGTGGTGCTCCGTCCCTGCTGGTGCTCCGTCCCTGGTGGTGCTCCGTCCCTGGTGGTGGTGCTACGTCCCTGCTGGTGCTCCGTCCCTGGTGGTGGTGCTCCGTCCCTGCTGGTGCTCCGTCCCTGGTGGTGCTCCGTCCCTGGTGGTGCTCCGTCCCTGCTGGTGCTCCGTCCCTGGTGGTGCTCCGTCCCTGGTGGTGCTCCGTCCCTGGTGGTGGTGCTCCGTCCCTGCTGGTGGTGCTCCGTCCCTGCTGGTGGTGCTCCGTCCCTGCTGGTGGTGCTCCGTCCCTGGTGGTGGTGCTCCGTCCCTGGTGGTGCTCCGTCCCTGGTGGTGCTCCGTCCCTGCTGGTGCTCCGTCCTTGGTGGTGGTGCTTCGTCCCTGCTGGTGCTCCGTCCCTGCTGGTGCTCCGTCCCTGGTGGTGGTGCTTCGTCCCTGCTGGTGCTCCGTCCCTGCTGGTGCTCCGTCCCTGCTGGTGCTTCGTCTCTGCTGGTGCTCCGTCCCTGGTGGTGGTGCTCCGTCCCTGCTGGTGGTGCTCCGTCTCTGCTGGTGCTCCGTCCCTGCTGGTGGTGCTCCGTCCCAGCTGGTGGTGCTCCGTCCCTGCTGGTGGTGCTCCGTCCCTGCTGGTGCTCCGTCCCTTGTGGTGGTGCTCCGTCCCTGCTGGTGCTCCGTCCCAGATGGTGCTCCGTCCCTGCTGGTGCTCCGTCCCAGATGGTGCTCCGTCCCTGCTGCTGGTGCTCCGTCCCTGGTGGTGGTGCTCCGTCCCTGCTAGTGCTCCGTCCCTGGTGGTGGTGCTCCGTCCCAGATGGTGGTGCTCCGTCCCTGCTGGTGCTCCGTCCCTGCTGCTGGTGCTCCGTCCCAGATGGTGGTGCTCCGTCCGTGGTGGTGCTCCGTCCCTGGTGGTGCTCCGTCCCTGCTGGTGCTCCGTCCCTGCTGCTGGTGCTCCGTCCCAGATGGTGGTGCTCCGTCCCTGGTGGTGCTCCGTCCCTGGTGGTGGTGCTCCGTCCCTGGTGGTGGTGCTCCGTCCCTGGTGGTGGTGCTCCGTCCCTGCTGGTGCTCCGTCCCTGCTGGTGCTCCGTCCCTGCTGGTGGTACCCCGTCCCTGCTGGTGGTGCCCCGTCCCTGCTGGTGCTCCGTCCCTGCTGGTGCTCCGTCCCTGCTGGTGCTCCGTCCCTGCTGGTGGTGCCCCGTCCCTGCTGGTGGTGCGTCCCTGCTGGTGCTCCGTCCCTGCTGGTGGTGCTCCGTCCCTGGTGGTGGTGCTCCGTCCCTGGTGGTGGTGCTCCGTCCCTGGTGGTGGTGCTCCGTCCCTGCTGGTGCTCCGTCCCTGCGGGTGCTCCGTCTCTGCTGGTGCTCCGTCCCTGCTGGTGGTGCCCCGTCCCTGCTGGTGCTCCGTCCCTGCTGGTGCTCCGTCCCTGCTGCTGGTGCTCTGTCCATGCTGGTGCTCCGTTCCTGCTGGTGCTCCGTCCGTGCTGGTGGTGCTCCGTCCCTGCTGGTGGTGCTCCGTCCCTGCGGGTGCTCCGTCCCTGGTGGTGCTCCGTCCCTGCTGGTGCTCCGTCCCTGCTGGTGCTCCGTCCCTGCTGGTGCTCCGTCCCTGCTGGTGCTCCGTCCCTGCTGGTGCTCCGTCCCTGCTGGTGCTCCGTCCCTGCTGGTGCTCCGTCCCCGGTGGTGCTCCGTCCCCGGTGGTGCTCCGTCCCTGCTGGTGCTCCGTCTCTGCTGGTGCTCCGTCCCTGCTGGTGGTGCTCCGTCCCTGGTGGTGCTCCGTCTCTGCTGGTGCTCCGTCCCTGCTGGTGGTGCTCCGTCCCTGATGGTGCTCCGTCCCTGCTGGTGGTGCTCCGTCCCTGCTGGTGGTGCTCCGTCCCTGCTGGTGCTCCGTCCCTGGTGGTGGTGCTCCGTCCCTGCTGGTGGTGCTCCGTCCCTGTTGGTGCTCCGTCCCTGATGGTGGTGCTCCGTCCCTGGTGGTGCTCCGTCCCAGCTGGTGCTCCGTCCCTGCTGGTGCTCCGTCCCTGCTGGTGGTGCTCCGTCCCTGCTAGTGCTCCATCCCTGGTGGTGCTCCATCTCTGCTGGTGCTCCGTTCCTGGTGGTGGTGCTCCGTCCCTGGTGGTGGTGCTCCGTCCCTGGTGGTGGTCCGTCCCTGCTGGTGCTCCGTCCCTGGTGCTCCGTCCCTGCTGGTGGTGCTCCGTCCCTGCTGGTGGTGCTCCGTCCCTGCTGGTGGTGCTCCGTCCCTGCTGGTGCTCCGTCCCTCGTGGTGCTCCGTCCCTGGTGGTGCTCCGTCCCTGATGGTGGTGCTCCGTCCCTGATGGTGGTGCTCCGTCCCTGCTGGTGGTGCTCCGTCCCTGCTAGTGCTCCGTCCCTTCTGGTGCTCCGTCTCTGCTGGTGCTCCGTCCCTGCTGGTGGTGCTTCGTCCCTGCTGGTGCTCCGTCCCTGCTGGTGCTCCGTCCCTGCTAGTGGTGCTCCGTCCCTGCTGGTAGTGCCCCGTCCCTGCTGGTGGTGCTCCGTCCCTGCTAGTGGTGCTCCGTCCCTGCTGCTGGTGCTCCGTCCCTGCTAGTGGTGCTCCGTCCCTGCTGGTGGTGCTCCGTCCCTGCTGGTGGTGCTCCGTCCCTGCTAGTGGTGCTCCGTCCCTGCTGCTGGTGCTCCGTCCCTGCTGGTGCTCCGTCCCTGCTGCTGGTGCTCTGTCCCTGTTGGTGGTGCTCCGTCCCTGCTGCTGGTGCTCTGTCCCTGCTGCTGGTGCTCCGTCCCTGCTGGTGCTCCGTCCCTGCTGGTGGTGCTCTGTCCCTGCTAGTGGTGCTCTGTCCCTGCTGGTGCTCCGTCCCTGCTGGTGCTCCGTCCCTGCTGGTGCTCCGTCCCTGCTGGTGCTCCGTCTCTGCTGGTGGTGCTCCGTCCCTGCTGGTGGTGCTCCGTCCCTGCTGGTGGTGCTCCGTCTCAGCTGGTGGTGCTCTGTCCCTGCTGGTGCTCTGTCCCTGCTGGTGGTGCTCCGTCCCTGCTGGTGCTCCGTCCGTGCTGGTGCTCCGTCCCTGCTGGTGGTGCTCCGTCCCTGCTGGTGGTGCTCTGTCCCTGCTGGTGCTCCGTCCCTGCTGGTGGTGCTCCCTCCCTGCTGGTGGTGCTCTGTCCCTGCTGGTGCTCCGTCCCTGCTGGTGCTCCGTCCCTGCTGGTGCTCCGTCCCTGCTGGTGGTGCTCCGTCCCAACTGGTGGTGCTCCGTCCCTGCTGGTGGTGCTCTGTCCCTGCTGGTGGTGCTCTGTCCCTGATGGTGGTGCTCTGTCCCTGCTGGTGGTGCTCGGTCCCTGCTAGTGGTGCTCTGTCCCTGCTGGTGCTCCGTCCCTGCTGGTGCTCCGTCCCTGCTGGTGGTGCTCCGTCTCTGCTGGTGGTGCTCCGTCCCTGCTGGTGGTGCTCCGTCTCTGCTGGTGGTGCTCTGTCCCTGCTGGTGCTCTGTCCCTGCTGGTGGTGCTCCGTCCCTGCTGGTGCTCCGTCCCTGCTGGTGGTGCTCCGTCCCTGCTGGTGCTCCGTCCGTGCTGGTGCTCCGTCCCTGCTGGTGGTGCTCCGTCCCTGCTGGTGGTGCTCTGTCCCTGCTGGTGCTCCGTCCCTGCTGGTGGTGCTCCCTCCCTGCTGGTGGTGCTCTGTCCCTGCTGGTGCTCCGTCCCTGCTGGTGCTCCGTCCCTGCTGGTGGTGCTCCGTCCCAACTGGTGGTGCTCTGTCCCTGCTGGTGGTGCTCTGTCCCTGCTGGTGGTGCTCTGTCCCTGCTGGTAGTGCTCTGTCCCTGCTGGTGGTGCTCGGTCCCTGCTGGTGGTGCTCCGTCCCTGCTGGTGCTCCGTCCCTGCTGGTGCTCCGTCCCTCGTGGTGCTCCGTCCCTGGTGGTGCTCCGTCCCTGGTGGTGCTCCGTCCCTGATGGTGGTGCTCCGTCCCTGCTGGTGGTGCTCCGTCCCTGCTAGTGCTCCGTCCCTTCTGGTGCTCCGTCTCTGCTGGTGCTCCGTCCCTGCTGGTGGTGCTTCGTCCCTGCTGGTGCTCCGTCCCTGCTGGTGCTACGTCCCTGCTAGTGGTGCTCCGTCCCTGCTGGTAGTGCTCCGTCCCTGCTGGTGGTGCTCCGTCCCTGCTAGTGGTGCTCCGTCCCTGCTGCTGGTGCTCCGTCCCTGCTAGTGGTGCTCCGTCCCTGCTGGTGGTGCTCCGTCCCTGCTGGTGCTCCGTCCCTGCTAGTGGTGCTCCGTCCCTGCTGCTGGTGCTCCGTCCCTGCTGGTGCTCCGTCCCTGCTGCTGGTGCTCTGTCCCTGTTGGTGGTGCTCCGTCCCTGCTGCTGGTGCTCTGTCCCTGCTGCTGGTGCTCCGTCCCTGCTGGTGCTCCGTCCCTGCTGCTGGTGCTCTGTCCCTGGTAGTGGTGCTCTGTCCCTGCTGGTGCTCCGTCCCTGCTGGTGCTCCGTCCCTGCTGGTGGTGCTCCGTCTCTGCTGGTGGTGCTCCGTCCCTGCTGGTGGTGCTCCGTCCCTGCTGGTGGTGCTCCGTCTCTGCTGGTGGTGCTCCGTCCCTGCTGGTGCTCCGTCCCTGCTGGTGGTGCCCCGTCCCTGCTGGTGCTCCGTCCGTGCTGGTGCTCCGTCCCTGCTGGTGGTGCTCCGTCCCTGCTCGTGGTGCTCTGTCCCTGCTGGTGCTCCGTCCCTGCTGGTGGTGCTCCCTCCCTGCTGGTGGTGCTCTGTCCCTGCTGGTGCTCCGTCCCTGCTGGTGCTCCGTCCCTGCTGGTGCTCCGTCCCTGCTGGTGGTGCTCCGTCCCAACTGGTGGTGCTCTGTCCCTGCTGGTGGTGCTCTGTCCCTGCTGGTGGTGCTCTGTCCCTGATGGTGGTGCTCTGTCCCTGCTGGTGGTGCTCGGTCCCTGCTGGTGGTGCTCGGTCCCTGCTAGTGGTGCTCTGTCCCTGCTGGTGCTCCGTCCCTGCTGGTGCTCCGTCCCTGCTGGTGGTGCTCCGTCTCTGCTGGTGGTGCTCCGTCCCTGCTGGTGGTGCTCCGTCCCTGCTGGTGGTGCTCCGTCTCTGCTGGTGGTGCTCCGTCTCTGCTGGTGGTGCTCTGTCCCTGCTGGTGGTGCTCCGTCCCTGCTGGTGCTCCGTCCCTGCTGGTGGTGCTCCGTCCCTGCTGGTGCTCCGTCCGTGCTGGTGCTCCGTCCCTGCTGGTGGTGCTCCGTCCCTGCTGGTGGTGCTCTGTCCCTGCTGGTGCTCCGTCCCTGCTGGTGGTGCTCCCTCCCTGCTGGTGGTGCTCTGTCCCTGCTGGTGCTCCGTCCCTGCTGGTGCTCCGTTCCTGCTGGTGGTGCTCCGTCCCAACTGGTGGTGCTCTGTCCCTGCTGGTGGTGCTCTGTCCCTGCTGGTGGTGCTCTGTCCCTGCTGGTGGTGCTCTGTCCCTGCTGGTGGTGCTCGGTCCCTGCTGGTGGTGCTCGGTCCCTGCTGATGGTGCTCCGTCCCTGCTGGTGCTCCGTCCCTGCTGGTGGTGCCCCGTCCCTGCTGGTGCTCCGTCCGTGCTGGTGCTCCGTCCCTGCTGGTGGTGCTCTGTCCCTGCTCGTGGTGCTCTGTCCCTGCTGGTGCTCCGTCCCTGCTGGTGGTGCTCCCTCCCTGCTGGTGGTGCTCTGTCCCTGCTGGTGCTCCGTCCCTGCTGGTGCTCCGTCCCTGCTGGTGCTCCGTCCCTGCTGGTGGTGCTCCGTCCCAACTGGTGGTGCTCTGTCCCTGCTGGTGGTGCTCTGTCCCTGCTGGTGGTGCTCTGTCCCTGATGGTGGTGCTCTGTCCCTGCTGGTGGTGCTCGGTCCCTGCTAGTGGTGCTCTGTCCCTGCTGGTGCTCCGTCCCTGCTGGTGCTCCGTCCCTGCTGTTGGTGCTCCGTCTCTGCTGGTGGTGCTCCGTCCCTGCTGGTGGTGCTCCGTCCCTGCTGGTGGTGCTCCGTCTCTGCTGGTGGTGCTCCGTCTCTGCTGGTGGTGCTCTGTCCCTGCTGGTGGTGCTCCGTCCCTGCTGGTGCTCCGTCCCTGCTGGTGGTGCTCCGTCCCTGCTGGTGCTCCGTCCGTGCTGGTGCTCCGTCCCTGCTGGTGGTGCTCCGTCCCTGCTGGTGGTGCTCTGTCCCTGCTGGTGCTCCGTCCCTGCTGGTGGTGCTCCCTCCCTGCTGGTGGTGCTCTGTCCCTGCTGGTGCTCCGTCCCTGCTGGTGCTCCGTCCCTGCTGGTGGTGCTCCGTCCCAACTGGTGGTGCTCTGTCCCTGCTGGTGGTGCTCTGTCCCTGCTGGTGGTGCTCTGTCCCTGCTGGTGGTGCTCTGTCCCTGCTGGTGGTGCTCGGTCCCTGCTGGTGGTGCTCGGTCCCTGCTGGTGGTGCTCCGTCCCTGCTGGTGCTCCGTCCCTGCTGGTGCTTCGTCCCTGCTGGTGCTTCGTCCTACTAGTGGTGCTCCGTCCGTGCTGCTCGTGCTCCGTCCGTGCTGCTCGTGCTCCGTCCCTGCTGCTCGTGCTCCGTCTCTGCTGCTGGTGCTCCGTCCCGGCTGGAATTACTGTCTGTAATAAGGGATTTATATGAGGATTTGGACAAGTTTTATCAATGTACACATCTTCAACTTGGTCATAATTCCATCAAAATAAGTATGTGTCGAGCCTCAGTTGTGTACCATCCCCTTCAGTCTTCTTGCCAGTAACACAAGGGTAATATTTTATCTGTAATGTATCAACTTTTAATATTAATGAAATGATAGAATGATGTTGGTAATGTGACGTCATCACATCCAGCCTTCAGCCTGAGTCTTGTGAGGTCCATGGTCAAGTAGCTACTGGTTCAGTCTTGAGAGGACCATGGCCAAGTAGCTACTGGTTCAGTCTTGTGAGGACCATGGTCAAGTAGCTACTGGTTCAGTCTTGAGAGGACCATGGTCAAGTAGCTACTGGTTCAGTCTTGTGAGGACCATGGTCAAGTAGCTACTGGTTCAGTCTTGAGAGGACCATGGTCAAGTAGCTACTGGTTCAGTCTTGTGAGGACCATGGTCAAGTAGCTACTGGCTCAGTCTTGTGAGGACCATGGTCAAGTAGCTACTGGTTCAGTCTTGAGAGGACCATGGTCAAGTAGCTACTGTCTCAGTCTTGTGAGGACCATGGTGAAGTAGCTACTGGCTCAGTCTTGTGAGGACCATGGTCAAGTAGCTACTGTCTCAGTCTTGTGAGGACCATGGTGAAGTAGCTACTGGCTCAGTCTTGTGAGGACCATGGTCAAGTAGCTACTGGTTCAGTCTTGAGAGGACCATTGTCAAGTAGCTACTGGTTCAGTCTTGTGAGGACCATGGTCAAGTAGCTACTGGCTCAGTCTTGTGAGGACCATGGTCAAGTAGCTACTGGTTCAGTCTTGAGAGGACCATGGTCAAGTAGCTACTGGTTCAGTCCTGTGAGGACCATGGTCAAGTAGCTACTGGCTCAGTCTTGAGAGGACCATGGTCAAGTAGCTACTGGTTCAGTCTTGAGAGGACCATGGTCAAGTAGCTACTGACTCAGTCTTGAGAGGACCATGGTCAAGGAGCTACTGGCTCAGTCTTGAGAGGACCATGGTCAAGTAGCTACTGGCTCAGTCTTGTGAGGACCATGGTCAAGTAGCTACTGGTTCAGTCTTGAGAAGACCATGGTCAAGTAGCTACTGGTTCAGTCTTGTGAGGACCATGGTCAAGTAGCTACTGGTTCAGTGTTGAGAGGACCATGGTCAAGGAGCTACGAGCTAACAGATCCCTTTTAGCATGCCTACTAGTTTTAAGCAAATCTCAACATCTCGTAGATTTAAGAGTAATTAGTAATATTTGAGTTCGCTGCAGCACCACGAGCCCTATTTCATGTTGATGGGTAACTATGTATCTACGGCAACCAAAAAAGGAAACTCATTGAAATCTTGAAACCGGTTGGAGCCGCGTCACAGCCTACCGGAGCAGAGGATCACACGGGGAGAGAGGAGCAACACAACATCACCTACCACCAATCCTCTTGATATGAGCAACAGCTTTTTTCGCGATCACTGCTGTTATGGCAGAACTCCTTGTTTTATGCAAGTCAAAAAGACATGGAAACCTATACACACATTTGACGTAAACATTTACAAGTAAAATCCTAAATGAATTCTGGAAAATTGATGAAATACTCTTAATTTTTTGTTACGTATTTGCGGACAACTCAATAAGAACATTACACGACAAAAGATACTCCAAGAGGCTGCACCAATTCAATAAAAAATTACGGACATTACAATTATCATAACGGCGACAATGAAAAAGTTATCTCACATTTTAATCAAATATGAATTATAAAATTATCTTGCTTAAAATATCAATCACCAGGCATTAGAGAAAAGATCTTGTAACGTCTTAATATTAAGATGTAGTTTCTGTTCAATGTGACTTGGAATGTCTTCGAAATTCACGGGAAGAAGCTGATATAATTCTTCACGCCGTAAATGCAACAGAAAGAGGAGGAGCAAAGACTTGTTTCTTTACCCAAGACTCTGATGTTCTGGTCCTTGCTGTTGGAAGACGGCCAGACCTCCCGCCAGCGTCTTAGTGCACGACTGTAGAACAATGATTATTATTGCCGAAGTTTTCTCGTCACTGGGCACCATAAAGACTTCTTCGATGCCAGCTTCTCATGCTGTGTCAGGCTGTGGCACACCTGGGGCTATGGCACACCTGGGGCTGCGACATGTGATGTCAAACTCTTCAAAGTATTTACTACAGCAACTGAAGCAACTATACCATCAATTACAACTTTCGGATCAAGACATTTCTGACGTGTTATTATATAAACTTGAAACATTCATGTGCTAAGTCTAAAGGAATAATAAGTGCGACAAAACTTTCATATATTTACTGATATTTGTTTTCGAAGAAGCAGCAGGTTACCTGGGAGAAGCTACCACCACCTGCAGAAAGTTCTTCAGTACCTGCACTTACACGAGTGAACTCTCAGGTCATGACCCGAAACAGGGACCTCGTAGCCTGGTGGATAGCGCGCAGGACTCGCAATTCTGTGGCGCGGGTTCGATTCCCGCACGAGGCAAAAACAAAATGGGCAAAGTTTCTTTCACCCTGAATGCCCCTGTTACCTAGCAGTAAATAGGTACCTGGGAGTTAGTCAGCTGTCACGGGCTGCTTCCTGGGGGTGGAGGCCTGGTCGAGGACCGGGCCGCGGGGACACTAAAGCCCCGAAATCATCTCAAGATAACCTCAAGATAAGGGAGGATGAGGACCAGCCGATACTCCCATTGGAGAGGGACAATGAACAAGTTTCCCTTGCCATCCAGATCACGTTCTGCATGTAATCAGCTGTAACAGCGTAAACACCCGATATTCTCAATCAAGTAAATGCTTAGCGAATAACTTCCCCTGCAGAGAGAGGTGTGCAAATGATGAAGTTTATTCCAATGGCACTAAAATCACCGCAGAAATAGGAGACAGCGAAGGTGACTTCAAGCATGATTAGTAACGGACATTATTGAGTAATTTCAACATTTCTTGTTATAAAGTGAAGCCTATATTAGTATTAGTTACACTTTCATGATAAAAATAATATTTCCTTGTAGAATTCAAGTGAGGAAATAGACAACGAAATATCAGTTTAGCTCATTGTCTCGGAAACCCAAAATTATTTCCAAATACTGGAAACAATATTTTTTTGTTATACAAAAAATGAGCGATATTACGTTAAAATCTGAAAAACTACGCATATAATCAAATTAATAAAAAATTATGGAAGAGCGCCATCTCGATTAAGAGCGCCATAATTAAAGCAAATTATACGCAACAGAATCTGGCGTGCCATCATAGACATTATACATCTACATGTAGACTTAACAGAACGAACCCCAACATTTCATCGCCAATTCTACCGCGAAATTACATGTATTTTCCCTACTAACCTTAGACAATTAGCGTTTAATTGGTGCTTGGATGCCAAGGTGAGACGCGCGAACACGACACGCGTACAGGCCGGAAGTGGACGCCGTGCAGGCACGAGGATGCCGTGCAGGCACGAAGATGCCGTGCAGGCAAGTGGACGCCGTGCAAGCAAGTAGACGCCGTGCAGGGAAGTGGACGCCGTGCAAGCAAGTAGACGCCGTGCAAGCAAGTAGACGCCGTGCAGGCAAGAGGACGCCGTGCAGGCAAGAGGAAGCCGTGCAAGCAAGAGGACGCCGTGTAGGCCAGAGGACGCCGTGCAGGCAAGAGGACGCCGTGCAGGCAAGTGGACGCCGTGCAAGCAAGTAGACGCCGTTCAGGCAAGTGGACGCCGTGCAAGCAAGTAGACGCCGTGCAGGCAAGAGGACGCCGTGTAGGCCAGAGGACGCCGTGCAGGCAAGAGGACGCCGTGCAGGCAAGTGGACGCCGTGCAGGCAAGTAGACGCCGTGCAGGCAAGTAGACGCCGTGCAGGCAAGAGGACGCCGTGTAGGCCAGAGGACGCCGTGCAGGCAAGTGGACGCCGTGCAGGCAAGTAGACGCCGTGCAGGCAAGTAGACGCCGTGCAGGCAAGAGGACGCCGTGCAGGCAAGAGGACGCCGTGCAGGCAAGAGTACGCCGTGCAAGCAAGTGGACGCCGTGCAGGTAAGAGGATGCCGTGCAGGCAAGTGGACGCCGTGCAGGTAAGTGGACGCCGTGCAGGCAAGAGGACGCCGTGCAAGCAAGTGGACGCCGTGCAGGCAAGAGGACGCCGTGCAGGCAAGTGGACGCCGTGCAGGCAAGTGGACGCCGTGCAGGCAAGAGGACGCCGTGCAGGCAAGTGGACGCCGTGCAGGCAAGTGGACGCCGTGCAGGCAAGACAGGCACGACTCCAGCTTGTCCTGGTCACAAGGTCGCGATAACCGTGCTGTGAGGGGGGAGGGGGGGGGGGGTTATACCGTAGTGTGTTAGGCGACACCAACAGCTGTCATATGCCAGGTGTCATGACACTGGCGTCGTGCTCTACACTGTCATGCCAGGTGTCATGACACTGGTGTCGTGCTCTACACTGTCATATGCCAGGTGTCATGACACTGGCGTCGTGCTCTACACTGTCATATGCCAGGTGTCATGACACTGGTGTCGTGCTCTACACTGTCATATGCCAGGTGTCATGACACTGGCGTCGTGCTCTACACTGTCATATGCCAGGTGTCATGACACTGGTGTCGTGCTCTACACTGTCATATGCCAGGTGTCATGACACTGGCGTCATGCTCTACACTGTCATATGCCAGGTGTCATGACACTGGCGTCATGCTCTACACTGTCATATGCCAGGTGTCATGACACTGGTGTCGTGCTCTACACTGTCATATGCCAGGTGTCATGACACTGGTGTCGTGCTCTACACTGTCATATGCCAGGTGTCATGACACTGGTGTCGTGCTCTACACTGTCATATGCCAGGTGTCATGACACTGGCGTCATGCTCTACACTGTCATATGCCAGGTGTCATGACACTGGTGTCATGCTCTACACTGTCATATGCCACGTGTCATGACACTGGTGTCATGCTCTACACTGTCATATGCCACGTGTCATGACACTGGCGTCATGCTCTACACTGTCATATGCCACGTGTCATGACACTGGCGTCATGCTCTACACTGTCATATGCCAGGTGTCATGACACTGGTGTCGTGCTCTACACTGTCATATGCCAGGTGTCATGACACTGGTGTCGTGCTCTACACTGTCATATGCCAGGTGTCATGACACTGGTGTCGTGCTCTACACTGTCATATGCCAGGTGTCATGACACTGGCGTCATGCTCTACACTGTCATATGCCAGGTGTCATGACACTGGTGTCATGCTCTACACTGTCATATGCCACGTGTCATGACACTGGTGTCATGCTCTACACTGTCATATGCCACGTGTCATGACACTGGCGTCATGCTCTACACTGTCATATGCCACGTGTCATGACACTGGCGTCATGCTCTACACTGTCATATGCCAGGTGTCATGACACTGGCGTCGTGCTCTACACTGTCATATGCCACGTGTCATGACACTGGTGTCGTGCTCTACACTGTCATATGCCACGTGTCATGACACTGGTGTCATGCTCTACACTGTCATATGCCAGGTGTCATGACACTGGTGTCGTGCTCTACACTGTCATATGCCAAGTGTCATGACACTGGTGTCGTGCTCTACACTGTCATATGCCACGTGTCATGACACTGGTGTCGTGCTCTACACTGTCATATGCCAGGTGTCATGACACTGGCGTCATGCTCTACACTGTCATATGCCAGGTGTCATGACACTGGCGTCATGCTCTACACTGTCATATGCCAGGTATCATGACACTGGCGTCGTACTCTACACTGTCATATGCCAAGTGTCATGACACTGGTGTCGTGCTCTACACTGTCATATGCCACGTGTCATGACACTGGTGTCATGCTCTACACTGTCATATGCCACGTGTCATGACACTGGTGTCATGCTCTACACTGTCATATGCCAGGTGTCATGACACTGGTGTCGTGCTCTACACTGTCATATGCCACGTGTCATGACACTGGTGTCGTGCTCTACACTGTCATATGCCACGTGTCATGACACTGGTGTCGTGCTCTACACTGTCATATGCCACGTGTCATGACACTGGTGTCGTACTCTACACTGACGAGGATTGATGAGATCTTTTTGAGAATTACATCCAATCCTAAGTGAAGTTTTATTAGTTTTAGGACACTATTGTTTGGATGCCGTTACTGCTGGGACACCATCACTGCTGGGACACCATCACTGCTGGGACACCATCACTGCTGGGACACCATCACTGCTGGGACACCACCACTGCTGGGACACCATCACTGCTGGGACACCATCACTGCTGGGACACCATCACTGCTGGGACACCACCACTCCTGGGACACCATCACTGCTGGGACACCATCACTGCTGGGACACCATCACTGCTGGGACACCATCACTGCTGGGACACCATCACTGCTGGGACACCATCACTGCTGGGACACCACCACTGCTGGGACACCATCACTGCTGGGACACCATCATTGCTGGGACACCACCACTGCTGGGACACCATCACTGCTGGGACACCATCACTGCTGGGACACCATCAATGCTGGGACACCATCACTGCTGGGACACCATCACTGCTGGGACACCATCACTGCTGGGACACCATCACTGCTGGGACACCATCACTGCTGGGACACCATCACTGCTGGGACACCACCACTGCTGGGACACCATCACTGCTGGGACACCATCACTGCTGGGACACCATCACTGCTGGGACACCACCACTCCTGGGACACCATCACTGCTGGGACACCATCACTGCTGGGACACCATCACTGTTGGGACACCATCACTGCTGGGACACCATCACTGCTGGGACACCATCACTGCTGGGACACCACCACTGCTGGGACACCACCACTGCTGGGACACCATCATTGCTGGGACACCACCACTGCTGGGACACCATCACTGCTGGGACACCATCACTGCTGGGACACCATCAATGCTGGGACACCATCACTGCTGGGACACCATCACTGCTGGGACACCATCACTGCTGGGACACCACCACTGCTGGGACACCATCACTGCTGGGACACCACCACTCCTGGGACACCATCACTGCTGGGACACCATCACTGCTGGGGCACCATCACTGCTGGGACACCATCACTGCTGGGACACCACCACTGCTGGGACACCACCACTGCTGGGACACCATCACTGCTGGGACACCATCACTGCTGGGACACCATCACTGCTGGGACACCATCACTGCTGGGAGGCTGTAAATAATGTCACCTTACCACGGCCGACAGTCTGTTGACTAACACAGGGCTGAAATCGTATTTTCTGTATGCCTACAGATGTGTGAATGTTTATAATACGAATTCTGTTTGTATTAGAGTGTGAGGACCCATCAAACAGGCAGATTAGGTATTTCTGGTTAAGAGGAAAATTTCTTGGGCGTATTACATATCCTGGATGGATTGAATCCAATCCCTTGACCAACCAGAGACGCCCCTAGAATGCTTTGCCAATCATGGAACACCAACTTGGGTATTTCAGTGAATGGAATCACGTCACAAGATGCATGGGAAATAACCCACTGCTAATTCTTGCCTAATTAGTTAATTTCCAATTCAACAGTCGGAGTGTGTCATGAATGGCATGCGAAGAGGGTCTCATCAGTGGCAATGAAGTTGCAACCGGTAACCAGCAGCCTTTGGGTTCAAAGGCCGCTTTGTCCACATCGAAGAAGAAATGAGAAGTGTAAAACTGGCACCAGTGGTAAGAGAAGAGGAGGAGCCTGGTGAAGAAGGCTGAATCCACAAGGATGAGAATATTTACGAGACAAGGCAGCTGTTAACAGTGTTCTGCATGTCAAGGATTCATCAGAAGGTGAAGGAGTTGCTGGAAACAGGTTCAAGATTGTTTTGAGTGGTAGTCATTGGACTTATTTGGGTTACTGATTACAGGACTTGCTGATCCTTTTGTGAAGTATCTGTGAACCTTTGTGGCCTGTGGAGACGGCCACCGTTACGACACAAGCTTCCACATTTAGTCTGTATGCACTGTGCTGGAGTGTCGTCTGGAATTCATCGTTATTGGCTTAACTGTCGTATAAGTGTTTATTCGCGAGACAAGTGAGTGACTTAGTGTTATGGGAGAGCAACGCCACCGTTGTATTCATCAGGTATTCACTCTACCCAAGCCAGCCAGAGCCAGCAGAAAATGAATACATGATGGTATGTATTTAGTATGAAGGAGCGAGTCCCAGGTTGAGAGGTCGTGTTTGGACGACAAGTGTTGAAACTCAGCCACTCTAGACAAGTGATTCTTCCTCAGCCTTGTGATATGAACCTCTGTACGAGCACTGTGTTCTTCTCCAGTTATACATGACACCCATTTGCTAGGATGTATCTTAATGATCGGAGATATTATCGAATACGCTTTGACACATTTATTTTCACTATAGCATAAGCTGTCACCTGAATAATATTAAATGTTGTTGCAGGGCAATAAGCTACAGAGAAACCGAGGCTGACCTTGTGTGCATTCAGATTGATCATTTAATCCCAGGTGAGGAGTCCTGGAAGACAGTATGATCAGAGGGTAAAGCTGTACTGATGAGCCCAAACTCGCCACATCCGAGCATATGTTATCAGCTTTATGGGGATAAATGAGCTCAGTCAAGATGTTAAAAATAGGCAGAGGCAGAGAAGGCTAATCATACTACAACTAAATTGAGTGTGATTTCCTGTCACCCACAGTCCAGGGAGGAAAATATTTATGTGATGGCGAGAGGGTAAAACGGTAAGATCTCTGCTTGCTGGGTTATGTGGGATCTGAGGCCCCCGGAGCCCACGGAGGGTAGAGAGAGTGTAACCGCTCTATGTAAAGTTGCCTATTCTACAACATTCTAAGTACACTTATTGCTACTATCGACGCCGTGTACAAAAGTGGACTGTTCCACTAAACTGTTCCATGTTGACTGTTCCACTAAAAGAGGTTCGCTGCTGGGATACAGAGTCAGGTACCCAGCATCACTGCTGGGATAAAGAGACTATCCCAGCAGTTGTGGAGGGTCAAAGTTTCTTTATCCCAGCAGTGGTGGAGGGCCCCAAAGAGACTGTGATCCTCCACCATTACTGGAATAAAGAGACATCTCACCATTAATGGGATAAGGCTATTGAGACCCATCACCACTGAAATAAAGCGATGGGACTCTACACCATTAATGAGATAGGAACCTTCCACCACTTGGATAAAGAGAGAAGTACCATCCACCACTAACAGATAAAGAACTGGGGGGGCCCCCTTCACTGCTGAGGTGGGGGGGGGGGGAGGAGATCTCTCCACACTCCACAGAGCAAGCAATTTTAGGCACGACCATTCCCAGTGCAATATATCATATATATAATGGAAGAACATGGACCACCCTCCCCTCCTAACACCAGTGTAGTCACGGAGGGGCGATGAACACCCCCCCCACCCTCTCCCCTCCAATCGTTGGGTCAACACCCCCACTGACCTCACTAATTGCCGGGAATTAACAGGGGTGAGTTGGCGAGGCTCGTAAGCCTCTCACTCACCCCAACTACTGACTCACCCTCACCAACCACTGTCCCATTTACTCACTGGCAGAGTGAGTCAGGAGGACACAACCATGAATCTATGAGTGTGTGGGGGGGGTCTGGAGCTCCCCTCCTGACCCCCCCCTCACACAATGTGACCCCCAGAGGAGTTGGGGGTCACAGCTCCTCTGCGTGAAGAGAACGGGCTCCTCTATAACAGAAACCCAGTACATCGTTCAGGAGTCAAATATTCTCACAGTGTTCATCACCTGCTGAGGTGTAAGAATGCATAACTCTCTATGTATCCGTCGATTATATATACATACATACATATATATATATATATATATATATATATAATCTTTATGTATATGTATATTATTGAGTATGTAAAGACTGATGTATAAAAACATTTAATTCCCTTGATTGAAATAATATTTAACAAAATAACGTTATTTAAAATGTAATACATATTAGTCAAGAGGAGAGAGAGAGGTGTGAAGCAGGGTAGGGACACACAGGCTGGTCAGGGTAGGCCTAAGTTAAATGCTCTAAGCAATATTAGCAATGATAGACTCAACCCCCCCCCCCCCCCCCCACCAGGCCATTTTCATGGAGTCAAATGTGAACTATGCGCCGAGTGATTAGCTTAGTTTTGTTGGTTGATAAAATGTATTTTCTTAAAAGACTCCATACGGATCTTTCAGGGTTTCTTAATAATGCATTTTTTGAGAGAAGAGAGAAATGAGAGAAGCAAGAGGCAGGAAGGGAAGGGGCGCGGGAAGAAAAGAAAAGCAAAAACCAAAAAGAAAAAAACGGGAAGAAAGAAAGAAAGCAGAGAACCCCATACAGTTATTCAGCGCTTCTTGCAGTGAGTAAGCAGGGAATGGGGCAGGGGGCAAGAGTAGAGGGAAGGACGGAGATGGAACTAAGGGATAGGGGACGACGGGAAGATAGGGGTGAAGAGTGGGCAAGAGGGAGGATAGGTGGAAAGGATGGAGGAAGAGACACGAGATCACTCGGAAACCCTTGCTGTAAAAATAAATGTAAACATCTCTCTGTTCCAGGTTGATGAGAGAAGGAAAAGGGGGAGGGGCAGGGAAAGAAAGGGGGAGGGGGAGGGAAAGAAAGGGGGAGGGGGAGGGAGAGAAAGGGGAGGGGCGGGGAGAGAAAGGGGAGGGGCGGGGAGAGAAGGAGGAAATATAAGGGATGAAAGGGAGAGGGCAGAGAGGCGGGAAAGGAGCGTGGGAGACGGTGTAAAGTGGAGGTAAGAGGGATAATGCCGTTAAGGGAAAAAGAGGACGGGTGGATTAATGGGTCGGGGGAGAGGCAGGCTGTCCCTGGCTCCGCCGGGTACCCCTCCTACTCCTACTATAAAATATTATATTATATTATATTATATATATATATATATATATATATATATATATATATATATATATATATATATATTATTAAATATGACCGAAAAAGTAAGATTAATAATTCTAACACGAATTTTCTCAATCTTTCGTACATTTCTTTTCACTGTTGGAGGTAAATCAAAAATTAATTCTCCAAAATTCATTTTTATTTCTAGTCTGACGCGACACGAGCGCGTTTCGAAAAACTTATTACATTTTCAAAGACTTTAGTTTACAAATACACAACTGAATAGAACTTACGCATCTCCGATTTTATATCTACATTTGAGTGAGGTGGATGGGGTGAGGTGGCATTAATAGGGTATTAATTTCATCAACACAAGACAGAACACGAAACAATGGGTATTGAACAGAAGTGTTTGTAGAAAGCCTATTGGTCCATATTTCTTGATGCTTCTATATTGGAGCGGAGTCTTGAGGTGGGTAGAATATAGTTGTGCATTAATTGGCTGTTGATTGCTGGTGTTGACTTCTTGATGTGTAGTGCCTCGCAAACGTCAAGCCGCCTGCTATCGCTGTATCTATCGATGATTTCTGTGTTGTTTACTAGGATTTCTCTGGCGATGGTTTGGTTGTGGGAAGAGATTATATGTTCCTTAATGGAGCCCTGTTGCTTATGCATCGTTAAATGCATACTTCAAATGCCCTCTTGGGGACTGTAAGCTCCAAAAAAACCAGTATATAGGCAAGACAACAACATCTCTTTCTAGGCGTTTAACGATGCATAAGCAACAGGGCTCCATTAAGGAACATATAATCTCTTCCCACAACCAAACCATCGCCAGAGAAATCCTAGTAAACAACACAGAAAACATCGACAGATACAGCAATAGCAGGCGGCTTGACGTTTGCGAGGCACTACACATCAAGAAGTCAACACCAGCAATCAACAGCCAATTAATGCACAACTATATTCTACCCACCTCAAGACTCCGCTCCAATATAGAAGCATCAAGAAATATGGACCAATAGGCTTTCTACAAACACTTCTGTTCAATACCCATTGTTTCGTGTTCTGTCTTGTGTTGATGAAATTAATACCCTATTAATGCCACCTCACCCCATCCACCTCACTCAAATGTAGATATAAAATCGGAGATGCGTAAGTTCTATTCAGTTGTGTATTTGTAAACTAAAGTCTTTGAAAATGTAATAAGTTTTACGAAACGCGCTCGTGTCGCGTCAGACTAGAAATAAAAATGAATTTTGGAGAATTGATTTTTGATTTACCTCCAACAGTGAAAAGAAATGTACGAAAGATTGAGAAAATTCGTGTTAGAATTATTAATCTTACTTTTTCGGTCATATTTAATAATATATGTCTACAGGAAAGACTGCTACCAATATATATATATATATATATACATATATATATATATATATATATATATATATATACACTCACACAGAAAGAGAATGCGAGAGGGATCTTTCGCGTTCTTAATAAGTAAATTTGACAGACCAAAGTAAGGGACAGAACTAAGGAAGGAACAATCTGAATTAAGAGACAATAGGAGACAGTAAGAGACAGGAGTAAACAGTCAGAATTATGACGGAGTACACCAAACAGTCAAAAGTATGAAGTACTAGGCTGGAACGGAGCACGTGCAGTTACAAGTAGGAAACAGCATCCTGAAGTGCCTTTAAATAAGGGCCAGGAGTCAAGGAGAGTGGTTAAGTCATTATCTTAAGTAAAAACTCCAGGTAGTTGAGTCATGCGCTGTCTCGAGAGCCAGCAAACCTTTCAGTAAGATTAATGTCTTGGATCTGTGAGATTACTGTCACGGAGAATTAAGATGGCAGTCTTTATAAGCACGTAATGGTTCAGTGAGTAAGCCTCATGCAGTTAAGCCTCACGACTAAGATTGCAGCCTTGAAGCATTGCAAGGTGGGGTATCTTTAAGCACATAATTGTTCAGTGAGTAAGCCTTAAGACTGAGAGATTGCTGTCATGATACATTGAGATTAATTTTGACTCGTGTAAATTAATCCTGAATCTTTTTGAGTATTATCATGAGTTTGAGATTATTTCCCTCCACGAGAAAACTTTCACGTGTGTAGACAAGATATTTCGTGCATGTCAAGCAATATAAACAAAGTATAGTAACGAGTGTGTTGATTCATGCACAGTGTTTACGTTTGATTCCTTAATCGCTTCGCCCAACACGTAACCGAGCAATAACAACGTTTCAGAGTTTACAGTTAAATAAATACAGAATTCGCACGTTGTGATCAGTTACAGTATATGTGCTTCAATGATTATGCAGCACCAGCCTGGAATCTGCGCCTCGTGAACCATATAACCAAACTTTCAAAAAATACGAAGATTTGCAACAAGATGCCAGAGTTAAGAGTACTAAACTAGGATTATAAGTTAGACCTCACAACCCTGGAGGACGGGAGATATAGAGGGCACTTGGTTGCAACATGCAAGATGCTGAGGGCACTTGGTTGCAACATGCAAGATGCTGAGGGGACTTGGTTGCAACATGCAAGATGCTGAGGGGACTTGGTTGCAACATGCAAGATGCTGAGGGGACTTGGTTGCAACATGCAAGATGCTGAGGGGACTTGGTTGCAACATGCAAGATGCTGAGGGGACTTGGTTGCAACATGCAAGATGCTGAGGGGACTTGGTTGCAACATGCAAGATGCTGAGGGGACTTGGTTGCAACATGCAAGATGCTGAGGGGACTTGATTGCAACATGCAAGATGCTGAGGGCACTTGATTGCAACATGCAAGATGCTGAGGGCACTTGATTGCAACGTGCAAGATGCTGAGGGGACTTGATTGCAACATGCAAGATGCTGAGGGGACTTGATTGCAACATGCAAGATGCTGAGGGCACTTGATTGCAAGATGCTGAGGGGATTTGATTGCAACATGCAAGATGCTGAGGGGACTTGGTTGCAACATGCAAGATGCTGAGGGGACTTGGTTGCAACATGCAAGATGCTGATGGGACTTGGTTGCAACATGCAAGATGCTGAGGGGACTTGGTTGCAACATGCAAGATGCTTAGGGGACTTGGTTGCAACATGCAAGATGCTGAGGGGACTTGGTTGCAACATGCAAGATGCTGAGGGGACTTGATTGCAACATGCAAGATGCTGAGGGGACTTGGTTGCAACATGCAAGATGCTGAGGGGACTTGGTTGCAACATGCAAGATGCTGAGGGGACTTGATTGCAACATGCAAGATGCTGAGGGGACTTGATTGCAACATGCAAGATGCTGAGGGGACTTGGTTGCAACATGCAAGATGCTGAGGGGACTTGATTGCAACATGCAAGATGCTGAGGGGACTTGATTGCAACATGCTGAGGGGATTTGATTGCAACATGCAAGATGCTGAGGCGAATTGAAAACGATGGGCAAAGAAACTGTCCATTGTTTTCAATCCTTTCTCTCTATTCAATCCTTTCCATCGTCCATCCTTTCTCTAACGTCTTCAGAGTTAGAGAAAGTAAGATGGGACGACATGAGTGAAAACTGGAAACGCGATTGAGACTAAGAAATTTAAGGAAGGAAGTTATATGGATGGTTCATAAATGTAACTCCTTGAAAGACGTTGTGGAAGCCTCCTCCAAACACACCATTAAGGCTACATTCTACAAACAACAATTATAACGTTAGAATTGTGTGTAATTATAAAGTAACAGGTTCAATAAGGTTATTAGACGAGGCATAAAGCGCTAGACCTTACTCCCCCGTAGTCAATGATAGGTAAATACTGAACTTTGCTCAGCACAGGTAAGAACCAAGGCCACTGGACGTGTTGAACACATGTTTGTTGAACGTGATGAACACATGTTTACTAGACGTAGAAGTCCTTCGAAAAGTAAGTTGATCGCCCTACTATGCATACGTTCCCTACTATGTAGAAACTCACATTATATATGTACAACCATTTATGAATAAGGATTTTTAATTTTTATTTGAATATATACATATCATCAATCCTCTCCAAATGAAAGTGATTATATCCCAGGAGAATAATGTCAGGACAGTAAACTAGACAGACAGAAGGAGACAGAATGACATAATAGAATACTTCTGTCACTGAACGTTATGAAAATTCCTTGTTAACTCATGAGAATGTTTACGTTCCAGTAGTAAGGCAAGGCAATAATGAGGAGAGAGCGCTAAGCCAATATGGATATATTGGAAGGGACATAAGAACAGGGAGTACGGACATAAGAACAGGTTGTACGGACATAAGAACAGGGAGTACGGACATAAGAACAGGTTGTACGGACATAAGAACAGGTTGTACGGACATAAGAACAGGTTGTACGGACATAAGAACAGAGAGTACGGACTATAAGGACAGGGGGTTCGGACATAAGAACAGGGTGAAGGAATGGTGCCCAGTCGACTGGGCCGCCAGGGCCCGAACACCGACCGTGCAAGAAGCGAGGTCGTTGCCCCACCAACCACTTCGAGTGGATGGACCAGCTGGGCAGAAGCTTGGACCTGACCGAGCTGACCAACAGCAAACCCTCATCACTATCTGCTGGAACCGACGGTCGGGTCTCGGGTTCCTGGAGTCCTGTAACACACACACACACACACACACACACACACACACGTTTGGCTCTTTGCGGGACCAAAGAGCCAAAGCTCAACCCCCGCAAGCACAAATAGGTGAGTACTCGGGATTAGCTAACTACACTCGGGTTAGCTAGTTTAAGACACTAGAGAGTATGAGCTGAGCTGACCGGTGGATGAGTAGGCAGGACAGTCAGAGGTATGATACTTTAAGTTAACCTCAAGTAAAATAATTTGGAAAAAACTGAATAACTGGGAAGCGTGGAAGACAGGAAGAATCGCCATCAAATGTCCGTGTCAGGAGATCTATTGGCCAGAAGTAAGCGACACTTAAAATTACTGATTTCAACAGGTAACTCGCAGGAGGTAAGAACTAAGCCAGAAGGGCTTCACATGCAACTTGGGATAGATATTAGGATAAGGAGCTGGGGAAGGAAGGTTGAGTGATGGAACGATGCCCAATCACTTCGACCATAGGGTCTCGAGCTCCGATCCTGAAGAAAGCCTGGTCATTGCTATAGTAGAGCTTACATATATTTACGTTAAATTCTTTTCTGAACCACGATGAGACATCTTTGCACTAAAAAAAAACTTCTTCAAAGTAATTTTATAGTTAAGACAACACAGTGAAAGCTTGTATACATATGTATGAATTAATCATTAGTGTAATAATAATTCACAAAGAAATTACATTAACGTAATATATATCAATGAGGAAATCAATTAACATAATGCAAATCTGGTCGTCGCGTTTGTCAAACAAATCCCTGCACAGACAAGTCCCTCGCAGGTATTCACTGTCGCTGTAATCCAAGTTTCAACATCATAATAAGGGAACTTATGCAGCTTCAGTAAGTCCATGACAAATGTTAAACGAAAACATGAGGGAGTCATTAGCAAGTTTCCTGATGTTCTTCTCAGCGCCGCAACATCCATCAAAATATTCCTTGCTTTTGGAGACGGTCCAGAGGCATTCAGAGCCGTCGAACCGAATTGATTTCAAGAAAACACTCCAAGCAAACATAGGTCGGAGGAATGACCTGACTTCGCCTTTCTCCTTCCAATAGGGATGAGGAGCTAGTATGCTAATATAACTAGGGCTTTTCCCTGTAGGAAAGCCCTATACCCCTACAGGGCTTTCTCCCTTGAGCTCTTAGATGTCAAAATTTGTTGTTTCCGATTATATGAAATAACAGTTTCCTTGTAGTGGCAATTCGCCAAGTAATAAAGGCCCCAGATATGTTAGGGCCGAGGAAGGGGGAGCGGACCTTAATGGATTCCTGGCAGTGAGTAACCAATATTAATTAGCAAGTTCAAAGGCATCAGTCAGTACTTGTCAGGTCGGAGCCCATCAGGTTGTGGTCCCGTGCCAGACGACACGTCCACCAGTGGCTAGTTATTGATTGGAAAATTCTTCACAACTAATAACTCCATCTTTTATTGGAAATATGTATATTATTATATAAGTATTTAGCATAAATATGCATATCCAAATAATTAAATATGTTTGTGTATGTTATTTAATGTGTATATAATTATATTTGTATTAATATTATAAAATATATTTATTAAAGATTTATATAAAGGACAATTAATAAAATGTGCAATAATTCGGCAAACAAATCCAGTAATTTATTCATAGATTTTGGGTTGAGCGATATATTAAAGTCAATGTCACAAGTCGCATTTTTCTAATGTCAAAATCGTCGTATAAAATATATTAACTTTAGGAACACGAGAATGCTAACAGATGATTAGACAGGCTAACGTGAATCCTCACTAATCATGACAGAGAATAAGGTGAAGAAGAATGATGAGAGAAGGGATAGAAAGGGAGAGGACGTGAACGAAACAGGAAGAGAGAGAAAGTGCAGATAAGAGGAATCAATGTAATGGGTAAGAGAAGTGAAAATACGTGCTCTAAATTGGGTAGAAAGGGGGAAGAGGCAAATAATAGTATTAAGGCAGAGGGCTGATGGCCTGAGGGCAGAAAGGGAGCAAGGAGAGAGTGATAGAGAACGTTTTGTGGATATTGCTTCTCTATACTAGTTTTTGTACATATGCTTGTATATGTGAAACGTGCTTGTTCACAGGTGAGTACAGGAAAATACGGCGTTTGACTCTTGTCAGCAGGCTGAGAGCTTTCCCTTCCCATAGTCCATGGTAAGAGTTAACAACCAATTTTCCTTTGAGCACGACGAGCCAATCGATTAACAACCAGTAACCCAATTACTGCCTGGTGAACAGAGGCGAACAAGTAAGGATTGATGCCTAACCAATCCTCTCTGGGCAGAACCGAACCTGGACAGGTCGCTGGCGAGGTGCAGGGCCAGTATACCACTGCGCCACCAGCCCGCATGTGTGTGTGCTAAACGCTGTGATGATTTAGTTATTTATATACAAGAAGGCACATTGTGTTTTAGCGTACATAGCATTTGTGTTCTTACATTCTTCCAAAGTCCCTTGAAAAGCTAGTTATGTCAACTGATGATGACAAAGAAGGAGTAATGTTCTAAACAATAACTTTGTCTCTGTATTCACTTGAAATTTTGTTAAAAACATTAAAACTGATATATCAATTTAGATGTAACTGTATGTAACTAGTATATCAATTTAGTTAGCCGATATATCAGTAACTAAATTTGATCGTCTTGGACTGATGGACTGATCAAATTCACTTAGAGTTAAGCATATGTGTAAAAATCAGACGTTTGTCATATGGCGAGAACTTGTTTCAGGATCATATCAGTCATGTCTTTCCTACCTCGGTAAAGTGAGGCTGTTACCCCATTGTTGTTTCCTGGCAAACACTTGAAGACATCGATATTATGTCTCTTCTCGCCAAGAGAATGGAGCCTGAGCGACCTTAACCTCTGCTATGGGAAAGGTCATGGATACTAGGATCAATTAAGTCATCCTGGGATGGATTTTCTCGAGAGACTCGATGTCCTCTCTGTATTACAGTCAACATTCACAAGAACTGGACGCCGACGTTCAAGTGGGGCCCTTTTTTGGTCCAAATATAACTGTAGGACGATGCTTGTGTCTTTATTGCTGAAACTTATCGCTATAAACCAGAGCATCTTATTCAGTTTGCCATTCATGGTAATATATTGCTGTTTAGGCCTCGGGTCGCTGTCAATTATGACTCCCCAGGCTCTTTCGCAACTTGATTTCCAATCAAATTAAATATATTAACTGTAGAAAGCATTAAATAGCAGAAGGTCAACTGGTCGAGTCGAGGTAGCCGCTTTAAACCTTGCAAACTCATTCATATATACTTTTAGTCTTAGCTTAAAACACTCTAACGATCCTCCATTTGATATTTTACCCTGTATTTTGTTCTACAAAATAATAGTTCAATTTACACACCTGTATTTCCTCAGCTATTTTTGTATATGTAAATATGTAAAATTTTATCATTTGTTTCGTGTTCTATTTTGTTTTTTATATATTTTCTACCAGCTTCATGACGGTGTCATTGTTATTTCCTGAGTTTAGAACTTGCACTTAGCTATGATTTCCTGCATCTGTTACTTTTCTGTTCAGTTCTGCAATGTGATGAGGTCTTTACGGAGCCTTCATTCGAGTTCAATGTTTGACCTCTTTCGCATCTTCCACAAATTTAGCCTTATAGCTATTCAAGTTCAAGTATGTTTATTGAGACAAGAAAAAATACATCTCAAAGGGATAGAGTAGCTTAGGCTATTTCTACCCCCCCCCCAAAGTAAAAGTTATTCACCTCAAACAACTAGCGGTTGCCATATATTATAAGCAGCCAAGCCTAAAGCCTCAGTCTCCGTGGTGTAGTGGTAAGACACTCGCCTGGCGTTCCGCGAGCGCTATGTCATGGGTTCGTATCCTGGCCGGGGAGGATTTACTGGGCGCAATTCCTTAACTGTAGCCTCTGTTTAACGCAACAGTAAAATGTGTACTTGGATGAAAAAACGATTCTTCGCGGCAGGGGATCGTATTCCAGGGACCATAGGATTAAGGACTTGCCCGAAACGCTACGCGTACTAGTGGCTGTACAAGAATGTAACAACTCTTGTATATATCTCAAAAATAAAGCAAAGCCCTGAGGCACAACACCGGAGCCATTGTTCTTCCTCGACTTAACGCCTTGGATGTTACCTTTCAAGCTGCTGTCGTTCAACCAGACTCTGGTCCAGGGGCCTCAGCCTTCCTGACCAGCCTCTTGAGGGGTATTGTGTCACAGGGTAGAGATTTATGAGAGAAGATCGTTCCCGTGAGGAACCAAGTTGAGAGTCCTTTATCAGGCCGTAAGTGTCAAGAGGATGTTCTTATCAGGCCCACCCTGGTCACCCTCTAGGCAGCACGGGGCTCCTCCTGCTATTGTGGGATTTATTGGATGTTCTTATTACTGGGTCACACCGCTCCTCTCTGCACTCGCTCAGTGTTCTGCTAATTATCTTATCTGGGTGTTTTATTTGTATTTAAAGTTTAAATTTTTTGAAATTTATATCATCAAAATTAACCTGCATGTAGTACAGTTTATTTTCGTCACCATCTATAAGTATTCAACACATTCTCCTGTTTATATAGTAGCTGTTGTGACGCTCGTCAATAGTCACGAATACGTGCGCACTTAAGCTTTTACATAGTAGTATACTGACTCGAAAGGAATTCTTTATTAAAATGAAGCTAAAAAAACTAACTTAAATAATCCTAGGCCTAGTATAGCACACATATGTACTATATTAGGCTTCAGATATCGTATATTAAGCCTAGGAATATTAGGTTAGTTTAGTTTAATTTGTCGTTGCAAAATAAGTAAAAAATAGTTTTCCGGTTTGTCCAACTCAATTGTGCCGATTTCTACTATCTAATTTTTCTGAATGTCGGTATATATACAATGGTCCTCATCGTTACTCTAAGTACTACCAAAACAGGAGGATGGGCTGAGGTATTGCTTTCATGGTTGGGAAACTGGCTAGGTCTTAATTGGCACTCCTTGAAATACAAGTAATTATTTATAAATGATTACTCCACTTGTTTGGTGTGGTGGAGCTAGAAGAGATTTTGGGATCTGACTCTCCACTCCTGACCACACTGGACTCATCACCCATTTGTAACTCTCTTACTTTCTGCTTGACCTCAACTTCTAATTTTTCCTCATAGATATATTTTTTTCCCAGACGTAATTGTATTTTCTATATACGCAGCTCTTTCCGGTTGCACGAGGCGTTTAACTTTATTCACCACTTAAATAACATCATTACTACCTGAACGAGGAGTGTGTTATGAACAAACCCACAAGGTTCCTTGTCATGGCCCTTGTGAATTTGTTCTTTTGATGCATCACGCTATTGTGATTTCTGTGTGTAATGAAGTAAGGCCGAAGAAGTAGAACGGCCTATTGACACAGCTCGAGTGCACGGGGGGAATTGTGTAAAATCCTGGTTTGTATCTCGGAGAGGCTGCAGGATCCAAGTAAATTCAGTAGAAATTCTGGTTACAATTCTTAACCATGTCGTAGCTTAGTCGATTAAGGCAGCGTCTGGGATGCTCTCGGACGTAGGTTCGCATCCTCGTCATGGCCCTTGTGGATTTGTTCATTTGATGCATCACGCTATTGTGATTTCTGTGTGTAATGGAGTGTGTTACGGTTATTTTATTGTTCCAGGTTTGTCCCTATTTTTCTCAGGACTCTTATGGAGTTAGGGCGAGGGGCTGGGGGCTGGGGGGGGGGGGGGGGGAGGGCGGGGGTGGTGAAGGTCAAAGGTCTTAGGTAGGTGGTTGTCCAGCGGCTCCAGGTGTCCAGCGGCTCCAGGTGTGCAGATATCACAGCTATTTTCTGCACGCCTCGCAATAGATCCTCAGGGCTTAAGGCGGTTGGTGAACCTCAGGGTCTTAACGGTGCTTGAAGACATCGAGATCTTCCTTGGCCAGATCCATGTCTTTCAGAGCACAAGCACTCTCGCCACACCATCCACCACTTCAGCTGTAGAGAAGATGGACGCTGTGAGCATTCCGGTACATTTCCTCACTCACTGATGGCTTTCAGGGATGCCATGTTTTCCACATTTGCACTGATGAAGGAGAGAGAGCTGGAATGTACCAGCTAAGCGCAGGATGTCTACTGTTTTGGTACCTTTGTGGCTAAAGAAATCTGGTGTATAATATCTGCCCTCCACTGAGATTTTCCCCTTCCAGAAACCGAGTAATGTCATAATGACGTACCTGAGCCTCACTGGTCCTACGGCTGGCATGGAATATGTGCCCGAGTGCGCTAGGCTGCGTGCAGGTTTTGCAGAGGCTACCGACATCAGGTTTAGCCCCCCCCCCCAGCATGCTAATGTAAAAATTCCCATGGAAGGAATAGAACAGTTGACTACTGAAGCGCACAAAGTCTGCCTGAAGTATGTCTTTGTGGAGGGTCAGGGAGAGAAAGAAAGAACTTTCTTTTTAGAAAGAACCCCGACTATTCTACAGGAGAAGGAACAAAATCACGGAAACGCTTAGGCAGACACGACTGTATCAAAAAAAAATCTAAAGCGGGAGATCGAAAATATAGAGCAGATATTGAAACGATCATGCTAGTTACAGGAAATGGAATTAGAATAAAAAGGAATACAAAAGATAAGGAAGAATTCAAATATTTTCTCATATATGCGAATTCAATATAAAAAAAACACGCCTCCAGTATTGGAAATTAGAGAAATTATTAAAGACCAGCATGAGGCTATATTTAACCACCCCCCCCCCCAACAAAATACATGAAAGTGGTAGATCCTGACAGCTTCTTTGTGAACAAACTCCAAAGCCCTGACAATATAACTTACATTAACACGCTCACAGAAGACTTTGAAACATAAATTGACAACATGCCCATGCAGTCAGCCCAGGGTACTGACTCCTGGGAATTCAATATTCATAAATAAATATAAAGTACCAGTTGCACGAGCACCCTTGTGTAATGTAGAGAAAAAAACTTGGACACAGGAGAGATTCCAGAATCACTTAAATTAACAGAAATAGATCCACTATACAAGGGAGGTAGTAAAGTTGTGGCAAAATACTATAGACCGGTTGCACTAACGTTTCACATATTAAAAGGGTTCCGGTAGTACTGTCGGGTTCGTTCTCGACGTATAATCGAGAGTTCCGGGTTCGAATCCCGGGAGAGACAGAAATGGTTGGGGACATTTCCTTTCACCTATTGATCTGTTCACCTAGCAGTAAGTAGGTACTCAGGAGCTAGTCAGCTTGTTGTGGGGGTGGCATTCTGCGCGGGGTCAGTAATTCGACCTTGGAGGGGGGGGGGGGGACGTCGATAAAAGCCTAACGTGTATGAATACATTCTGGCTTCCTGTCCCCCGACACAATGAATTATTAAAAATTACTATTAAAATTGTTTATAAGAATGATTATGAATCAAATCACCAGTTTTATGAAGAATAATTAACTTCACAACCCAGGTCAACATGGATGTAGAGCAGGAAGATCCTGTCTCTCGCAATTACTTGACCATCATGACAAAATCATAGAAGCATTAAAAGAAAAACAAAATACAGATGTTGTATACACAGACTGTGGAAAGGCTTTGATAAGTGTGACAGTTGAGTGACAGCCCGTCAAATGAGATCGATAGGAATAACGGGTAAGTTACGCCCTGGATTTGAAATTTTATGACAAAAAAAAAGTATGGAAAGAGCAACACTCAGATAAAATCGCCAAAGCAGAGTGACAAGCTCTGTACCCCGGAGCCCAGTCCTTGCCCAGCTGCTTTTTCTGATTCTCATGTCAGAAATAGACACAATACAAGTCACAGCTTCGTGTCATCCCAGGCAGATGAAACATAAATTAGCATGAAAATTACTGCTGTACAAGACATTGAAAACCTACAAGCCGAGATTAACAACATCTTCGACACGGCAACGGAAAATAACTTGATGTTTAACAATGTTAAGTTCCAGGTAATTTGGTATAGTGGAGATGATGAACTTAATATAAACACAGGGTACAAGACACACCCAGACCTACTCAGAAGGAAATCATCTTGTATAGGAGCTGACGATCTGACATTTGCTGAACACAACCAAGAAACTATATCATCAGCAAGGGAAATGATAGGATGAATTATTAAAATAATGTTAATATTATTTAAAAAGTAGAAATACAAACAAAAAAACATACATGACACGTAAAGACAAGATAAAACATCTTAATTATTGGGATTGTCTCAAAGATCTCAAAACGTGATCTCTGGAAAGGAGACGAGAGAGACATCAAATAATATATATTCGGGGAAAATACTGGAGAGCCAGGTCCCCTGTTTGCACAGTATAATAACAACATACTGAAGGAAATAAAGAAAAGGACCGGTGAGAGGTAAAGGTGCCATAGGCACAATCAGAGGCTCTGTCCTCTTACAAATTACGTCGCTTTTTCGCTCGTATGCGATCGGCCAAAAAAGGCCGTAATTTGAAAATGAAATGGCTAACATTTAATTTTAGATTTTTTTTTTCCAAAACAATAAGTTACGAGTCCTCTGGTTAGGTTAGGAGGGAAGAAAGTTCTCCTAAGGTTTCAAAACGTCATGAAAACCATTAATTGAAAGTTTCCTCTCCTAACCTAACAGCCTAAGCAAGCGGACCCAAAACAGAAAACAGGAAAGTACGTCATTATCGTGAGCCGATTCTATTTTAAATTACAGCCTTTCTTAGCCTGAGTGCTCATACGAGCGAAAAGCGACGTAATTTGTAAGAGGACGGGTTGCAACATCAGGGGTCACCGCCTGTTCGAAACTCGCCCAACAAACATTTGAAGTCTTGCCGGAACACTGCAGGTCACTGATGGTAGAGAGCCACAGACACCCTGTAGGACTAAGATTAAAAGGCTCTCCTCAACACACACACAGGGAGCCGGTGGCTGAGCGGACAGCACGCTGGGCACGTGATCCTGTGGTCCCGGATTCGTTCCCGGGCGCCGGCGAGAAACGATGGGCATGGTTTCTTTCCCCCTATGCCCCTGTTACCCAACAGTAAATAGGTACCTGGGAGTTAGTCAGCTGTCACGGGCTGCTTCCTGGTGTGAGTGTGTGTGTTTGGGGTGTGAAAAAAGTAGAAGTAGTAGTAGAAACAGTTGATTGACAGTTGAGAGGCGGGCCGAAAGAGCAGAGCTCAACCCCCGCAAACAATAACTAGGTGAATACACACACACACACACACAGTTAGGCGGCTAGATAGCTGAGAAGAGAGCGCTCTGGACTCGTAATCCTTGGGTCTGGGTTCAATCCCCGGTGATGATAGGAACAAAATGGACATAGTTTCTTTCATCCTGATGCCTCTGTTACCAAGCAGTACATTGGTACCCAAGAGTTAGACAGTTGTACGGGAGCTGTTTCCTGTGTGTGTGTGTACTCACCTATTTCCACTCACCTATTTGTATCTGCAGGATCGAGCATTTCCACTACTCTCACGCTAAAATATAACTTCCTAACATCTCTGACTCATCTGTGTTCCAGCTTCCACCCATGTCCCCTCGTACTGTTACTATTCTGTGTGAACATTTCGTCTATGTCCACTCTGTCAATCCCCCTGAGTATTTTATGCGTTCATATCATATCCCTCCTCTCCCTTCTTCTTTCTAGTGTCGTAAGGCACAGTTCCTTCAGGCGCTCTTCATACCCCATCCCTCTTAACTCTGGGACGAGTCTCGTTGCAAACTTCTGAACCTTTTCCAGTCTCCTTATGTGTTTCTTCAGATGGAGACTCCATGATGGCGCGGCATACTCTGAGACTGGCCTCACGTAGGCTGTGTAAGCGCCCTAAAAGCCTCCTTACTTAGGTTTCCGAATGATGTTCTAACTTTTGCCAGTATAGAGTACGCTGCTGTCGTTACCCTATTTATATGTGCCTCAGGAGATAGATTAGGTGTTAGGTCCACGCCAAGGACTCTTTCTCGCGTCGTCACAGGTAGGCAGTTTCCCTTCATTGTGTACTGTCCCTTTGGTTTCCTATCACCTAGTCCCATAGGTGATAACATAGGTCCATAACTTTACATTTGCTGGTGTTGAACTCCAGTAGCCATTTCTCTGACCATCTCTGCAACCTGTTCAAGCCCTCTTGGAGGATCCTTCAATCCTCATCAGCCGCAACTTTTCTCATCAACTTTGCGTCATCCGCGAACATAGACATGCAGGACTCTACTCCTGTAAACATGTTGTTAACATATATTAGAAATAGAATTGGTCCCAACACCGATCCTTGAGGTACTCCACTTGTTACTGTTCGCCAGTCCGACTTCTCGCCCCTTACCGTAACTCTTTGTGTCCTTCGTGTTAGGTAGTTCCTTATCCATGCTAGGACCTTTCCCCCCACCCCCGCCTGCCTCTCGAGTTTGAATAGCGGTCTCATGTGCGGTACTGTATCAAAGGCTTTTTGGCAGTCCAGAAATATGTAGTCTGCCCAACCTTCACTGTCCTGTCTTATCCTCGTTATTTTATCATAAAATTACAAAAGGATTGTTAGGCAAGATTTCCCTCTCCAGAACCCATGTTGATGTTTGTTTACAAACCTAACGTTCTACAGGTGTGCAACAAGTCATAGCCTAATTATTATCTCAAGTAATTTACAGGTGATGCTTGGCAGTGATACAGGTCTATAGTTAAGTGCCTCCTCCCTATCACCTTTCTTGAAAATCGATACAACATTTGCCCTCTTCCAGCAATAGGGCATTTCTCCCGACATAAGTGATTCATTAGAGATCCTTGCCATAGGCACGCTGAGGGCCTGTACTGCCTCTTTTAGTATCCACGGTGATACTTTGTCTGGTCCAACCGCTTAAGTTGCATCCAGTGTCGTCAACTGTTTCATTACCCCCTCTGCTGTCACCTATATATCTGATAGTCTTTCATCTAGGGTAATCGCTTCTAACAATGGGAGCTGCTCAGGCTCGGTAGTGAACACTCCATGGAAACTGGCATTCAGTGCCTCGCAGATTTTCTTGTCACTTTCTGTATATGCCCCTCTGTTTTCCTTAGTCTTGTCACTTGGTCCTTCACCGACGTTTTTCTTCTTATATGGCTGTGTAGTAATTTAGATTGCTTTTTTACTTTGATCGCAATATCGTTCTCATAGTTTCTTTCCGATGCTCTTCTTATGTTAATGTAATCGTTCCTAGCTCTGTTGCATCCGATCCTGTTGTCCTCTGTCCTTTGTCTTCTGTACTTCCTCCACTCCCGCCTGCTGGCTATTTTTGCTTCCTGACACTGTCTATTAAACCACGGGTTATTATTTTCCTTCTTATTTTTTCCCTTTACTGTTGGTATAAATCTCTCTTTTGCCTCCTGGCATTTCCGTATGACTAGGTCCATCATATCTTGGACTGTTTTTTCTCTAATTTCTTCCTCCCACTGCACTTCTCCCAAATAGTCCCTTTTCCTCCTGTAGTCCCCTTTCCTGTAGTCAACTCTCCTTTCCCAGACCTCTTGTCCCTTGGTCACAGGTTTGAATTCCATCATGAAGTCAATGACTAGGACACAATTGTTGCTGGCCCCTAGAGGTATTTCATGTTCCAAATTCTCAATGTCTTCTACGTTCTAAGTGAAAATGAGGTCTAATAGGCTCGGTGTATCTCCTCCTCTTTCCCTTGTGTCTTCCTTCACATGTTGTGTTAGGACATTCCTGTCTATAACATCTACTAACTTTGCTCCCCACGTTTCGTCCCCTCCATGGAGATTCCTTGATTCCCAAATTATTTCTCCATGATTTAGGTCCCCCATGACCAGCAGTTTCGCTCTCATTCTGTGAGCTAATATTGCTGTCCTCTGTAATTCACCTATACATGCCTTGTTGCTGTCAAAATACTCCTGCCTGGGTCTTCTACTGTTTGGTGGAGGATTGTAAATTACCAATATCACAATATTCCTCCCATCTGCTGTCAGAGTTCCATGTATGGAGCTTGTGCTCTCATTGGTACCCCGATTTCCCAGGTCTTCAAACTTCCATTTCCGTATTGTTAGGAGTGCCACTCCCTCTCCCTGTCTCTGTGTCCTCTCTTTTCTTATCGCCTAGTACCCGTCTGGATAGATTGCATCCGAGATCATGTCATTTATTTTAGTTTCCACTATTGCAACTATGTCTGGATTTGCCTCACTAACTCTTTCTTTTATCTCTTCTTCTTTGTTAGATATCCCATCAGCATTGGCATACCAAACCTTGAGATTCTTCATGGAAACACTGGCACCAGAGTTTACCCTTTCCCTGGGGTCTGGGGGGATCTGGGGGATGTCTGTGGGTGAATGGGGTCTGGAGGGTTGCTTGGGGGCGAATGGGGGCTGCGCATCTAGGAAGGTAGGTAGGAAGGTCTGGGGTAGGGCCTGGGTAGGTAGGTCTGGAGTAGGAAGGGCATACTGGGTCTGAAGATTAGGGAGGGTCTGATAGACATAGGGAGGTTGAGAGGAAGCGTGAGGTTGAGAGTCAGATAGAGGTTGAGAGGTTGGAGGGGAGAAGGAAAGAAGATGGAGCATGAATAGTTAGAGTGGGAGAGAGGTTGTATTAGTCAGGGGGAACTCAGGGGTTGGTATGGGCATTGGGTCAGAAGGGGGGAAGAGGGGAAATGGAGGAAGAGGTGGGGGGGGGGGAATGGACGTCCATTCAACACTACGGACAACACACAAGTGTTGGGGTCAGAGGGGAACATACATACTCCAGGAGTGTGTGTGTGTGTGTGTGTGTGTGTGTGTGTGTGTGTGTGTGTGTGTGTGTATGTGTACTCACATAGTTGTGTTTGCGGGGGTTGAGCTCTGGCTCTTTGGTCCCGCCTCTCAACCGTCAATCAACAGGTGCACAGATTCCTGAGCCTATTGGACTCTATCATATCTACACTTGTAACTGTGTATGGAGTCAGCCTCCACCACATCACTTCCTAATACATTCCATTTGTCAACCACTCTGATACTAAAAAAGTTCTTTCTAATATCTCTGTGGCTCATATGGGCACTCAGTTTCCACCTGTGTCCCCTTGTGCGTGTGCCCCTAGTGTTAAATAGCCTGTCTATCTACCCTATCAATTCCCTTCAGAATCTTGAATGTGGTGATCATGTCCCCCCCTAACTCTTCTGTCTTCCAGCGAAGTGAGGTTTAATTCCCGTAGTCTCTCCTCGTAGCTCATACCTCTCAGCTCCGGTACTAGTCTGGTGGCAAACCTTTTAACCTTTTCCAGTTTAGTCTTATGCTTGACTAGATATGGACTCCATGATGGAGCCGCATACTCCAGGATTGGTCTGACATATGTGGTATATAATATTCTGAAAGATTCCTTACACTAGTGTCTAAAGGCCGTTCTTATGTTAGCCAACCTGGCATATGCTGCTGATGTTATCCTCTTGATATGAGCTTCAGGGGACAAGTCTGGCGTGATATCAAACCCCAGGTCTTTCTCTCTCTCTGACTCTTGAAGTATTTCATCTCCCAAATGATACCTTGTATCTGGTCTCCTGCTTCCTACCCCTATCTTCATTACATTACATTTGCTTGGATTAAACTCTAACAACTATTTGTTCGACCATTCCTACAGCTTGTCCAGGTCTTCGTGATGCCTCAAGCTGTCCTCCTCTGTCTTAATTCTTCCTTATCAGAACTTTCACCCCTTCCCTTCCTATCTCTTCCCCCACAAGAAAGATGTGCGTGCAGAGATTTATACAAGATGGACAAGCAAAATTTGGCATGTGTGTGTGTGTGTGTGTGTGTGTGTGTGTGTGTGTGTGTGTGTGTGTGTGTGTGTGTGTGTGTGTGTGTGTGTGTGTGTGTGTACTCACCTAGTTGTGCTTGCGAGGGGGTTGAGCTCTGGCTCCTTGGTCCCACCTCTCAACTATCAATCAACTGGTATACAGATTCCTGAGCCTTTTGGGCTCTATCATATCTACATTTGAAACTGTGTATGGAGTCAGCCTCCACCACATCACTACTTAATGCATTCCATTTGTTAACTACTCCGACGCTGAAAAATTCTTTCTTATGTCTCTCTGGCTCATCTGGGTACTAAGTTTCCACCTGTGTCCCCTTGTCCGTGTCCCACCCGTGCTAAAAAGTTTGTCTTTGTCCACTCTGTCAATTCTCCTGAGAATTTTGAAGATGGTTATCACGTCTCCCCTTACTCTTTTGTTTTCCAGGGATGTGAGGTTCAGATTCCTAAGCCTTCCCTCGTAGCTCATACCTCTCAGTTCTGGGACCAGTCTGATGGCATACCTCTGAATCTTTTCTAACTTTGTCTAGTTTTTAACTAGGTATAGACTGCCGGCTGGAGCTGCACACTCCAGGATAGGTCTTATATAAGTGGTATACAGGGTTCTGAACGATTCCTTTCTTTAGAACGAAGTTTCTAAAGGCAGTTTTTATGTTGGCCAACCTAGCATATGCCGTTAATGATATCCTTTTGATGTGGGCTTCTAGGGGACGGGTTCGGTGTGATATCAACCCCCAGATCTTTCTATTTGACTCTTGCAGGATATCACCTCCCAGATGGTACCTTGTATTCAGCCTTCTGTTCCCTTCGCCTAATTTCATTACTTTACACGTTCCTGAATTGAACTTTAGTAGCCATTTTCTAGACCATTCCCCCAGTTTGTCCAGGTCGTCCTATAGTCTCTATCTTCACCTATTTGATTCTCCTCATAATTTTGATTCTTCTCATTTCCGCTGGACACCACTACTCAGACCCAGTAGACGCTTCTAATTACGTCCACTAGACCTTCTCCCCATCCCCCCCCCCCACTACACACCCTACAAGGCTTACTCACACCCTCTTCCCTTCCCCCCTCATAGCCACGCCACCTCATTACCCCTCACATCCTGCACCTCGCTGGGCTGGCCGGTGAGAAGGGGCCAAGCTGGGAATAGAAGGTACACAAATAATGCATTGGTTGTCGAGCTGAGAGAGACGGGAATAATTTCCCAATGGACACACGTGAAAAGATTCCCAGAAAGGCTGAGATGTTTCCGCTTTCCCCTCAGGTGATGGATAGGGAGAGGGGGGGGGGGTGAGGGGAAGGGATGGAATTTTCCTGTGAATAACAAAGAGGTTTCCCTTGGCCGAGCGTCATAAAAGAACTCTCACCCCTTCCCTTCCTATCCCTCCCCCCACAAGAAAGATGTGCGTGCAGAGATTTATACAAGATGGACAAGCAAAATTTGGCATACGTGAGACAAAAAGAATTTTCTTCAAGGGGGAATGCCATGAAAAGCTTTGCAGACCAGAGAAATGAAGATTTGCATAAGATAGACAGACAGGCGGAATTCCCAGAGAAAAGGACGAGAATAATTTTTCCAAGTTGAAGAATGGAAGACGTTCTGAATACATGGACGAATTTTCCAGCTGAATGGGTTAAGCAAGTAAATATTATTAATTGCCAAATAGGCCCGACACAAGAGAAGCCTGCCACCGGTTCTCAGAATACGTTTAAACAAAGATAAAATTTGATTTCAGAAGTTTGACAAATTCACGCTAAGCATATCTGAAGGGGGTATCACTTTATTACAGTCATTGGTAAAGCTACAGATCCTAGCAATACAGATGAGGTCTGTTAAGAAAAGTAGAAGGCTCTCTTCTTTACTCTTGCTGGCTTACATTGCCTGCTAACAAGACAGCTTAAGTTTCAGGTGTATGCTGTATTTCTAATGGCTCATTCTGGAATAGGATAAAAACCCTCAGTGCTGTTATCTTTGCTGCGGAAAGGAGAAACTTAAACAAAACACAGGGGGGTACAGGACACAATCAGACCTACTCATAGAAGGAAAGCAACGTGTAAAAGATCTGAGAATTAGATGTCTGACGATCTGACATTTAGTGAACATAACCGAGGAAATATAGCTGCGGTCAGGAAAATGATTGGATGGATTATGAGAAAGTTCAAATCCATAGCTCCACAGCAATGCTAATATTATTTAAATCACTGGTGCTGTCCCGTCTTGAGTTTTGCTTGGTATTAACTTCCCCTTTCAGAGCGGGAGAGATCTATAAATTAGAGGAAATACAGAGAACATATACGGCACGTATAGAAACGATAACAAATCCAAATTATTTGGATAATCTCGAAGCTCTCAAAATGAACTCTCTGGAAAGGAGACGAGAAAGGCATCAATAAATATATATATATATGAAAGATACTGGAAGGCCTGGTCCCAAATTTGCACAATAGAATAAAAACATACTGGAGTAAAAGATACGGAAGGAAATGCAGAATTGAGCCAGTGAGGAGAAGAGGTGCCACAGGCACAATCTGAGAGCACTGTCTGAACATCAGAGGTCCACAGCTGTTCAACACCCTCCCAGCTAGCATTAGACATATTGCTGAAACAAAGGTGGATGTATTTAAGAGGCAATTAGACAAGTTCCTGCAAGAAGTTCTGGACCAACCAGGCTGTAGTGGATATTTGGGCCTGCGGGCCGCCTCAAACAACAGCCTGGTGTACAAAATTATCACATGTAGAGCCGCCTGGCCCCAGGAAGGGCTCGGGAAGTGGAACTCCTGAAACCCTCCCCAGGTATGTTCCATGTATCTATGTAATGAATGAGAATTGTCCTGTATACAACCGCCTCAGAGGAGAAGAACAAGTAGGTACTATCAGTACTTATCTGTACTTATCTGTACTTATCTGTACTATCTGTACTTATTTAGTACTAGTACCCCTTCCCTGTACTGTATCTGTACTTATTATCTGTATCTGTATCTGTACTTATTTAGTGTCTGTACTTATTTAGTACTGTACTAGTACCTATCGGTACTTATCTGTACTATCAGACAGAATGTATGTCTGTCTCTTCAAAGTTGGAGGCTACACGCTATGGTCTGGCCTGGGGCAAGGCTCTTTACCAAAAGGGGTAATTATTCTCTTTTTAATTATAAATTATTATAAATTATATATTTCTTTCATTATTTATTCATTGTTCTCATATTCAAGGACACAGACCCTATATACTATATATGACAGTGTCAGACCACAAAGGAAGAATTGAAACAGGAATTTCCTTAAGTACTTTCGTATTTAATAATACATCTTCAGAAGGGTCTGAAGATTTCGTATTATTAAATACGAAAGTACTTAATAATTAAGGAAATTCCTGTTTAAATTTTTCCTTCGTGGTCTGCAACCCGTTCTCGCACTTGCTTACAGTCAATATTGGCTTATTTAATAAGTGCATATGTAACATACTAATTGATTGTGAATATTTTAGTTTACCTTGAAAAGATTCATAGAAAACACCGACCTCACCTAACCTTCTTAGTATGTTAAGATAAGCATCTTATTGCTTCTTATCTACAATTATTACTTAACCTATCAACGGTATTATTACTTAACCTATCAACGGTATAGGTTAAGTAATAATTGTAATTATTAAATAAGCCAATATTGACTATAAGCAAGTGCGAGAACGGGTTGTGGTCTGACACTCACATTTTTCATCACGTGTTTATTTTGGTGATTTAAACAGACAACAGACACACGCACACACACACATATATTATATATATATATATATATATATATATATATATATATATATATATATATATATATATATATATATATATATATACTATAGAGGGTACCACCTCTGGTGCAATTGAAGGGCCTAGAAGAAGAAAATAAAGAGTGTTCAGAGAAGACCTTGTAGATTCTCACTGAACACTTTAATCTTTGTTCAATGAGCCTGGAACCTTGATAATAGAGAAACCTTATTGTGCTCTCTCCCCATGGACCAAGGGTCTCAGATCCTATTGGAACGAAGTTGTACCGGTTATCTATTTCCCTGTACTTGGCTGACTTGTCTCTTTCTCTGTGTGTCGCCGCGACTCCTGCTTGGCCGGCAGAGAGGTTGATGAACGTGGCTGCCAGGGTGGATACGCAAGTATAGTCCCACGCCAACTGTCTACCATTCTTCACAGGGCGCAGTGTGATTCCATCTGGTCGGCCAGCAAAGCTAACATGGTTACGGTTCAATAGATTGTGAGGCTCTCTGCTGAACACTGGCAGAGGCAAGGCTTAATGATATCATTGACTTCGTCGTGTCTAGTGTGCCAACCACCAGATTTTCCACAGTGCAGGCCATGCAATCCATATTAGTCAGCATCTGCCTCGCCGCAAATACACCTGTGAACAGTGTGGATAGGGGCAGCGGCGGAGAGCGACTGCAATACGGAGCTCCTGCGGATCAAGACGTGTGCCTGTCGCAGACATAGGGACTGCCAAAAGGAAGTCCCCTGCATGGGGAGCCTGCACAGCTGTGAGACGTGCACGATCACTGGGGGTTGTTGCTGCCTCCAGCAAAGCTGTGGCTTCTTTATCTGCAATGGGGCTGTCCCAGTTGGATTATTTCTTGGCTTTCAACATCGTTGGTCTGAGTGCTGGGTCTGCCATGGAACCCCATTTTGTGTAGCATTCCGAATAGTGGGGGTCCTGTATCCCTGCTAAGTCACTCAGGGTGTCAGGTAGAATTTCCTTAACCAGGTCATCTGATGCTGAGGAGGAAGACAGGAAGGCTGGGACAGCAATTTGGGTGGCGTGTGGACATCAAGACCGCCGAGAATGACAGGAAGAGTGACTTGTTAGCCAGACCTCTCACTAGAAAATGAAGGGACGACGACGTTTCGGTCCGTCCTGGACCATTCTCAAGTCGATTGTGATGAGGAGGTAGAGACAGGCAATAAATAGGCAAGAGAGAGCTGAGGAGGAAAGTAAGGTGTAGGGGATAGTAGTAATAATGAGAACTGCAGAGGGCCTATTGGCCCATACGAGGCCGCTCCTATTATAACCACCGAAGGAGAAAGTAATAGGAATAAGAAGAGGATAGCAAGGGAGCGTAGGAGAAGACAATGAACAGAAAAAGGGGAGAAGACAATGAACAGAAAAAGGGGAGAAGACAATGAACAGGAAAAGGGGAGAAGAGAGAAAGAAAAGGAAAGAGAAAGAAAGATAGAAGGGGTAAGGGGTAAGTTTTCATATACATAAATATGAAAACTCCACACCCCAGAAATTATTCGAACCCGGACCTACAGGACCACATTGCAACTGGTGTCACTGCCTTAATCCACTCGACCATCAGTGACCGCACATAAGGAGGTGATAGCCGAAGCTATTTGACCCCCCCCCTCCCCCCCCCGGTGGCACGAAACATGTGCGGTCACTGATGGTCGAGTGGATTAAGGCACCGTGACACCAGTTGCATTGTGCTCCTGGCGGTCATAAATTATTGATTTAGTTATGCTAGTTTGGGTTAGGTTAAGATAGGTTAGGTTAGATTAGGTAGGATTGGTTAGGTTCGGTCATATATCTACGTTAGTTTTAACTAAAATTAAAAAAAAAATTAGCTCATACATAATGAAATGATTAGCTTTATCATTTCATAAGAAAAAAAATGAGAAAATTTTTTGAAATTCTGGAAAACTTGGCTTATTACGCAAATCGGGCCTTGCATAGTAGGCCAAGAACTGCGTTCTGGCTACTAGGTACGACATATACACACACACACACACACACACACACACTAACAGTACCCAGCCACGCGTTGCTGTGGCTCAGAAACGCATGTGCATTGCTGAGCCACAGAATCCTTTCACTGTCTCCCAGTCCTCCCCACCATTTCCTCACTCCCTCGTCCCTTTTTCCTCTCCATCATCCCTCCCACTCCAGCATTCCCTCGTCCTCCTAACCATTCCCCACTCCACCGTAGCCTCGTCCTCCTCACCATGCCCCTCTCCCCCCCCCCACATACTTCCCACAATTCCTCACTCCCTCGACTTATGGTCAAATGATCTGATGTTCCCATCAGAAAATTTGGAACATCAAATGATCTGAGGCTTGATTTACGAAGAAGGTATGCAAACACTTACGATCCTGTACATCTTTTCTCAATCTTTGGCGACTTTGGTTACAATTATTAAACTGTTAATGATCTCCAAAGCACCAGGAAGCTGTTTATAACAATAACTACAGTTGATTGGCAAGTTTTCATGCTTGCAAACTGTTTAATAAATGTAACCAAAGCCATCAAAGATTGAGGAACGATGTAAACGTTCGTAAGTACTTGCGTAACTGCTTCGTGAATCTGGCCCCAGATGTTCCCATCACTGAAAGAAAAACAGTTCAAAAAACGAAATGAAAAATAATGAAAATTAAAAAACTAAACTAAACTCATGAAATGAACGGTATGGTAAATAACACAGCTCAATTTCAATGCAATGTCACACAAAATAATTAAATCAAAATGAAAATAAATCGGAATTTATGAAAATTCAATTTATGAATGAAATCAGAAACATTGAAATGGAATCGTAATTTATTTAGTATAGTATGTGTTAGTTATATGTGCAAGAGATAACGCTGTTTTTAAAAAATGGATGTTTTTACCTGTCACGGGGATGGCATTTATATAGTAGGTATATAAAAACACGCACGTATTCGAATGAAACGTTGTGTCAAAATTTCAAAGCAATCGGTGCAGAACTTTTGGAGATTACAGTGTGTTTACACACTGTAAGTACAGTAAGTAATAGTACAGATTACTATTACGTCCAAAAGATGGCGAAGTTTAAAAAAAAAAAAACATGTTGTTTCCTGTCACAGGTAAGGCATGCGTATAGTAGGTATATAAAAATACACGCCTATTTCAGTGCGTTGTTTTGTCAAATTTTCAAAGCAAAGCAAAGCCATCAGTGAAGAACTTTTGGAGATGACAGCGTGTGTTGCTGTTAGGTCCAACAGATAGTGCTGTTTTTCCAAAAAAAACATGTTTTTTCCTGTCACAGGTGAGGCATGTATATAGTAGATATATAAAAAGGCGCGCCAATTCGAATGCAACGTTGTGTCAAAATTTCAAAGCAATCGGTAAAGAGGTTTTGAAGATTTCCCTCACATGAAGAATACATGAAAAACACAGTTAAAAATAAATAAACACATTTTTACCGTCACTGACGTGACATCTATATAGTAGGTATATAAAAACCTGCTCGGATGTGAATGGAACGTTGCGGGAAAATTTCAAAGCAAATGGTGAAGAACTTTCGGAGATTAGCGATTACGAACAAACGAACATTTCCATATTATATTATATATATATATATATATATATATATATATATATATATATATATATATATATATATATATATATATATATATATATGCGTAAGTATCTACTAGGCAAATTAAACGAAAATTCCTAACTTTATCATGTTTAATCACATTATAAAGGAAACACAGAGGCCATTAAGGGCATGGAATTATATACCCAACTTCAGGTGACTAGACAAAGATCCATAAGCTGAAAGATCGATTAATGGAAGTGACATGAAGGCGAGAGGAATAAGTGGATATTAACTGAGTATTAACTTGCTATGAGGAGTCTTAATAAGGAAAGATTCCAGAAGCAACTAACCTTGTCCCAACTGGAGTTTGCGACTTTCCCCTGCTACTAAAGCTGAGAAAGATGCTCCACGTCGTATACCTGATGTGGGGGAGACAAAGCTCTTGGTTTACAGTAAAAGTCTTTTAGAAAAGCTCAGGCAGTTAATAACATCTGTATGGTAGCCAAGGCGAGAGAATAACTTGCAAAAAAAGAACATTTTCAGAAGATACTTTTTTTCACTCAGACATCACCACCTTTTTTCCTTTTGTAGTAATAGCTTCGTACTCACTTGTCCTGATAAGCGTCCAAGATTAACCCAAAGTCGTTACTCTTCCGTGATATAATGTGAGGGCTTGGTAATGTATACATTAATAAAAATATATACTCCAGACAGTAAGAATTTAGCTACATAGACAATAGCAACATGAGTCATACTATTATTATTATTATTATTATTATTATTATTATTAATTATTATTATTATTTTCTTCAGCATTAAATTTCAAAGAAGTTTCCGTGATATGTGTCTAGGAGGAATGTGAAGATTCCTGCCAGTGATGTATGAGGAGTATATACCTGTGGTTCATCGCAGACCTCAGGCTTGTTTGTAGGGGATGGGGTGGGGGGTAGGGGGGTAGGGGGGAGTTTAGTGAGTGGTAGTGAATGTTTAGGCGGGACGGTGAGTGGGTCGATGTGTGGGAGAGCCAGCTAGGGAAAAGGAGTAACAGTGGTAGAGGTAAGGAGTGGGAGTGGGGGGGGGGAGGGAGGGGGGGGGGGAGAGAGGGGGGGGGGAGAGAGAGAGAGAGAGAGAGAGAGAGAGAGAGAGAGAGAGAGAGAGAGAGAGAGAGAGAGAGAGAGAGAGAGAGAGAGAGAGAGAGAGAGGAGGGAGTCAGAGAGAGTGAAAGACAGAGAAAGGGCTAGAGAGAAGTAATTATCAAAGAAGGCACCATGGGCTAGAGAGACTATGGCTATGTAGCACCAAGGGTAAGAGAGTGAGACAGAGAGACACAGACCTAGAGAGAGACCTAGAGAGAGAGAGAGAAAAGGAGGGAACTATCAGGGGGGGAAAGCGCCAAGTCATGACGACTTGGAAGGATATGGGTAAGATTTGGGATGGGACGGGGGGAAGGAATGGTGCCCAACCACTTGGTCGGTCGGGGATTGAACGCCGACCTGCGTGAAGCGAAAGAGTTAGAGAGAGAGAGCTAGGGGGCTAGAGAGAGTGAGAGAAAGAGAGGGCTAGAGAGAGCGAGGGAGGGGGGGGGGTTGAGCTATGTGTAAACTATAAAGTTAGTGGGCGCACGGAGGCCTCTTGGTTGTTTACACGGCACCCCCCCCCCCCCCACCCCCCGGGGCCAGGCTCCAGTTGACTGGCAGCTGTGTCCCGTGTGGTGTACCTGACTGTGGTTGCCTAGAGTGTCTTTTACTGGCCATATAAAAGACATTTTACTGGTCTGTTACTATGTCGCACCATATTAAAGATCTTTAATGTTGGCTCTGTCTCGGGATATCCTCCACGTTTTCTTTTTTCTGCTGTGTTGTGATTTTACTCAAAAAACGAAGAGTTTGTCCAGTGCAAGCAGGGGGATAACTCTCCTAACATCTGTCATTTACAATTCAAGACAGACACTGACTTCTGTTGTACCCATGTGCAAGACCAAAGGACCCAACAGGAGCAACAATCCCCTGCAGGCTCCGATATGGTGACTGACTCTACAACGTAGCAAGACCTGAGTAATTTTTACAGATAAGCCATATTTATTGACTAATAGTTTGCTCTTGTTTAGTTCTACAACCTTTCCCAGACGTTTCTCCAACACAGTGAGGCACTGACTGGTATTCTGCGGCTCCTTGACTCCTTCACAACATTGTGTGAAAATCAGAATCCAGTTTTGACAAAAGCCTCTAGTTGCTCAGTAGAGAGTGCCAAGGTTAACATCAGCTGCTCCACTCACATTGCTAGAGTGCCTACATGAGAAATATATAGAAATGTTATCACTTTTGGGGGACTTTCTCATTGATGCTGATATCAACCAGCAGCATCAGCAGCAGCAGCAACCAGCAGCATCAGCAGCAACCAGCAGCATCAGCAGCAGCAGCAGCAGCAACCAGCAGCATCAGCAGCAGCAGCAGCAACCAGCAGCAGCAGCAACCAGCAAGCATCAGCAGCAGCAGCAGCAACCAGCAGCAACCAGCAGCAGCAGCAACCAGCAAGCATCAGCAGCAGCAGCAGCAACCAGCAGCAGCAGCAACCAGCAGCAGCAGCAACCATCAGCAGCAGCAGCAGCAGCAACTAGCAGCAGCAGCAACCAGCAAGCATCAGCAGCAGCAACCAGCAGCAGCAGCAACTAGCAGCAGCAGCAACCAGCAAGCATCAGCAGCAGCAACCAGCAGCTATGCTTCATATTCAACATAGCAAGTCAACATTTAAGGGCGTAAGCTGAAAACTTTAATAATTATTTCCCTGAAAAGGATGATCCTGCTAAAGGTAATCTCTAGATTAATGATCCCTTCTTGGAAGATATAAAATCACGCACACTTGATCCTCGTGAAGAAGAAAAGTTGAGCGAGGTGTCTTCTGACGTCTCGCTGGTGTCCAGACATAAAATATAATCATTGCCTCAATTCTGGATATCACTCGAGAAAGAATATCAATCTCTGAGTTATTAAGCTATCACTTGTTGCAAACTAAACAGAGAAATTGAATAGAAGTTAATACAGCGCTTCGTCTCTCAGAAACAACGCTGCATCCTAGTTTATCACACTTTGTAACAAAGCACATGTCACACTAACTACAAATTTTATGTTATAACATTAGATTTAATAAATAAAACACAACATTGTTATTTATTTCTGTCTTTGCCGTCAGCCAGAACGCGAAATCTTTCTATTATTTTCACCGGCCCGAAGGAGTAGAGAGGTTGAAGAATGCGTCAAGGACCTTTCTTCTTTATTATTTCTCTATTGGCTGTTTAGATCACATGGTGTATATATAGTGTTTTGTTTGTAACGATTGAAGTGCCAAATTAGACTCACACCTCATTTAAATATTAAATGGTATAGGTGCAAATAATTGATTGATTGATGAAGATTAAGCCACCCAATAGGTGGCACGGGCATGAATAGCCCCTAGATGGTATATGTTTGCAGTGAATGTGGTCTTTGGTCGTGTACGCAAATAATTGTTGTTGTTGTTTTCTAGATTTAGCTACTCAGAACGAAATGTCCATGTAGCACAGGCTATGGTGAGCCCGTAAAACTCATAATTGCAAATAATTATGCAAAGGAGACAATATAGTGCTCTCAAGGAAGGACCTATCAAGGGAAAGCGCCAAGCCATTACGATTATACAGCACTTGGAAGGGGGTCAGGATAAGGGTTGGGGATGGGACGGAGGTAAGGAATGATGCCCAGGTGAGGTGAAATACTGACCACAACCGGTGACCTCCGAAGTTCTCAGTTCCAGCTTCTCACACTTCCAGTTTCTACTAACACACTGTGCACCAGTCCAACAAGAGGACTCCAAAAAAGTCTTTTGAACACCTTAAACCTTTACTCAATCTTTAAAGAACGAATTGTGTTACATGAATTTGTTTTATGTCAGGATCCTTTCATAAATATATAATTGTATCATTAACAACCTTTTATACAGGTTTTCCGTTGTATGGTAAGTTGAGAGCCAATCAAAAGATTCATGACATTGACAAACTCTGTAGCAATAGTTAAATTATTAAAAAGATGATGTAAACCTTAACAGGGATTCTCTGCACTTGGTTAATTTCATTGTTATATATTGTAATAACACCTTTCTTAGTTAAAGTTTGCCAAGTTATTTCACCTTGTTGAAAGTGCCTAAGAACACTTGGATTTAATAATCATGTATATATAACATATAACCAGGTTATATATACATAACTATATATATAATATATAACCAGGCTGCCATCAGCTTAACCTATCAGTGTCTTGCTGCACTGAATATTATTATTTACGCTTTATTACAAGACTTTAAAGCTCGTTATTCCGGGCAGTTCGTGGGAGCAGCAGATGAGGATCTTCTCTGCCGCTACCCTCTCACTATAAGCTCTTTAATCATTAATTTTGTTTTGTTATTTTTATTTGTAATTATATGGATTGTTCTTAGTAATTATAAAGATCTTTTAACAAGCATCAACAGACACAATAACAAAATAAAATTAGTGATAATGAGTGTTATGACAGATGGTCACTGTTCTGCCCTGAGGGGGTTGGTGCTTATGGAACTTAAACCTCCAAAGAGAGCTCTGGGTGTTGCACCAGACTGTTACTTGCGTACAGGTGGACAACGTCCCCCAACCCCTCTCTGCCGGAACAGACAACCGACCTCGGCAGCCACACTCCCGCTACCGTCGGTCGACCAACAATGAAAACTGGAGTGCCTGAAATTTACCTAGGAGATCAACCTGTATGTGTCTTGATCTTGGAGATGGGCTCAGCATTCACATATTTAGGGGTACGGTTCAAACACTGGCCCTCGTTGTTTTGTGCACGCACCCTATTTGAGCCGCCTGTGACTCCCCACTCTCTCCTTGTTTGGAATGATCTTCTAAATCCCCCTTTCGTAAACTAGTATCATCTGCCATCCTGTCTGCAGCCATGACCCCTCCCTGCCTCTCTCTCTCCCTCCCCCTTCCCCCACTCTCTGGGAAATCTCACCAGGACAAGAGCAAAAGCCAGCTAACATGTACATTTAATATACAAAGAAAACATATAATGCATGATATATAAAATAGAACATAATCATACAGCACACTAACCTGCTACAACCCGGTAGCATTCCAATATATCCTGGCTTCACTAAGTGTCCATATCAAGTGGCTGCTCAACTCTTGGCTCACCACTTACTATTCCATCACTAAATGGGGCTGAAATCCTGTCACAACAATACTGTATCCTCAGCCCTAAAAGTATATGAAACTCAGCTCGGAGCTGAAATACCAGAAACATCAACATAAGTATCCCCCAACAAAAGAAGAAATCAATCTCTCACCTTACACTGTGTCTTACACGCCAATAAGCATTCAAGCTCTCCCCTTATACAATCATTTGTGTCCACCGTGAACCTTTGTTCTTCTCCTAGAGGCTCACCACCAATACATATCTTTAGGTCCTCCAAAATATCAGGAAAGGCACTCATGCAGTTCTCCCAATCTGCTGCACAACGAAGTCCTAATCCGACATCAGTGATGCTCCTCCACTGATTCCACAGACATATGTGCAGCCCCTCTTCACTGCTTGAAATCAACCCCTCACTATGGAGTTCTGCTCTACCACAGAGTTCAGCACACACTTCTTCTCCAGCCTCAGAGTTCCTCCATCAACTTCTTCTCCAACCTCGAAGTTTCTCCCATGAACTCCTTCCCAAACAAACCGCCGAAATCTCTGACGTGAGGACGCTCACTCACTGGACCTCAAACATGGTGCTCACATAGGCCGCCCACAAAAATGCTTCAGGACTGCCTCACAAGGCTTCCTCCAGTCCACGACTAGAGTTCACAACATCGCCTGGCAGGCTCCACAACGGAAATGCCTGCTTACTTCCTTCCTCTTGAAGGCATAACAATTAGAGTTTCACTAAAGTGTGACCAACATTCACTTGCAGGTCGTCTCTAATTTATCAAAATCACAGAGAAATGGTGTACTATGTCCCCAACAGCCTCCTCACACTTGCAGACAAGTAGTCTTCACTCCACCACTAACACAGGGAACTATATTCTTCCTTATTCCAGGAGAATCGACGAAGTACAACCACCTCTGACGACAGTTGTGACTCAAGTGAGGTCACGACCTCCTGCTAACGTCACTTCTACGTCCCCAAAGTATCAACATCTCATTTCATGTCACTACCAACGACCATCCTCTGCTAGTATCCTGAGATTACTCACTGACGTTTACTCAATTATTTAATATATACATCTTTCCTCTGACCTCTCAATCAGGTCCTGAAGGCAGAATAACTCAGAAAGGCAGACTCGTTCCACCCAGGCTACACGGGGGTCATAACAGTCACACAGACCATATACTTAGTAAATGAATCACACAATCAACATTTTAATAAGCACTCGAGTCACTCCAGTTAATAGATAACAGACAATAATGCACAGTGAACTGACACGTGTGGGATTACTATAATCCATAACACCAAGCGTGGTGGTCGCGACGGCGCAGTGATTATTTATGTTGCAGCAGTTGCGACATCTCATCTCAGTGGTCGAAGTGTCGAAGTGGTCATGATGGCGTCACGTTGGGCTTACGACTTGACAATGTTCTCGTTACCTCAGCTGTTCAACCCTCGTCTGTAGCAGATTCTAACTATCTTACTAAGCCAGGCATGAGAGTTGACCACAAGGTAACACAAATGAAATGGAAGAAATTGCATTTACGTAATTGACCGGCCTCACTCCTCATCCAAGCTTTCAGATTAGTTAAACGGGCAGTGATCTTCCTCGGAATTCGCTGACGTTATAAAGGGAAAATGAAGGGCTGTTGTTGTTGTTGTTATAGATTCAGCTACTCGGAACAAGTTCCAAGTAGCACGGGCTATGGTGAGCCCGTAGTGGACTTACTGACACAGGAGCGGTGAAGGGCGATCTCTTATTTAGTGTTTCACCTCAACACTGGCCGTAAGTGGTACGCCCATGTCTGGCAACTCGTCCGGGCGGTACGGGCAACACTCAATGTAGATGAGCACATGGACGTGAGCGTCGCGGGGATAAGATGGGCGCGGTGGTGTCCGAGCGTTCCCGACGCCGTGGTGGCCGAGCGTTCACGGCGCCCGTGGTGGCCGAGCGTTCACGGCGCCGTGGTGGCCGAGCGTTCACGGCGCCGTGGTGGCCGAGCGTTCACGGCGCCGTGGTGGCCGAGCGTTCACGGCGCCGTGGTGGCCGAGCGTTCACGGCGCCCTGGTGGCCGAGCGTTCACGGCGCCCTGGTGGCCGAGCGTTCACGGCGCCCTGGTGGCCGAGCGTTCACGGCGCCCTGGTGGCCGAGCGTTCACGGCGCCCTGGTGGCCGAGCGTTCACGGCGCCCTGGTGGCCGAGCGTTCACGGCGCCCTGGTGGCCGAGCGTTCACGGCGCCCTGGTGGCCGAGCGTTCACGGCGCCCTGGTGGCCGAGCGTTCACGGCGCCCTGGTGGCCGAGCGTTCACGGCGCCGTGGTGGCCGAGCGTTCACGGCGCCGTGGTGGCCGAGCGTTCACGGCGCCGTGGTGGCCGAGCGTTCACGGCGCCGTGGTGGCCGAGCGTTCACGGCGCCGTGGTGGCCGAGCGTTCACGGCGCCGTGGTGGCCGAGCGTTCACGGCGCCGTGGTGGCCGAGCGTTCACGGCGCCGTGGTGGCCGAGCGTTCACGGCGCCGTGGTGGCCGAGCGTTCACGGCGCCGTGGTGGCCGAGCGTTCACGGCGCCGTGGTGGCCGAGCGTTCACGGCGCCGTGGTGGCCGAGCGTTCACGGCGCCGTGGTGGCCGAGCGTTCACGGCGCCGTGGTGGCCGAGCGTTCACGGCGCCGTGGTGGCCGAGCGTTCACGGCGCCGTGGTGGCCGAGCGTTCACGGCGCCGTGGTGGCCGAGCGTTCACGGCGCCGTGGTGGCCGAGCGTTCACGGCGCCGTGGTGGCCGAGCGTTCACGGCGCCGTGGTGGCCGAGCGTTCACGGCGCCGTGGTGGCCGAGCGTTCACGGCGCCGTGGTGGCCGAGCGTTCACGGCGCCGTGGTGGCCGAGCGTTCACGGCGCCGTGGTGGCCGAGCGTTCACGGCGCCGTGGTGGCCGAGCGTTCACGGCGCCGTGGTGGCCGAGCGTTCACGGCGCCGTGGTGGCCGAGCGTTCACGGCGCCGTGGTGGCCGAGCGTTCACGGCGCCGTGGTGGCCGAGCGTTCACGGCGCCGTGGTGGCCGAGCGTTCACGGCGCCGTGGTGGCCGAGCGTTCACGGCGCCGTGGTGGCCGAGCGTTCACGGCGCCGTGGTGGCCGAGCGTTCACGGCGCCGTGGTGGCCGAGCGTTCACGGCGCCGTGGTGGCCGAGCGTTCACGGCGCCGTGGTGGCCGAGCGTTCCCGACGCCGTGGTGGCCGAGCGTTCCCGACGCCGTGGTGGCCGAGCGTTCCCGACGCCGTGGTGGCCGAGAGTTCCCGACGCCGTGGTGGCCGAGCGTTCCCGACGCCGTGGTGGCCGAGCGTTCCCGACGCCGTGGTGGCCGAGCGTTCCCGACGCCGTGGTGGCCGAGCGTTCCCGACGCCGTGGTGGCCGAGCGTTCCCGACGCCGTGGTGGCCGAGCGTTCCCGACGCCGTGGTGGCCGAGCGTTCCCGACGCCGTGGTGGCCGAGCGTTCCCGACGCCGTGGTGGCCGAGCGTTCCCGACGCCGTGGTGGCCGAGCGTTCCCGACGCCGTGGTGGCCGAGCGTTCCCGACGCCGTGGTGGCCGAGCGTTCCCGACGCCGTGGTGGCCGAGCGTTCCCGACGCCGTGGTGGCCGAGCGTTCCCGACGCCGTGGTGGCCGAGCGTTCCCGACGCCGTGGTGGCCGAGCGTTCCCGACGCCGTGGTGGCCGAGCGTTCCCGACGCCGTGGTGGCCGAGCGTTCCCGACGCCGTGGTGGCCGAGCGTTCCCGACGCCGTGGTGGCCGAGCGTTCCCGACGCCGTGGTGGCCGAGCGTTCCCGACGCCGTGGTGGCCGAGCGTTCCCGACGCCGTGGTGGCCGAGCGTTCACGGCGCCGTGGTGGCCGAGCGTTCACGGCGCCGTGGTGGCCGAGCGTTCACGGCGCCGTGGTGGCCGAGCGTTCACGGCGCCGTGGTGGCCGAGCGTTCACGGCGCCGTGGTGGCCGAGCGTTCACGGCGCCGTGGTGGCCGAGCGTTCACGGCGCCGTGGTGGCCGAGCGTTCCCGACGCCGTGGTGGCCGAGCGTTCCCGACGCCGTGGTGGCCGAGCGTTCCCGACGCCGTGGTGGCCGAGCGTTCCCGACGCCGTGGTGGCCGAGCGTTCCCGACGCCGTGGTGGCCGAGCGTTCCCGACGCCGTGGTGGCCGAGCGTTCCCGACGCCGTGGTGGCCGAGCGTTCCCGACGCCGTGGTGGCCGAGCGTTCCCGACGCCGTGGTGGCCGAGCGTTCCCGACGCCGTGGTGGCCGAGCGTTCCCGACGCCGTGGTGGCCGAGCGTTCCCGACGCCGTGGTGGCCGAGCGTTCCCGACGCCGTGGTGGCCGAGCGTTCCCGACGCCGTGGTGGCCGAGCGTTCCCGACGCCGTGGTGGCCGAGCGTTCCCGACGCCGTGGTGGCCGAGCGTTCCCGACGCCGTGGTGGCCGAGCGTTCCCGACGCCGTGGTGGCCGAGCGTTCCCGACGCCGTGGTGGCCGAGCGTTCCCGACGCCGTGGTGGCCGAGCGTTCCCGACGCCGTGGTGGCCGAGCGTTCCCGACGCCGTGGTGGCCGAGCGTTCCCGACGCCGTGGTGGCCGAGCGTTCCCGACGCCGTGGTGGCCGAGCGTTCCCGACGCCGTGGTGGCCGAGCGTTCCCGACGCCGTGGTGGCCGAGCGTTCCCGACGCCGTGGTGGCCGAGCGTTCCCGACGCCGTGGTGGCCGAGCGTTCCCGACGCCGTGGTGGCCGAGCGTTCCCGACGCCGTGGTGGCCGAGCGTTCCCGACGCCGTGGTGGCCGAGCGTTCCCGACGCCGTGGTGGCCGAGCGTTCCCGACGCCGTGGTGGCCGAGCGTTCCCGACGCCGTGGTGGCCGAGCGTTCCCGACGCCGTGGTGGCCGAGCGTTCCCGACGCCGTGGTGGCCGAGCGTTCCCGACGCCGTGGTGGCCGAGCGTTCCCGACGCCGTGGTGGCCGAGCGTTCCCGACGCCGTGGTGGCCGAGCGTTCCCGACGCCGTGGTGGCCGAGCGTTCCCGACGCCGTGGTGGCCGAGCGTTCCCGACGCCGTGGTGGCCGAGCGTTCCCGACGCCGTGGTGGCCGAGCGTTCCCGACGCCGTGGTGGCCGAGCGTTCCCGACGCCGTGGTGGCCGAGCGTTCCCGACGCCGTGGTGGCCGAGCGTTCCCGACGCCGTGGTGGCCGAGCGTTCCCGACGCCGTGGTGGCCGAGCGTTCCCGACGCCGTGGTGGCCGAGCGTTCCCGACGCCGTGGTGGCCGAGCGTTCCCGACGCCGTGGTGGCCGAGCGTTCCCGACGCCGTGGTGGCCGAGCGTTCCCGACGCCGTGGTGGCCGAGCGTTCCCGACGCCGTGGTGGCCGAGCGTTCCCGACGCCGTGGTGGCCGAGCGTTCCCGACGCCGTGGTGGCCGAGCGTTCCCGACGCCGTGGTGGCCGAGCGTTCCCGACGCCGTGGTGGCCGAGCGTTCCCGACGCCGTGGTGGCCGAGCGTTCCCGACGCCGTGGTGGCCGAGCGTTCCCGACGCCGTGGTGGCCGAGAGTTCCCGACGCCGTGGTGGCCGAGAGTTCCCGACGCCGTGGTGGCCGAGCGTTCCCGACGCCGTGGTGGCCGAGCGTTCCCGACGCCGTGGTGGCCGAGAGTTCCCGACGCCGTGGTGGCCCAGAGTTCCCGACGCCGTGGTGGCCGAGAGTTCCCGATGCCGTGGTGGCCGAGAGTTCCCGACGCCGTGGTGGCCGAGAGTTCCCGACGCCGTGGTGGCCGAGAGTTCCCGACGCCGTGGTGGCCGAGAGTTCCCGACGCCGTGGTGGCCGAGAGTTCCCGACGCCGTGATGATGTTCATCTTGGTCACCTGAGCGACCACTAACATGCCTCCACAGAAAACGTTACCCATTTCTAAATAAATTACACACAAGATACCGCAGTCTCTGTCCTCCCATACGACACGCACAACAATAATAATATATAAAGCAAGTTACTGAAGTACACGATGAAAACATTAAGACGATCCAACGGATTTAACGCGATGCAAACTGTTACGTGCTTGGCTCGCTCACGTGGTCTACCCACGTGTGGTCTAACACTTCGTCAGGTCCTCCCTGTACCATCATTGACGGTCGCTGTGAGGTCCTGCAAGATCATACGGCGACAATGGGAAGTTAATGTGAAGGTGAACGTGGATGGAGTCACAAAATTTCAGCTTAGCGTGATGGGCCGAATCGCCACTAAAGCATCCATGTCTATCTTGAGGGTTATCTTGAGATGATTTCGGGGCTTAATGTCCCCGCGGTCCGGTCCTCGACCAGGTCTCCACCCCCAGGAAGGAGCCCGTAGCAGCTGTCTAACTCCCAGGTACCTATTTACTGCTAGGTACACTCCACGTAGGGAGTCGGTCGGCCGAGCGGACAGCACGCGGGGCTTGTGATCCTGTGGTCCTGGGTTCGATCCCAGGCACCGGCGAGAAACAATGGGCAGAGTTTCTTTCACCCTATGCCCCTGTTACCTAGCAGTAAAATAGGTACCTGGGTGTTAGTCAGCTGTCACGGGCTGCTTCCTGGGGGTGGAGGCCTGGTCGAGGACCGGGCCGCGACGACACTAAAAGCCCCGAAATCATCTCAAGATAACCTCAAGATAGGTAACAGGGGCATCTGGGTGAAAGAAACATTTTGCCCATTTGTCTTCGCCTCCACCGGGGATCGGACCCGGAACCTCAGGACTACGAATCCGAAACGCTGTCCACCCAGCTGTCAGGCACCCTAGCCAAACCAGACTCGGGAAACAGTATGAGGTAGATCAGGGCGAGCGTGGCCTGCCTGTCCTGGCATGTATCCTTTATCTAAGCGAGCACTGATGCCTAGACCAGTCAGGTATCAGTTGACATCCTTGACCAATCACAGCACGGTTGTCACAGCACTTAGGATGGGGATGAATCTCCCAGAAGTCATGGAGCATCAGGCTTGATGCCAGCGTGGGTGACCGGGGGCAACGTATGCCAGCGTGGGTGACCGGGGGCAACGTATGCCAGCGTGGGTGACCGGGGGCAACGTATGCCAGCGTGGGTGACCGGGGGCAACGTATGCCAGCGTGGGTGACCGGGGGCAACGTATGCCAGCGTGGGTGACCGGGGGCAACGTATGCCAGCGTGGGTGACCGGGGGCAACGTATGCCAGCGTGGGTGACCGGGGGCAACGTATGCCAGCGTGGGTGACCGGGGGCAACGTATGCCAGCGTGGGTGACCTGGGGCAACGTATGCCAGCGTGGGTGACCGGGGGCAACGTATGCCAGCGTGGGTGACCGGGGGCAACGTATGCCGGCGTGGGTGACCGGGGGCAACGTATGCCAGCGTGGGTGACCGGGGGCAACGTATGCCAGCGTGGGTGACCGGGGGCAACGTATGCCAGCGTGGGTGACCGGGGGCAACGTATGCCAGCGTGGGTGACCTGGGGCAACGTATGCCAGCGTGGGTGACCTGGGGCAACGTATGCCAGCGTGGGTGACCTGGGGCAACGTATGCCAGCGTGGGTGACCGGGGGCAACGTATCACATCTCGCCTCCACCGACCTGTCTGAACTCCTCCTGCCTCTCGCGCTTAAGAACAAAAGATGCTCTGGACGACTTCTTCCTAATTCTCCTGGCGGTCTTCTCCATAGGCATAAGACTGCCATCGTAGCACCTTAAGAAAGCCTGTCTTGTTCCCTATCCATAAATATACCATAAGGCTGTCTTACGTCCTTAATCAATGACTTAAAGACGGTGGACGATGCCTTGTGCACTGTGACGAAATGCACACAACCTCCACCGACGTGCGCTCACACTTGCACCTTACGACGGCCTGAATCTTCATTCTCTCAGAGTGCCAGATATTCTCTGAATCGAATATTTCCACCGAGTATATGACCACTATGAAGTCAGCAGAAGCTTGACAAACACATACCACAGAGATAATGCAATCCATCTCCCTAAAATGAAGGTACTTATAGTAATGATGTGGTCGAGGGTATAGAGATGTCGTGACGGAGCAGCAGAAAGTAGATTTCTGTCGTATTGAATTCAGGGAAACTGGAAAAATTTAATATTTATGTTTATAATAAGGCCTAATCTAACCTAACCATCCTAGGCCTAATACACAGTGAGGCCTAATGCAGTACAAGTATGTGCTATAATAGGCCTAGGAATATTTAAGTTTGGATTTTAGCTTTGGTTTTCGTATTCTGTTTTTCTATAGAATACAAAAAGTGGCTTACTGGGGCACCATTACTGCATATTGGTACGACCGACCATATGTTTACACAAAGCACTATCAGATCAGGTGGGCGAGGTGGATATTATCGAGCCTGTGCTCGTACCGAATACGACGTCAAGGTATCTTAAATGCTGGAAAAAATAACTTGTATAACAAATTTCGAGTATGATGACCACAAAGTTGTTTAACAATATGTGTGTGTGTGTGTGTGTGTATGTGTGTGTAATTACCTAGTGTAATTACCTAAGTGTAGTTACAGGATGAGAGCTACGCTCATGGTGTCCCGTCTTCCCAGCACTCTTTGTCATATAACGCTTTGAAACTACTGACGGTCTTGGACTCCACCACCTTCTCACCTAACTTGTTCCAACCGTCTACCACTCTGTTTGCGAAAGTGAATTTTCTTATATATCTCCGGCATCTGTGTTTAGCTAGTTTAAATCTATGACCTCTTGTCCTTAAAGTTTCTTAAAGTGTGTGTGTGCGTGTGTGTGTAAGGTTATCGAAAATAAATCAACAAATGTAAATGTCGAGAAAAAAAGCAGCTACAGAATTAACAAAAACAAACGCTGCAACAGCCCCATCATCGACAACAGCAGCAGCAGCAGCAGTGGGCGCCACCACCACCTCCCCCGCCAGCAGGGTGGGCGTGCGGGCGCCATACATCGTGGCTGTTATACTGCCCACCCCGCCTGTTATACCGGCCGTCATAACTCCGGCCCGCCCCACCACCTCTGTGAAAGGCGCCGCGGGCAAAACGCACCAAGCCCGGGCGGGAACGACGCATAAAGCAGCCCCAAATGTACCTTATATCACAAGTACATTAAGCAGCAGACGTTCTCACATATGCAGATGACCGCTGCAAAGTAAAAGGTGGTTTATAAGGCGAAAAATCTTCCCCTCTGGTTGCCTGAATGAGTCTGGGAACGCCGGGGAGGGGAAGGGACGGGGGAGGGAGAGGGGAGGACGGAGAAAGAGTGAGGGAGGGAACCTGAGGAGTGAGGAGAGAGAGCAGGTGAAGAGTGAAGGAAGCGAGCAGGGGTAGAGAGCACGTAGAGAGGGGAGAGGGAAGAGAACAGTCATAGAAGGGGAGTGAGACAGGGAAAGAAGAGATGCGATGGGAGGGAGGGGGATGAAGGGAGAGGGATTAATGTGAATTAGGCCTACTTAGAGGTTATGAGGTGCAAAAGGTGGGGAAGATACGAGAGGAAGAGAAGAAACAGAACAATTAGAGGAAGGGAAGGATATGTAAAGAGAAGAGCAAGAAAGGAGACAATATATGTAGGATAAAGTGAAAGATGTAACGACTAGCAGGGCTTACACATCTCAGAGGGACCAGATGATGCTTGAGGGGGACGATGAGATGATTGAGATGGACGAGATGATGCTTCAGGTGAAAGAGAAGCAGCTTGACGGATGAGAAGCTTAAGAAAGGACTTGATTTTCTGGTGAAGTTCCCACTGCCACATGTCTGTGCTCGAGCTCTTCAATACTCGCACTTATGCGTTTTGTAAGATCAAACAGATCTTAACGGCTTGCCAAAATCATCTTATGGCGATTTTTGCAATACCTGTGAATGATAGCGGTGACAGTGGTAATGCTGAACATTTTGCCCGGAAGAAACTGCTTCTCTTTTGGGGGGAATGATGCTGGTGAGGGAAGAAGCGAGGAACTAATGAATAGAATCATGTTAGCACTAATGTGATTAGGGAAAGTGGAGGGGGTTCCTATTACGTGTGAAGTAATGTGCCAGGCGTTCAAGGTTAAAGGTTGTCCAAGACAAATGAGGCAAATTACCGACTTGATTAAAGGTGTTGTTCTCCTAGTTGAAAGCCACCAATCAACAACTTGGACTCGTGCATTGACGAGAACTGTATTCATAACAATGCTGTGGACGAGGGTTACATGTTTGGGGATGGTATAACAACATTATTAGACTCGCTGAAAGTAGTAGTTAGTAGGGCTTCAAAAACTGTTACAGACTGGAGGTCTGGTTGTGAACTGAACGTTAAGAAGCAGGGAAGTTGTGAAGCGATTGTAAGACGTTTCGGAAAAAAATACAAGATTAAAATTTGTGAATAAACAAAGCAATGTCCTAAAGGTGATCTTCAAATTAAGTGTGTTAGAAACAAAACCGATGAATTGTGTGCACTTGTTTGTACACAGAGAGAGAATTATCAGGGGGAAGCGCCAAGCCATTACGACTATATAGCACTTGGAAGGGATCAGGATAAGGATTTGGGATGGGACGGGGCGAAGGAATGGTGCCCAATCACTTAGACAGTCGGGGATTGAACGCCGACCTGCCTGAAGCGAGACCGTCGCTCTACCGTCCAGTCTAAGTGGTTGGGCTTGTTTGTACACAAAAGTAGATATTAAGACACTTAGAGGAACGTGCATGAATGTAAGAAACTTAACTGAATATATAATTGAATGATATAAATTATTTCACACTGAAAGATTAGACAAGTAGGAGTAGGAATATATTCCAAAAGAAAACAACCAAACATGGAAACCATTCGTATTGAATTACAAGTTAATAATAATGAGCCAAAAATAAGGAGTTTTATATACACCACCAAAAAAAAAATCGACATAATTCAAGAAAGGCAAATATGGAAGAAATTATTATGGTAATTTCCAAAGTAATCAACTCCCAGAGGACTCTGCCGAGTCCTCTGGGAACGTCAAAACCTTCCTAGAGAACTCAGTCGAGTTCCGGGTTGGTCAAGTTTTGTACCACCGTGGCCGAGTCCGTTAAGGCACGCGTCTGGGAATCGCCAGGTCGCGAGTTAGTCTTTCCATTGCCTCAAAATAATGTGTGTGTGTGTGTGTGTGTGTGTGTGTGTGTGTGTGTGTGTGTGTGTGTGTGTGTGCGCGCGCGTGTGTGTGTGTGTATGTACTCACCAAGTTGTGCTTGAGCGGGTTGAGCTCTGGCTCTTTGGTCCCGCCTCTCAACTGTCAATCAACTGGTGTACAGATTCCTGAGCCTACTGGGCTCTATCATACCTACATTTGAAACTGTGTATAGAATCAACCTCCACCACATCACTTCCTACTGCATTCCATTTATTTACTTACTACTTTGACACTGAAAAAATTCTTTCTAATGTTTATGTGGCTCATTTGGGTACTAAGTTTCCACCTGTGTCCCCTTGTTCGTGTTCCACCCGTGCTAAGGCGTTTGTCTTTGTCCACCCTGTCAATTCCCATGAGAATTTTGTTGGTGATTATCATGTCTCCCCTTACTCTTCTGTTTTCCAGGGACCTGAGGTTCAACTCCTTTAGCCTCTCGTCGTAAATCATACCTCTCGGTTATGGGACGAATTTGGAGGCATACTGCCGAATCTTCTCTAACTTTGTCGTGTGTTTAACTTAGTATGGACTCCAGGTTGGAGCTGCATATCCCAGGATTGGTTGACATAAGTGGTATACAAAGTCCTGAACGATTCGTTACACAAGATTCTAAAGGCAGTTCTCATGTTGGACAACCTAGCATATGCCGTTGATGATATCCTTTTGATGTGGGCCTCTGGGGACAAGTTCGGTGTGATATCAACCCCGAGATCTTTCTCTCTATTTGACTCTTGCAGGATATCACCTTCCAGATGGTATATGTTATATATGTACCCAGATGGTACATATTATAAGCCAAACAAATCACCAGGGCCAGACGAAGTGTTTCCCGGGGTGCTAAAAGAAAGCAGAGGAGCTTTGCGAACCATTCTACCATATTTAATAAATTATTAGAGCTAGGCAGAGTGCCAAAGTCGCGGAGAGTTTCTAATGTGGTCTTCATCTTGAAAAACATAAATTAATAAATGATTCGCAACATGGTTTTACAAATGGCCGTTCATGTTTAACAAATTTGCTATCATTTTATTCCAGCATGGTATAGAGGCATGGCATGGAGGCACATGGTAATGGGGGTGCTATATTAAGTTGGATTTGGGCATGGCTATACCAAAGGAAACAAAGAGTTAGTATAAATAGGGTTAAGTAAGAGTGGGAAAATGTAAGTGGAGTGCCTCAAGGCTGTGTCCTGGGACTTCTGTTATTCATATGTATATATATAAATAATTTCGATTCAGGTTTGAGCAGCAATATTTGCGAATTTGCCGATGATACAAAAATCGGGTGGGAAGAAAACATGGAAAAAAGCTCTCTATAACTTCAAGACGATCTAATAGGGTTTTGAAATGGTCAAAAGATTGGCAGATGCAGTTTAATGCTGACAAATGCAAGGTTTTGAGGCTAGGTAATGATGATATAGTTACAAGATATGAGCTAGATAGTGTTGAGATTGCGAAGTCGGATTGCGAAAGGTATCTGGTAGTCATGATTAGTAAGAATTTAAAACGAACGGATCAATGCATGAATGTTCGTAATAAGGCAAATAGGACACTGGGATTTATTAATCGAAGCGTTAGTAACAAGACACCTGGTGTGGTTCTTCAGCTATATCTTGCTCTGGTTACGCCCCATTTAGATTATGCAGTTCAGTTTTGGTCGCCGTACTATAGAATGGATATAAATTCACTAGAACGCGTCTAGCGTAGAATGACGAAGTTAATCCCGCAAATTAGAAACCTGTCATATGAAGAAAGATTGACAAAGCTTAAATTACATTCTCTAGAAAGGCGAAGAATTAATGGTGACACGATAGAGGTGTACAAGTGGATGAATGGCCATAACGAAGGGGATATTAATAGGATATTAAAGTATCAACACAAGACAGAACACGAAATAATGGGTATAAATTAGATAAATTTAGATTTAGGAGAGATCTGGTTAAACACTGGTCTTTAACAGGGTTGTTGATCTGTGGAACCAATTACCGTGTAACATAATAGAAGTAGGATTCCTTGAAGGTTTCAAGCGTAGGTTAGACATATATATGAATGAGATTGGGTGGTTATAAATAGGAGCTGCCTCGTGTAGGCCAAAAGGCCTTCTGCAGTTACCTTCATCCTTATGTTATGTTTTAATTCCTTCCTTTTTGAGACGTTGTTCGTTACCACCAGCTTTCTTTCTACCTAAAATATTACTCTGCGACAAAGGCCTCAGACCAAGCCTCTCCTCTTCCAACCGACTTTGGTCAACACTTCAGACCATGGTCAACACTTCAGACCATGGTCAACACTTCAGACCATGGTCAACACTTCAGACCATGCTATACCTCAGTTTTCAGTCAATAGTATACTTGGGGTGGGGAATAAGGGATCACCGCAGACAGGATACTGACCATGAGGCTATCGTGGCTCACAACAGTAGTACCCACTCTGAACGATATCAGAGATATCGAACTCAGGTTATGTAGTGGTCACTGATGTGACTGGAACCACTAATATTGATCCACAATGTTGATCTATCATGAAGCACATTATTATCCATGTTCCGTCGTGTGTACACATGCACTTAATTACATTGTGAACAAATGGTGAGTGTCGGACGCAATGGATGAAAGTGAGCAATTATTATTGAGTTGTTATTATTTGACGGATCCATTCTGATTGCTATTGACCCGCGTGCTGGGCGACTGCCCGAGGTATGGTCATCATTAACATACTTGATGATGCTTTATTGATCGTTACCATGTATGATGATGCCTTATTGATCATTAACATATTTGATGATGCCTTATTATTAAATACGCCAGATGCATATTTCAATATTTCTATACAATGAATCTAAGAATTGTGGATTTTTTATTAATGTAATGAACAGTGAATAATTTGTTTTAAATTAATTCATGGTGAGTATTCATGCAAATTATTATTACAGCTAAAGTTGAGAAAGGTTATTATTATATATATATATATATATATATATATATATATATATATATATATATATATATATATATATATGCGGAAAATCCACAGAGAAATATGAAATGAGGTGAACGTTTCGGCTTTGTTAAAGCCTTTGTCAACACCAGACTGACTCAGTCAGTTGGAGTCAGTCTGGTGTTGACAAAGGCTTTAACAAAGCCGAAACGTTCACCTCATTTCATATTTCTCTGTGGATTTTCCGCATAAAATGATCAGTGTTTTGTGATCGTCAATTGCATATATATATATATATATATATATATATATATATATATATATATATATATATATATATATATATATATATATTATTAAATATGACCGAAAAAGTAAGATTAATAATTCTAACACGAATTTTCTCAATCTTTCGTACATTACGCTTCACTGTTGGAGGTAAATAAAAAATCACTTCTCCAAAATTCATTTTTATTTCTAGTCTGACGCGACACGGGCGCGTTTCGTAAAACTTATTACATTTTCAAAGACTTCACAAATACACAACTGATTAGAACTTACGTATCTCTGATTTTATATCTACATTTGAGTGAGGTGGGAGGGGTGATGTGGCATTAACACAAGACAGAACAAGAGGGGATATTAATAGGGTATTAAAAGTATCAACACAAGACAGAACAGAAACAATGGGTATTGAATAGAAGTGTTTGTAGAAAGCCTATTGGTCCATATTTCTTGATGCTTCTATATTGGAGCGGAGTCTTGAGGTGGGTAGAATATAGTTGTGCAATAATTGGCTGTTGATTGCTGGTGTTGACTTCTTGATGTGTAGTGCCTCGCAAACGTCAAGCCGCCTGCTATCGCTGTATCTATCGATGATTTCTGTGTTGTTTACTAGGATTTCTCTGGCGATGGTTTGGTTATGGGAAGAGATTATATGTTCCTTAATGGAGCCCTGTTGCTTATGCATCGTTAAACGCCTAGAAAGAGATGTTGTTGTCTTGCCTATATACTGTTTTTTTTGGAGCTTACAGTCCCCAAGTGGGCATTTGAAGGCATAGACGACGTTAGTCTCTTTTAAAGCGTTCTGTTTTGTGTCTGGAGAGTTTCTCATGAGTAGGCTGGCCGTTTTTCTGGTTTTATAGTAAATCGTCAGTTGTATCTTCTGATTTTTGTCTGTAGGGATAACGTTTCTATTAACAATATCTTTCAGGACCCTTTCCTCCGTTTTATGAGCTGTGGAAAAGAAGTTCCTGTAAAATAGTCTAATAGGGGGTATAGGTGTGTTAGTTATCTCTTCAGAGGTTGCATGGCTTTTCACTTTCCTTCTTATGATGTCTTCGATGAAACCATTGGAGAAGCCGTTATTGACTAGGACCTGCCTTACCCTACAGAGTTCTTCGTCGACTTGCTTCCATTCTGAGCTGTGGCTGAGAGCACGGTCGACGTATGCGTTAACAACACTCCTCTTGTACCTGTCAGGGCAGTCGCTGTTGGCATTTAGGCACATTCCTATGATTGTTTCCTTAGTGTAGACTGCAGTGTGGAAACCTCCACCCTTTTCCATGACTGTTACATCTAGAAAGGGCAGCTTCCCATCCTTTTCCGTCTCGTAAGTGAAACGCAGCACGGAACTCTGCTCAAATGCCTCCTTCAGCTCCTGCAGATGTCTGACATCAGGTACCTGTGTAAAAATGTCGTCAACATACCTGCAGTATATGGCCGGTTTCAAGTTCATGTTGACTAAGACTTTTTGCTCGATGGTACCCATGTAGAAGTTTGTAAACAGGACACCTAGGGGAGAACCCATGGCGACCCCATCTACTTGCTTATACATGTGCACATCCGGGCTCAAGAAGGGTGCCTCTTTAGTACAAGCTTGGAGTAGTTTCCTCAGAATACTTTCTGGCATGTCAAGAGGAGTACAGGCTGGATCACGATACACTCTGTCGGCTATCATTCCGATTGTCTCGTCCACAGGTACGTTGGTAAACAGCGATTCTACGTCCAACGAGGCTCTTATCCCTGTGGCCCGTGTGCCCCGCAGTAAGTCCACAAGTCTCGTCCAAGTCTGTGGACGAGACAATCGGAATGATATAATGTAATGTAATGTTAGAGTAATGTCATGGGCTTGTCCCATGCCCATGACATTACTCTAACAAGAGAAATGTTGAACAAGAATACTTGCATAATAGACAAAACCCAAGATTCAAGAAGATTACAAATTCTTGAGGCAATTCACATAAGAATAGAGCGACCTACCATGAACACCCAAATCACGGAACTATTTACTCTACCCACCATGAGAGTAAGGACAAGACAAGAACATATCGATGCCACCACAGAAGACTATGTCCAACATAACAGGCCAATTACACTGGATTAATCTTTGTGTTTAGATAGGAGATGCCTCGTATGGGCCAATAAGCCTTCTGCAGCCCCTATGTTAAGAACATAAGAACATAAGAACAAAGGTAACTGCAGAAGGCCTATTGGCCCATACGAGGCAGCTCCTATTCTATAACCACCCAATCCCACTCATATACTTGTCCAACCCGCGCTTGAAACAATCGAGGGACCCCACCTCCACCACGTTACGCGGCAATTGGTTCCACAAATCTACAACCCTGTTACTGAACCAGTATTTACCCAAGTCTTTCCTAAATCTAAACTTATCCAATTTATACCCATTGTTTCGTGTTCTGTCCTGTGTTGATACTTTTAATACCCTATTAATATCCCCCTTGTTATGTCCATTCACCCACTTGTAAACCTCTATCATGTCGCCCCTAACTCTTCGCCTTTCCAGTGAATGCAACTTAAGCTTTGTTAATCTTTCTTCATATGAAAGATTTCTAATTTGGGGAATTAACTTAGTCATCCTACGCTGGACACGTTCAAGTGAATTTATATCCATTCTATAATATGGCGACCAAAACTGAACTGCATAATCTAAATGGGGCCTAACTAGAGCAAGATATAGCTTGAGAACCACACCAGGTGTCTTGTTACTAACGCTGCGATTAATAAATCCAAGTGTCCGATTTGCCTTATTACGAACATTTATGCATTGATCCTTTTGTTTTAAATTCTTACTAATCATAACTCCCAGATCCCTTTCGCAATCCGACTTCGCAATCACAACACCATCTAGCTCGTATCTAGTAACTCTATCATCATTACCTAACCTCAGAACTTTACATTTATCAGCATTAAACTGCATCTGCCAATCCTTTGACCATTTCAAAACCCTATCTAGATCAACTTGAAGTGATAGTGAGTCCTCCTCCGAATTAATTTCCCTACCGATTTTCGTATCATCGGCAAATTTGCAAATGTTGCTACTCAAACCTGAATCTAAATCATTTATATATATTATAAACAACAGAGGTCCCAGGACAGAGCCTTGAGGCACTCCACTTACAACATTTTCCCACTCTGACTTGATTCCATTTATACTAACTCTCTGTTTCCTTTGGTATAGCCATGCCCTAATCCAGCTTAATATAGCACCCCCAATACCATGAGACTCTATTTTTTTAATCAGTCTTTCATGTGGCACTGTATCAAAAGCTTTGCTAAAGTCAAGGTATACAACATCGCAATCCTTACCACTATCAACTGCCTCAACAATGCTAGAATAAAAAGATAACAAATTTGTTAAACATGAACGGCCATTTATAAAACCATGTTGCGACTCAATTATTAATTTATGTTTTTCAAGATGAAGACGAATTTTATTTGCTATTATAGATTCGAGTAACTTTCCCACAATAGACGTTAGGCTAATTGGTCGATAGTTAGACGCAAGTGATCTATCTCCTTTCTTAAAAACTGGTATCACATTAGCAACTTTCCAAAACTCTGGCACTCTGCCTGACTCTATTGATTTATTAAATATGGTTGACAGTGGGTCACAAAGCTCCTCTTTGCATTCTTTAAGCACCCTAGCAAACACTTCATCCGGCCCTGGGGATTTGTTTGGTTTGAGTTTTACTATTTGTTTAAGAACATCCTCCCTGGTAACTGCTAAACTCGTCAACCTGTCCTCGTCCCCACCCACATAGACTTGTTCGGCTGAAGGCATATTGTTAAGTTCCTCTTTAGTAAATACAGATACAAAATATTTATTAAAAATACTACTCATCTCTTCATCACTATCTGTTATTTGACCTGTCTCAGTTTTTAATGGACCTATCCTTTCCCTAGTCTTAGTACGATATAACTGAAAAAACCCTTTAGGATTTGTCTTTGCTTGCCCTGCTATGCGAACTTCATAGTTTCTTTTTGCTTTCCTTATCTCTTTTTTAACATTTCTAACCAGTTGCACGAATTCCTGTTCTAAAGTGACCTCCCCATTTTTAATCCTTTTGTACCAAGTTCTCTTTTTACCTATAAGGTTCTTCAAATTCTTTGTTATTCTTCAAATTCTTTGTTATCCACTTTGGGTCATTAGTATACGATCTATTCAATTTGTATGGTATACTACGTTCCTGTGCTTTGTTTAGAATATTCTTAAATAAGTTATATATTGAATCCACATCGAAATCCCCATTTAAGTCACCTATCGCTGGGTTCATGTCTCGCTCCAAGACCGGCCCACACCCCATACCCAAGCCTTTCCAATCAATTTGACCCAAAAAATTTCTTAGGCTATTAAAATCAGCTTTTCGAAAATCTGGCACTTTAACAGAATTTTCTCCTACTGGTCTATTCCATTCTATGCTAAATCTGATTTCTTTGTGATCACTGCTCCCTAGCTCACTCCCTATTTCGATGTCATTAATTTGCGTTTCCCTGTTAGTTAACACTAAATCTAAAATATTATTTTCCCGTGTTGGTTCCTTAATGTGTTGCGTAAGAAAGCAATCGTCAATTAATTCTAGAAAATCTTCTGCTTCACTATTCCCTGAAGATAAGGGTTAAAATCTTCTGCTTCACTATATATGTTTATCCCTTATGTATCCCCCCATGTTTTCACCTTCATTGTATTATCACCTGACCTAATGCGGGTATAAAATCAACTAGTATTGTAAGATCTGTTCACTTGAGAATGAACCATGGAGGTTCGAAACGTCGTGCAAATTATACAAATAAGTGTAATACACTCTATAGTAAATCACTTCTTTTCTTCACCTTAAAAGTACGAAAATGAGTTTTGGAGAACTCCTATTTCAATTAAGCCCTGATGCTAAGAAAATAGTTAGAGGGATAGAAGCCCTAAACCAGAAAATAATAAATACAGAATATGCGGTCATATTCAATGAAACATATATATATATATATATATATATATATATATATATATATATATATATATATATATATATATATATATATATATATATATATATATATATACTAGCTGTACCCGGCCACAGCAACTTTTCCCTGTCTCCCAGTCCTACCCACCATTCCCCCACTCCCCTGTCCCCTTGTCCCCATTATCCCCATCTCTCCCGTCTCCTCGTCCTTCCCAACATTACCCCCTCCCCTGTCCTCTCCCCACCATCCCCAACTCCCATCCCCATCATTCCACACTCCCTCGTCCGATGCATTCCCAAATGATCTGATATTCTCATCAAGAAATTGAGAGCAGCAAATGATCTGCTGTTCCTATCACTGGAATATAAACAAAAACAGTTTCAAAAACGAAATGAAAAAATAACGAAAATAAAAAATAAAAAAATAAAAAGAAACTATTCTCACGAAATGTTACGGTATGATAAACAACACAGCTCAATTCCAAAGTAATGTCACACAAAATAATTAAATAAAAATGAAAATAAATAAAAATCTATGCAAATTCAATTAATCAATGTTATTGGAAACATTGAAATGGAATCGTAACATATTCAGTACAGCGTGTCGTTGCTCTTACAGTATAATAGTGTGTTGCAATTCCAACGCAATGTAAAACAAAATAATTAAATCAAAGTGAAAATAAATCGAAATCTATGAAAATTCAATTTGTCAATGCAATCGGAAACATTGAAATGGAATCATAACATATTTTGTATAGCGTGTGTTGCTCTTACGTGCAACAGATGGCACTGTTTGTGTGCTACGTGTAATAGATGGCACAAAGAAGAATGGTTTTACCTGTCACACATGTGGCATCTATACCTGTACCATGAAATGAACAATATGATAAACAACACGGCTCAATTCCAACGCAAGTCATACATAATAATTAAATCAAAATTAAAATAAATCGAAATCCATGAAAATTTAATTTATCAATGCAATCGAAAACATTGAAATGGAATCATAACATATTTAGAATAGCGAGTTTTGTTATTACATACAACAGATGGCACTGTGTTTCAAAAAAGCACGGTTTTACCTGTCACAGGAGTGGCATCTATATAATAGGTATATAAAAACCTGTGCGTATTTCAATGGAATGTTGTGTCCAAATTTCAAAACAATTAATGAAGGACTTTCGGAGATTAAAGCACGTGTTGCTCTTACGTCCAATAGATGGCAATGTTTAAAAAAAAAATGTTTTTTCCTGTTACAGGTGAGGCATGTAAATAGTGGATATATATATAAACATGCGCCTATTCGAATGCAACATTGTGTCAAAATTTCAAAGCAATCGGTAAAGAGATTTCGAAGATTTCCTTTAAATGAAAAATACATGAAAAAATACATTTTTTTTTAAAAAGAATGTTTTTTTTACCGTCACAGACGTGACATCAATATTGAATGTATATAAAAAGCTGTTCGGAGGCGAATGCAATGCTGTGTGAAAATTTCAAAGCAATCGGTGAAGAACTTAAGGAGATTAGCGATTTTGAACAAACGAACATTTATATATATTGTCACGGTAAAATCTCTAGGAGGAGATTCGGCCTACTCCATTATCGCCTATTCTTCTCATTCACGTCTATGTAATCAAGAACTGCAGCCAAGAACGATAACAACTACTTCCAGACGTCTAGACAGTACCACCAGTCTCCCCCCTTCACCACGGCCTGTCACCCCACCTGCACCTGGGTCACTGGGAGACCACGCCCTCCTAAACAAGCAGTTTAAGTGAGCTGGTTCATAGTTAAAGAACACACGGGAGACATCTCCCGTCCACGAGGCTAACCATAGCCCGTGCTTCTTGCCCCGCTCTTGTGCCAGGTAAGTTACGGGCTCACCATAGCCCGTGCTTCTTGCCCCGCTCTTGTGCCAGGTAAGTTACGGGCTCACCATAGCCCGTGCTACTTGGAACTTGTTCCGAGTAGCTGAATCTATAACAACAACAACAGTTAAAGAAGTCATCAGCGACATCTGCCCGGCCGATATTCTGTATAAATAGGGCTACCAAGCTCTCCAAGAATCTGATTACTCCTGAGTGCTCTTGCTGAGTAGACCTGTTGACATACCCCATTGTGGTAACAGAGCTATTCAGTTTGACTCACAATATTCTGCACCATATTTTATTTTGCACCTTAATGTAACGTAAATTTGATTGTTCATCTTGTTTGTTTTGCACAATTTGTATTAAAGCCGAGCCTGGATATAATTATATGTTTTGTAATTTGTTTAACTTCAGTTTTTGTTTTAAAGTAAAGTATTTTTAAATGTTTTTTTCCTCTGCTTTATCCTGATGATGCTCCAATCATCAGTAAGATACCCAAACCCACATACAGACTGACAAAGCGACTCAACGGCTTGCTGACCCCTCATGTCCCTTGCGCCTTCAGCCTGAAGTCTCAAAAGGAATTTGTTGACTTACTGCGGGGAACACAGGCCGCAGGGATAAGAGCCTCGTTGGACATAGAATCACTGTTTACCAACGTACCTGTGGATGAAACAATCGGGATGATAGCGGACAGAGTGTATCGTGATCCGGCCTGTACTCCTCTTGACATACCAGAAAACATTCTAAGGAAACTACTCCAAGCTTGTACTAAAGAGGCACCCTTCTTGAGCCCGGATGGGCACATGTATAAGCAAGTAGATGGAGTCGCCATGGGTTCTCCCCTAGGTGTCCTGTTTGCAAACTTCTACATGGGTACCATCGAACAGAAGGTCTTAGTCGACATGAACTTGAAACCGGCCATATACTGCAGGTATGTTGACGACCTTTTTACACAGGTACCCGATTTCAGACATCTGCAGGAGCTGAAAGAGGCATTTGAGCGGAATTCTGTGTTGAGTTTCACTTACGAGATGGAGAAGGATGGGAAGCTGCCCTTTCTAGAAGTAACAGGCATGGAAAGGAGTGGAGGTTTCCACACTGCAGTCTACACTAAGGAAACAAACATAGGAATGTGCCTCAGTGCCAACAGTGACTGCCCAGACAGGTACAAGAAGAGTGTTGTTAACGCCTATGTCGACCGTGCTCTCAGCCACAGCTCAGGATGGAAGCAAGTCGATGAAGAACTCTGTAGGGTAAGGCAGGTCCTAGTCAACAACGGCTTCTCCAATGGTTTCGTTGAAGACATAAGAAGGAAGGTGAAACGCCATGCAACCTCTGAAGAGACAACCAACACAACACCTATACCCCCTATTAGACTATTTTAAAGGAACTTCTTTTCCACAGCTCATAAAACGGAGGAAAGGGTCCTGAAAGATATTGTTAATAGAAACGTTATCCCTACAGACAAAAATCAGAAGATACAATTGACGATTTACTTTAAACCCAAAAAAATGGCCAACCTACTCATGAGAAACTCTCCAGACACAAAGCAGAACGCTTTAAAAGAGACCAACGTCGTCTATGCCTTCAAATGCCCACTTGGGGACTGTAAGCCTCAAAGAACTCAGTACATAGGCAAGACAACAACATCTCTTTCCTGGCGATTAACGATGCATAAGCAACAGGGCTCCATTAAGGAACATATAATCACTTCCCACAACCAGACCATCACCTGAGAAATCTTAACAAACAACACAGAAATCATCGATAGATACAGCGATAGCAGGCGGCATGATATCTGCGAGGCACTACACATCAAGAAGTCAACACCAGCAATCAACAGCCAATTAATGCACAATTATATTCTACTCACTTCAAGACTCCGCACCAATATAGAAGCATCAAGAAATATGAGCCAATAGGCCCTTTGCAGTTACTTCCATTCTTCCCTTTAACTTACCCAATTTATACCCATTGTTTCGTGTTCTGTCTTGTGTTGAAAGTTTGCTCTATCTTGTGTTGAAAGTTTTGTTCACCTCATCCAAAACTGATGTAACATATCACCTCACCCAAATGCGGGTACAAAAGATGAATGCTGTTTAAATGACAGCATAGTAGAACTCTGTTTAGTGTTTGCAGGTTATAGTTGTGTGTGTAAACTAAAGTCTTTGAAAATGTAATAAGTTATTACGAAACGCGTTCAAGTGTCGCGTCAGATTAGAAATAAAAATGAATTTTGGAGAATTGATTTTTCAATTACCATCGACAGTGAAAAGAAACATAAGAAATATTGAGAAAATTCTTGTTAGAATTATTAATCTTACTTTTTCGGTCATATTTAATAATATATGTTTACAAGAAAGACTACTACCAAAATATACTACTAATAATAATAATAATAATTATATATATATATATATATATATATATATGTATGTATATATGTCGTACCTAGTAGCCAGAACGCACTTCTCAGCCTACTATGCAAGGCCTGATTTGCCTAATAAGCCAAGTTTTCATGAATTAATTGTTTTTCGACTACCTAACCTACCTAACCTAACCTAACTTTTTCGGCTTCCTAACCAAACCTAACCTGTAAAGATAGGTTAGGTTAGGTTAGGTAGGGTTGGTTAGGTTCGGTCATATATCTACGTTAATTTTAACTCCAATAAAAAAAAATTGACGTCATACATAATGAAATGGGTAGCTTTATCATTTCATAAGAAAAAAATTAGAAAAAATATATTAATTCAGGAAAACTTGGCTTATTAAGCAAATCGGGCCTTGAATAGTAGGCCAAAAAGTGAGTTCTGGCTACTAGGTACGACATATATATATAATTAGAAAGGACTTCTCCCGTGAAAGGTTCAAACCTTAGTCGGACAGTGGCAATAAAACCCTTGACAAGTCCAGTACTCTAACCAAATGGCGACTAGACTGTTAAGTCATTGGGAGCCGAAGTTATTTCCCCCCAATGACCCAGCAGCTCTCGGTAGTCACAGACCAGAAGTTCGTTTTCATTGACACAATTCACTTATATGAGAGAACACGAACCCCAATTTTAAAATGACTAGCATGAACCACAAGCCGATGATATCATAAAGGACTCCTCCCATGAAAGGTTCAATCTGCAAGTTATTGTTACAGGTCATCTTGGAGTCTTTATCCTTGTAGGTAAAGACAAACTGTTTAGCTCAGATGGTACGCGAACAAGGGAACACAAATGAAAATTTAGTACCCAAATTAGCCACAAGGATATTAGAAAGAACTTTTTCAGTGTCAGAGTAGTTAACAAATGGAAAGCATTAGGCAGTGATGTGGTGGAGGCTGACTCCATACACAGTTTCAAATGAAGATATGATAGAGCCATGTAGGCTTAGGAATCGTTACGTCAGTTAATTGACAGTTGAGTGGCGGGACCAAAGAGTCAAAGCTCAACCCCCTCAAGCACAACTTGCAGAGTACAACTAGGTGAGTATATAAACACACACATAAGCCCGAGCGCGTTCACCCACCCACAGACTCCCCCACCATCCCAAACCCCTCATCCAAATACACTCCCTCCCCTGCCCCCCCCCCCACACACAAATACAAACAAACAAGCGGGAAGGCAGGTGGGCGGTTGGTCTCGACGTAAACACTCTAAGATCTCAAGTATCAGTCTGTAGATGAAAATCAAGGCGTTCTGTCGTGCAGCGTTCTTTGATGTCTTCCCACCGAGAAGGAGAAAAAGGTTGCCATCAACAAATTGGCAAAGCGAGCATGTTCTGGAGAGAGAGAGAGAGAGAGAGAGAGAGAGAGAGAGAGAGAGAGAGAGAGAGAGAGAGAGAGGAGAGAGAGAGAGAGAGGAGAGAGAGAGAGGAGAGAGAGAGAGAAAGGAGAGAGAGAGAGAGAGGAAGAGAGAGAGAGGAAGAGAGAGAGAGGAAGAGAGAGAGAGAGAGAGAGAGAGAGAGGAGAGAGAGAGAGAGAGTTGAGAGAGGAGAGAGAGAGAGGAGAGAGAGAGAGAGAGAGGAAGAGAGAGTGAGGAAGAGAGAGAGAGAGAGGGAGAGAGAGAGAGAGAGAGAGAGAGAGAGAGAGAGAGAGAGAGAGAGAGAGAGAGAGAGAGAGAGAGAGAGAGAGAGAGAGAGAGAGAGAGAGGAAGAGAGAGTGAGGAAGAGAGAGAGAGAGAGGGAGAGAGAGAGAGAGAGAGAGAGGAAGAGAGAGTGAGGAAGAGAGAGAGAGAGAGGGAGAGAGAGAGAGAGAGAGAGAGAGAGAGAGAGAGAGAGAGAGAGAGAGAGAGAGAGAGAGAGAGAGAGAGAGAGAGAGAGAGAGAGAGAGGAGAGAGAGAGGAGGGTAGTGAGTTACTTTAATTTTGCTTCTCTATTTACGCTTTATATTAATCTCTTTCCTTCCACTTTGAACCGGGTAACAGGCACTAATAATACTATCCATAAGCGCCGGGGACCGCGTAGGACTTGGGTCTAACACGGTAGAGAGCAACGCAGGCGAAGTAATCGACCGTCCTGGAGCCGAGTCGTCTGATGTACATGGCCAGCTTATAGTAATGGATACTGACCATGACGCCACCCTATCCTCAGTGCTTACTTTCTGCAGCCTCAGCACCAGGAACAGTAACTGCTGAAGAAGCAACAACATCAGCAAACAAAAGAAACAAAAGCAGCAGTAACATCATCAACTGCAGCTGCATCAGAACATCAGCATCAGGAACCGAAGCCGCACATACAGCATACACATACAGCGACCGAAGCCGCACATACAGCATACACATACAGCGACCGAAGCCGCACATACAGCATACACATACAGCGACCGAAGCCACACATACAGCGACCGAAGGCACACATACAGCAACCATAGTCGCACCCTTTATGTCAACAGAACCTACAGTAGCAACGTAAACATAACTAGCCTCGTTATAAAAGACAGCAACAAAAGATATATATAATCTTCATGAAGATCATCAAAAGTTCCACGATTATCAACAACACTAACATTAACACACACTTAATGTTAAATTTACCAGCACTTTAATGTTAAATACCATTCATAATACCACTAACATTTAAATAAACATTAATTACCAAGATGAACACCTCAAAAGGTATCAGCATCAGTAAGAGCAAGCTAGAGGCAATGAGAGAAGAAGCACCAGCAGGCGCAGCAGGAGGGGGAGTAAATCATGAGAGTTGGATCATAATCCCTGTATACAGGACTGGGAGAGGGTCCGGGGGGGGGGGAAGAAGATAAGCTTGCTTGAACGAACAGTTCTTGAGAACGAGCGGCCTTCACCCGTCCACTCCGTCGAGACACGCAAATGCAAAGAAAAACAATGACAAAAATGGTAAATAGGAAAAAAGCCTGTGCTTGTAAGCAAAATGCAGAAGAAAACCAAAAAAGGTGAGGGGGATGCTTGTGGCGCTCTCAAGAACAAAGGAAGTGATCAGCTCTCTGGACAAGAGCCATCCAGGGAGACTAGGGAGGGGGGAAACTACTCGGCGAAGAGATGAAAATGGTAACTAACCTGGAAGTGGAGAGCGCCCTCTAGTTCTGCAGCAGATGGGTCTTGCCGTGCGCCCACCGGCATGCTTGGGGTCCTAGGACCCCTGTTCACGAGTATTGGTGCCGTACTGAGGAGGTCCCGGGCTGGCAGCCCCAGGGAAGAACGGGTGACGCCTGGGAGCTGGGTCAGGTGACACAGGTGAACATGAAGGACTGGGTGTAGGTATTACCTACTTCCCTTCCGTCTCTGCCAACTACCTACTTTAGCTGACCCACCCGCATAACTTCCTCTCCTTTTCCTCAGTCCAATCTCCCTAATTCCTATCCACTACCTCCCTCTCTCCCCTCCCTCTCTCCTCTCTCTCTCACCCGCACACTGAGCTAGCCTCCTTCAGAAAGTATGTCGCTCAAGCATAAAGAGTCTTGGTGCACAGGCAGGAAGCTTTTCCTTAAACAGCCTGTTCTCTCCCTGGACATTGTTCAGGTGCTCTTAACATTTTCGTTTTTGAATATTATATATATATATATATATATAATATATATATATATATATATATATATATATATATATATATATATATATATATATATATACACAACTTTAGAAACACTTTCCCACCAGGAGAAGAAGGAAGGCTTCTGTGCTGGCTAGGGTTCGAGTCTCCTGGTGGGAAAGTGTTTCTAAAGTTGTATACTTCACTCTCGTGTTTAGGAGAGTTGTGCCTTATATAAATATATATATATATTATATATATAAATATATATATATATATATATATATATATATATATATAAATATATATATTATATATATATATATAAATATATAAATATATATATATATATATATATATTATATATATATATATAAATATATAAATATATATATATATAAATATATAAATATTATATTATATATATATAAATATATAAATATATATATATATTATATATATATATATATAATATTATATATATATATAATATTATATATATATATATATATAATATTATATATATATATAATATTATATATTATTAAATATGACCGAAAAAGTAAGATTAATAATTCTAACACGAATTTTCTCAATCTTTCGTACATTACGCTTCACTGTTGGAGGTAAATCAAAAATCACTTCTCCAAAATTCATTTTTATTTCTAGTCTGACGCGACACGGGCGCGTTTCGTAAAACTTATTACATTTTCAAAGACTTCACAAATACACAACTGATTAGAACGTATCTCTGATTTTATATCTACATTTGAGTGAGGTGGGAAGGGTGATGTGGCATTAACACAAGACAGAACAGGAGGGGATATTAATAGGGTATTAAAAGTATCAACACAAGACAGAACAGAAACAATGGGTATTGAATAGAAGTGTTTGTAGAAAGCCTATTGGTCCATATTTCTTGATGCTTCTATATTGGAGCGGAGTCTTGAGGTGGGTAGAATATAGTTGTGCAATAATTGGCTGTTGATTGCTGGTGTTGACTTCTTGATGTGTAGTGCCTCGCAAACGTCAAGCCGCCTGCTATCGCTGTATCTATCGATGATTTCTGTGTTGTTTACTAGGATTTCTCTGGCGATGGTTTGGTTATGGGAAGAGATTATATGTTCCTTAATGGAGCCCTGTTGCTTATGCATCGTTAAACGCCTAGAAAGAGATGTTGTTGTCTTGCCTATATACTGGGTTTTTTGGAGCTTACAGTCCCCAAGTGGGCATTTGAAGGCATAGACGACATTAGTCTCTTTTAAAGCGTTCTGTTTTGTGTCTGGAGAGTTTCTCATGAGTAGGCTGGCCGTTTTTCTGGTTTTATAGTAAATCGTCAGTTGTATCCTCTGATTTTTGTCTGTAGGGATAACGTTTCTATTAACAATATCTTTCAGGACCCTTTCCTCCGTTTTATGAGCTGTGGAAAAGAAGTTCCTGTAAAATAGTCTAATAGGGGGTATAGGTGTTGTGTTAGTTGTCTCTTCAGAGGTTGCATGGCTTTTCACTTTCCTTCTTATGATGTCTTCGATGAAACCATTGGAGAAGCCGTTATTGACTAGGACCTGCCTTACCCTACAGAGTTCTTCGTCGACTTGCTTCCATTCTGAGCTGTGGCTGAGAGCACGGTCGACGTATGCGTTAACAACACTCCTCTTGTACCTGTCAGGGCAGTCGCTGTTGGCATTTAGGCACATTCCTATGTTTGTTTCCTTAGTGTAGACTGCAGTGTGGAAACCTCCGCCCTTTTCCATGACTGTTACATCTAGAAAAGGCAGCTTCCCTTCCTTTTCCGTCTCGTAAGTGAAACGCAGCACGGAACTCTGCTCAAATGCCTCCTTCAGCTTCTGCAGATGTCTGACATCAGGTACCTGTGTAAAAATGTCGTCAACATACCTGCAGTATATGGCCGGTTTCAAGTTCATGTCGACTAAGACTTTTTGCTCGATGGTACCCATGTAGAAGTTTGCAAACAGGACACCTAGGGGAGAACCCATGGCGACCCCATCTACTTGCTTATACATGTGCCCTTCCGGGCTCAAGAAGGGTGCCTCTTTAGTACAAGCTTGGAGTAGTTTCCTCAGAATACTTTCTGGCATGTCAAGAGGAGTACAGGCTGGATCACGATACACTCTGTCGGCTATCATTCCGATTGTCTCGTCCACAGGTACGTTGGTAAACAGCGATTCTACGTCCAACGAGGCTCTTATCCCTGTGGCCCGTGTGCCCCGCAGTAAGTCCACAAATTCCTTTGGAGACTTCAGGCTGAAGGCAGAAGGAACATAAGGAGTCAGCAGGCCGTTGAGTCGCTTTGCCAGTCTGTACGTGGGTGTGGGTATCTGGCTAATGAT
>NC_091188.1:15418297-15445797 GCF_040958095.1 Procambarus clarkii
CTGGGGACCATTCAGGCTTGTTTGCATTTGTGTTCCTCACGTGTGCCCCAAAGAATGAGGTGATTTGATAAAATGCTATGCCCAAGATTACCATCCGAGTGCCGGCGGGGAAGTGGTTCATATAGCTTCGGCTATCACTTCCTTATGTCCGGTCGTGATGGTCAAGCGGATTAAGGCGTCCCTGTACATACCAGTTGTGGGAGTATGGGTTCGAGTCACTTCTGGGGTGTGAGTTTTCAGTTGTATATAGTCCTGGGGACCATTCAGGCTTGTTTGCATATATATATATATAATATATATATATATATGTCATACCTAGTAGCCAGAACGCACTTCTCAGCCTAATATGCAAGGCCCGGTTTGCCTAATAAGCCAAGTTTTCCTGAATTAATGTATTTTTTCTAATTTTTTCTTATGAAATGATAAAGCTACCCAATTCGTTATGTATGAGGTCAATTTTTTTTTATTGTAGTTAAAATTAACGTAGATATATGACCGAACCTAACCAACCCTACCTAACCTAACCTAACCTATCTTTATAGGTTAGGTTAGGTAGCCGAAAAAGTTAGGTTGGGTTAGGTTAGGTAGGTTAGGTAGTCGAAAAAACATTAATTCATGAAAACTTGGCTTATTAGGCAAATCGGGCCTTGCATATTAGGCTGAGAAGTGCGTTGTGGCTACTAGGTACGACATATATATATATATATTATATATATATATATATATATATATATATATATATATATATATATATATATATATATATATATATATATATATATATATATATATATATATGTAGTACCTTTCAGTGGGTTACATAATTTTCAATATCTCGGAATATCCGAATGAAAAATATAAATTCTGACTGAGTATTATAAGAGCAATCACAAGATCCTGTCTAGGAACAGAACATGAAATGTAAAGAATGTTTTGCATATGTGCAATTCCCTCTCAAGTTGATTATTTAACACTTTGTCTTAATCTTTCTCAAAGCCAGTGGGCAAAAGTTCAAGTTATTCAAAACAATGCAATGTTTGTTAAAACAGGGTCTGCAGGATGGACTAAAATATTAAGGTTAAGACTGAAAATTAAACAACGAATGTTATTGCATTAAGGCAAAGTTTCAAACTCGTCAAAATTTTATCAACTGAGATCTCCAGTCACGTAGGAATGAAAGGGAATGACATTGCAGATAAAACTGTAAAACCTGCAACTGAGAGGATGAATTTGTAAGTACCACAAAGTTTAGCACAGATTAACATAGTATTTAGATCCAGAGCATTGTAGAGGATGTAACATCACCACAGTGCAGCAACGTCGGAATCTGTATGATGCTACAAGATTTCGTCAAATTATGAACCACTTTGATGAGAGGGAACAATAGAAGAACAAAAGTGCATTTATATACTGTTGTCCCTTGTTTTCCCCACCCCCATACCTGCTCCCTACTGTTCTCTCTACCTCCCTCCCTCCTTTCCTCTTGTTCTCTCTCTCTCACGTTCTCTCTCTCTCTCTCTCTCTCTCTCTCTCTCTCTCTCTCTCTCTCTCTCTCTCTCTCTCTCTCTCTCTTATCTCCTGATCTCTCTCTCTCCTGTTAGGTAAGACATGGTCGAGTTCAATCGAGGTTATTCAATGTCAATAACAGCTGGAAAAAATATTGTTTACACTCTATGCACAATCAAACATTTCATGCTTCATGGGACTCATGGGTTATATCAATATGCCTTAACACCCTATGACATTCACCAGAGACAGGCAGACAAACAGACATTCTCTTTAATAGATATTAAGTGGGATACATGCTTGTAACTGGGTCGAACTGAGAACCTTAGATCCCTCTCCCTCTTTTTGTGTTCAAGAATATTTTTGTATCTTCTTGGATCTGCCTATCTTCCTGTTTAAGTCTGTCTGTGTATACATCTCTTTCTCCTCACCACCTTACTCTTATATTTTCCCCCTCCTCCATCTCTCTCTCTCTCAATATTATTTATAGCAAAATAAGTACAACATTCATAGACTAAAATAGTTCCCCGTTCATTTAGAATCTGTGAGAGGGTTGTTGCTGGGCCATCTGAGTGATCAGGCAGGAGGAGGTGGAGGTCAGGGAATGTGTCAGTTATGTGCTCTATGGTGCTCTAGCCAAACTGTGAATAGCATACTATCTTAATTGTATTTGGCCATTATTCTTATGATATTATCTTAATTGAATTGTGCCATTTTCTTACGGTATTATATTAATTCTATAAGATTGTTTATTTTATATTTTTTTTATTTTTAGAACAAAAACATTTTGAAATATTTGTTTTCAAAATATTTAGTTAACCAGTGGCAAAATTCGTCTTGGGGTCAGTATATGACCATGGCACGTTGTTCCATCCTCAATTCTGGCCACTTCAACCTGATGTTGTTGGGATGGGCACGTACCCAATAGGAATCAGATTGTAAAGTTGGGCAAGGCTAGCCCCAAGCAGTAGCCTCCAGCCTCAGACACACACACATTTATTTATAAATATAGATAGACTAGGCCCAACAGTGCAAATGGTCGCGTTCTGTTTATCTCTGGCTAACTCTCTCTCTCTCTCTCTCTCTCTCTCTCTCTCTCTCTCTGAGAATATTGAAAATACACACAAATCAAACACAAAATGTAACCACAATGTTATTTTTACTATTATTTCAAATAATGAAAAGTTGCATGAACGTTGTAATTATGTTTTGTTCATGATTTTTTTTTATTAACACATTTAGGTACATCTGCATTTGTGCAGCTTCCCTAGACTATATTATGGGGAGCACAGTGTGTCAAAAAGCTAGCTACGTGGTGCTAAAAATCTCCAATCTAAATACAATTGAAAACATTCTTTGAACAATCAAACCCGTATTTAAAATTTCAGAGTTGTCATTTAGTGTTCAGAGAGGAGCCAATCCTTATTAAACAGGCGGGCATGATTGGTTGACTCCGACCCCCGCCCCATCCACCCCCCCCCCATGATAATCCCCTTATCACAATTCACTATGGAAAGCTGCCTTAAGCTAATGACAACTCTGTTGCCTCCAACCTCGGACAGACTGACAAACACCCATACTTATTTATACACACAGCTGGGTGCGTGGAGGGGGCCGCGTGTCTGTTGGTCGCTGCCTGTATGGCTGGCTGGCTGTATGGTTGGGTGGTTGACTGGCTGGATAAATGGGTGGGTGGTTGACTGGCTGGCTGGATGGATGGGTGGGTGGTTGACTGGCTGGCTGGATGGATGGGTGGGTGGTTGACTGGCTGGCTGGATGGATGGGTGGGTGGTTGACTGGCTGGATGGATGGATGGCTGCATGGCTGGCACGCTGGCTGGCTAGCTGGCTGGCTGGCTGGCTGGCTGGCTGGCTGCATGGCTGGCTGGCTGGCTGGCTAGCTGGCTGGCTAGCTGGCTGCATGGCTGGCTGGCTGGCTGGCTGGCTGGCTGGCTGGCTGGCTGGCTGGCTGTCTATCTCTTGATCTCCCTCATTCCATCTGTCCAATATTTCTGCCGTTCTTCTATTTTCCATTCCATTCGTTCTTCCTCCCTCCTTCCATCCCTTCCTCACATTCTACCAGCCTCCCATTCTCCTTCTCTGTCTCCCTTCCTCTCATTATCCATTCCTCCCATTCATTCTCCCTCCCACTTGTTCTCTCTCCCTCCGTCACTTTCTCCTGTTCTCTCTCTCTCTCTCTCTCTCTCTCTCTCTCTCTCTCTCTCTCTCTCTCTCTCTCTCTCTCCCCCTTTATTCTTCGCAGTCACTCAGCCTTTATCTCTTTCTCTTTAATACTCATGGGGCATTAGGGTATGTTGCCAGGGGTACCATACCCCGGGCCGGCAAGTGCTGTAACCACTCATCCAGTACTGTATCCCCTCCTCCAGTACTGTAACCACTCCTCCAGTACTGTAACCCCTCCTCCAGTACTGTAACCACTCTGCCAGTACTGTAACCACTCATCCAGTACTGTATCCCCTCATCCAGTACTGTAACCACTCATCCAGTACTGTAACCCCTCCTCCAGTACTGTAACCCCTCCTCCAGTACTGTAACCCCTCCTCCAGTACTGTAACCCCTCCTCCAGTACTGTAACCCCTTCTCCAGTACTGTAACCACTCATCCAGTACTGTAACCACTCATCCAGTACTGTAACCACTCATCCAGTACTGTAACCACTCATCCAGCACTGTAACCACTCATCCAGTACTGTAACCACTCATCCAGTACTGTAACCACTCATCCAGCACTGTAACCACTCATCCAGTACTGTAACCCCTCCTCCAGTACTGTAACTACTCATCCAGTACTGTAACCCCCTCCTCCAGTACTGTAACCACTGTGCCAGTACTGTAACCACTCCTCCAGTACTGTAACCCCTCCTCCAGTACTGTAACCCCTCCTCCAGTACTGTAACCCCTCCTCCAGTACTGTAACCCCTCCTCCAGTACTGTAACCCCTCCTCCAGTACTGTAACCCCTCCTCCAGTACTGTAACCCCTCCTCCAGTACTGTAACCCCTCCTCCAGTACTGTAACCCCTCCTCCAGTACTGTAACCCCTCCTCCAGTACTGTAACCCCTCCTCCAGTACTGTAACCCCTCATCAGCACCCAAGAACAGTTCCACCTGCACCCATCAACAATCCTGCACGCTCCCCCTGGCTAATGTACAACCACAAACTCTGTGATCCCTCAAGGTTCGAATCCTAGAGAGGTCATAAAGTTGACATAGAATGATATGAATGCTTACAAACCATTAACTTGAAAATTTAAACCTCCTCCATTGAAATAATGGCAGCTAACACCTATTATCACTCATTATACAGCTATCTCCCGATGACATGAGGACTCGCCTCATGCTTCATGTGGAGCGAGTCGATGAGATGGGGAATGAGACTGTCGGACGGATTTTTTCCTTATTTATTTCCTTCAAATCCTTCTGCTATTTCTTATCATTGCTGGATTTTTGTAATACAACGATCCTTTTGTCGGAAAAGTGACTTATTGCTATAATATATAATAAAAAAAAGTAGTGAAGACATTTATGATGCATAATAAAATTCATTTTAATAATATTTACAGGTAGTTAATGTGTGTATATTTTCATCCATAAACCAAAGGGATCATCCCTCGCCAAAATGTATTTACAAATATTTCACGCCAAATAATATTACCCCCCCCCCCCCCGCACCCGCTGCGTCCACCTGTCTGCTGGAATCATCACGACTTCTGATTTCGCGTTGAGCTTAATTACCTCTGGAAAGTAGTAAAGGACATTACAATAGTGCACATCTCCTGTGCCAGGTGAGCACGAGGGGATCACCATAGCCCGTGCTGCTGGGAACTTTGTGTTCCCAGTAGCTGAATCTAAAACAACAATAACTACAGTAGTTTATTGAGAGTCAGAATACACCTTATGGTGTGTGTCATCTTCTTGCAGGACTTCTCAAATATTGTCGACCAGGAGCCACGTTCATGACGCATCATGTATTTCTTCTTATGCCACTGTGTTACGAAGGTTCTTAAGTACTCTGCAAGTACTTAAGACCCAGACACTTCTTACCCGTACTTAACCAGTACGCATGATTTACCAAGGTGATCATACACGGTTATTAGCAACTTCGATGTAGTTCACTTAATTCTTCATAAATGTCATTGGTGTTTTGCGTTTGACCAATCAGAGAGAAGGTACCATTGATCATGTTATTGTTTAGAAAGCCACGTTGCTGACTCGGCTGGAGAAGTGACCAATTGCATATGTTTGTCCGGAGACCGGCGACTATGGGTAGTCTGAACACCGGGGATGGACTTCAATATCTTTGCTCACACATAAACTATATTCCTTGAAATGTGATCACAGTAACGTTAATAGTTTATGTTAACCAGATGGTATATAAGACATTAAGTATAATTAACGGATATTTAATCAGTAAGTCCTGGCTTTGTTGGTGTTGACTCTTCCCTTTTGTAGTACATACTTTAATGTTCTATCCGTCTTAACAAACGTAAGTCACTTAAGGCTATCCTCTTTTGTTTTACTTACCCTCCTCTTATTCTTATCCCATAATTACTCTCTTCCCATTCGTACCTTTCACCCTGTTTTACCTTTCACCTAACTCCTACCTTCATCCAGGAAATACCTTTTTCTCTTACCTGTTCCTCACCTCACTCTTTCCTTATTTATGGACCTGTTCCTTCCTCTCTCCCAGGTTTACGGGTTATTCATGCCTGTGCCACCTCTTGGTGACTTAATATGCATCAATCGTTCTCTCTCCACTCACACACCACTTGATAATGGTCCAGATCTTGTATGGCTTCGTTGGCTTTGCCTAACTGAACGGACGCCAAGAAACATTCATTAAAACACGTGTGTCCTTGCTCTCTGATGAGTAATTTTCCAAATGGTGCTTTTACAATATTATAACTGTCGTGTTGGTGGCATATACAACTTTAAGCATTATTAGCAGATCCCTGTTCATTGTAAATCCTTGTTTATTGCAGATCGTCGTTCAGTGCGATATTTATCGGAGTATGTATAGGGTTCAGAGCCTCTGAGGGCTGGGAGACTGATCATGCTCACAAATAATGTCTACACATTTTCTCTTAAAGCTGAGATATCTTAGTAATAATGGTTATAAATTGTAGCTTTTATTTCTCCATGTATTTCTGCCTTTTTTGAGACATAAAACATTTGTATTTTTAATTTATCTAGGACGGAAAATTAAATTATTAATTATAAATAGAATGGGTAAAGCCAAGCTTTACAGTTTCTTTCAGGACTTTTATTAATTAAGTAATGTTAATTATAAACTACTAATTAACCACTGTAACATGTTGTAATGCATATTGTATGATATAAATAATAATTATTATAATAATTACCAGTACCATCCTTATTAAATAATCAATTCAAGCTTCCTAATGTTTATAATTTTGTGTAAATATTATTGGTAAATGTAGAATCTACAAAACATGAAATATCAGTCCTTAATATAACAGTATGTTACGCTGACTTTCAGTACAGTAATGTACTTTATATAATTTATTGAAAGTATTATACAACATTAAAATATGCACTGTACTTCAGTATATTGGTCCAGGTGAGGTTAGGTAAGGTTTCAGTCTATTTTAGTTTTTTATACCTTTTTACACACACAATATGGGTAGGGTGAGCAATTTTTATCTATGTACATTATTTTCATGGTGGAACTATTAAGAAAATTAGGTAAGATTTATTTTGATTCAAATTCATGAAATCTTCAATAATTAACTTGCCTTGAAAAATTAAATATGTAGGCATCTAATTAATAAAATATTTTACAAGTTTAATTATGGAAGAAGCTATTTATATTAGCAAACAAAAATAATTAGGATGTCGGAAAAGCACATAGACTATTGGCTTTTCTTTGTTTATATAAAAGGCAGTAAATATTGACTTATTAAGCATTTATATACCTCTACTAATTTTTATTTATGCTCACACAACATCCACATTTAATACAAGTCAGGGACACACACACATCATATACTGCCGTAGTGATGGGACCCGACGACGACAATACTGTAGTCGGAGTTCCCGGTACTGTACGGTGGTGTGGTCCAGATAACGTGACTTTTGTGAGGCTTACGTGAAGCTACGAGTGCTGTGGGGGGTGCTGGTGGTGGGGGGGGGGGGGCTGTGTGGGGGGTGCTGGTGGGAGGGGGGCTGTGTGGGGGGTGCTGGTGGGGGGGGGCTGTGGGGGAGCTGCGAGGGGTGCTGTGGGGGGGCTGCTGTGTGGGGAAGGGGGTGCTGTGTGGGGAAGGGGATGCTGTGTGGGGAAGGGGGTGCTGTGTGGGGGGGGGGTGCTGTGTGGGGGGGGGGGTGCTCTGTGGGGGGTGCTATGGGGAGGCTGTGAGGGTGCTGCAGCGTGAATCCGTGACCTTAGCAGGATCGGCGTTCATAAATAGCTTGCTGAAACACGACGTGCGATAAGAACGAAAAGGTTTCGTAAGTTCTTACGTAACAGCTTGATGAATCCGGTCTCAGCTTTGTGTCTGTAAACAGTAATATAACAAGAATGGAAAATGTTGTCAACAAAACGGCGTCAAAAATAAGTGAGGACGTTGGCGTGTGGAGAGGAGCTCTGGTGGGCGGGTCGAGGCTCCACTTGTCTGGGTGTTCACCAACTGGCTGCAGCCAGATAGTGATAACAGCAATAGCGTTATTGCTCTTATCTATATATACTGCAATTGCTGTAAATAACACTAAAAGCATTATATCTTCTCTTTAGTATCTTTGATCAGAGGGGCTATCGAAGCCTCGTCATGGTTTCTAATAATTTTATAATTATTATTATTATTATTATTATTATTTAACACATATCTGTTCGAAATTCAGTGTTTAGAACTGGAAAAACCCCGAAGAGAGAGCGTAAATATGGATATGTTTGAAAGAGGTTCGTCAAATTCCCTTTTAACATTCTTCTAAAAATCCCTCCTCTTCAACCCGCAAGGTTTTCTTCCTTTACCAAAAAATTCTCTCTCACAAGATCTGTTCCTCTATCCAGAAATTAGTCTGCCAGTCTTACATCAGTTCCCTCCATGACTGCCTTAATGTTTCTTCCTTAAATCTTTCTGCCATACACCACTCGTCATCCCTTCTTCAAGAACAGCCTTCACCCCCAGTCTTACAGACCCTCTTTCTCCACCAGTCACCTCCTCCACCAGTCACCTCCTCCACCAGTCACCTCCTCCACCAGTCACCTCCTCCACCAGTCACCTCCACCAGTCACCTCCTCCACCAGTCACCTCCTCCACCAGTCACCTCCCCCACCAGTCACCTCTTCCACCAGTCACCTCCTTCACCAGTCACCTCCTCCACCAGTCACCTTCTCCACCAGTCACCTCCCCCAACAGTCACCTCCTCCACCAGTCACCTCCCCAACCAGTCACAACCTTCACCAGTCACCTCCCCCACCAGTCACCTCCTCCACCAGTCACCTCCTCCACCAGTCACCTCCTCCACCAGTCACCTCCTCCACCAGTCACCTCCTCCACCAGTCACCTCCTCCACCAGTCCCCTCCTCCACCAGTCACCTCCCCCACCAGTCACCTCCCCCACCAGTCACCTCCTCCACCAGTCACCTCCTCCACCAGTCACCTCCCCCACCAGTCACTTCCTCCACCAGTCACCTCCCCCACCAGTCACCTCCCCCACCAGTCACCTCCTCCACCAGTCACCTCCTCCACCAGTCACCTCCTCCACCAGTCACCTCCTCCACCAGTCACCTCCTCCACCAGTCACCTCCTCCACCAGTCACCTCCTCCACCAGTCACCTCCTCCACCAGTCACCTCCTCCACCAGTCACCTCCTCCACCAGTCACCTCCTCCACCAGTCACCTCCTCCACCAGTCACCTCCTCCACCAGTCACCTCTCCCACCAGTCACCTCCCCCACCAGTCACCTCTCCCACCAGTCACCTCCTCCACCAGTCACCTCCTCCACCAGTCACCTCCTCCACCAGTCACCTCTCCCACCAGTCACCTCCTCCACCAGTCACCTCCCCCACCAGACACCTCCTCCACCAGTCACCTCCCCCACCAGTCACCTCCTCCACCAATCACCTTCTCCACCAGTCACCATCTCCACCAGTCACCTCCTCCACCAGTCACCTCCCCCACCAGTCACCTCTCCCACCAGTCACCTCCTCCACCAGTCACCTCCTCCACCAGTCACCTCCTCCATCAGTCACCTCCCCCACCAGTCACTTCCTCCACCAGTCACCTCCTCCACCAGTCACTTCCCCCACCAGTCACCTCCTCCACCAGTCACCTCCTCCACCAGTCACCTCCTCCACCAGTCACCTCCTCCACCAGTCACCTCCTCCACCAGTCACCTCCTTCACCAGTCACCTTCTCCACCAGTCACCTCCTTCACCAGTCACCTCCTCCACCAGTCACCTCCTCCACCAGTCACCTCCCCCACCAGTCACTTCCTCCACCAGTCACCTCCTCCACCAGTCACTTCCCCCACCAGTCACCTCCTCCACCAGTCACCTCCCCCACCAGTCACCTCCCCCACCAGTCACCTCCCCCACCAGTCACCTCCCCCACCAGTCACCTCCCCCACCAGTCACCTCCTCCACCAGTCACCTTCTCCACCAGTCACCTTCTCCACCAGTCACCTTCTCCACCAGTCACCTCCTTCACCAGTCACCTCCCCCACCGGTCACCTCCCCCACCAGTCACCTCCTCCACCGGTCACCTCCCCCACCAGTCACCTCCTCCACCAGTCACCTCCCCCACCGGTCACCTCCTCCACCGGTCACAACCTTCACCAGTCACCTTCACCCTCATCTCCTCAACATTCTCTTCTCTTCCTTACTACAATTATCCCTCCTCCTCCTCCTCTCCTCCTGTGTAAACTTGCCAGCGAAGTAGTCATTGATTGACAATCGAATGACCGCCGGTTCAAACCCCCGTACCTGGTCAGTAGCATTTGGTCAATATTTCCCTTCACCTCATGCCTTTATTCACCAACAGCAAATATGTACCAGGGAGATAGACAATTATTGTGGCATTCATCCTGGGAAGTATGAAATCTAAGTACAAACTTCCTGTCCTCAACCACGGGGAAAGAAAATCCCCACTACCGTCTCGAAGTCACCTTTCACCAAAAAATTCCTCTCGTCTCCCCTACTAGATCCAATATCATCTCAGTGAAGCCTCTTCTCTCTCTCTCTCTCTCTCTCTCTCTCTCTCTCTCTCTCTCTCTCTCTCTCTCTCTCTCTCTCTCTCTCTCTCTCTCTCTCTCTTGTCCTATGAAGTCTCTTCCCTTACGTAAAGATTCCTCTTCTCTTATCATAAAATTTTAAGTTCGTGAACACAACAGTTACACTGTTGTGTTCACGAAGACTCTTCACATTCCACTCTCCACCTCCTACTTCTGCTCCTTCTTCTCTTACTGCTCCTTCTCCTCCTCTTACTGTTTCTTCTCCTCCTACTGCTCCTTCTCCTCTTACTGCTCCTTCCCCTCTTAGTGCTGCTTATGCTCTTACTTTTCCTTGTCCTCTTACTGCTGCTGCTGCTACCTCTGCTACTGGTGAAGCTCCTCTTCCCCAGAGTGGAGTGGGGAAGACCTAGAGCCCATGAGAGCTTCCTCGTGGCTCAGCGAGGAGTTCTTCTCCTTCTAAATATCAATCTTTGCAACAATATTCTACTTTATCGGCAACTAATATCTGTCTACATATACGGAGTGCTAATGTAAAGGCTTATTGTACAAACTCACGTGCTTTATTTCCTGTCAGTTTACATGTATCTAGTCCTAGTTTACAATTATTTTGTACTAATTTACAGGTGTATATTGTCAGTTAACAATATTTTTAATTTTCGAGAATAAGAAGTTATTGGATTTTACAAGGATTCAGGAGAGATCTACGGGTTTTGGTGTGATCTTCCTGTTATTATAAACAGTTTGGGATATAAAACCGTTTGGGATAAAAAAACAGTTTTGTATATAAAACAGATTGGAGATAGATAACAGTTTGGGATATCAAACAGTTTGGGATAGAAGACATAACACATACGGCCAAAAGTAGCACTATTCAGCCTCCCTGGGAGCCTGGCAGGCCCAGAACTGGCCAGTAAGGCTGTAAAGTTATACATTATTTATGCTAGAGAGGACACAACACCTACGAGGACACCAACACCTACGAGGACACCAACACCTACGAGGACACCAACACCTACGAGGACACAACACCTACGAGGACACCAACACCTACGAGGACACCAACACCTACGAGGACACAACACCTACGAGGACACCAACACCTACGAGGAAACCAACACCTACGAGGACACCAACACCTACGAGGACACCAACACCTACGAGGACACCAACACCTACGAGAACACCAACACCTACGAGGACACCAACACCTACGAGGACACCAACACCTACGAGAACACCAACACCTACGAGGACACCAACACCTACGAGGACACCAACACCTACGAGGACATCAACACCTACGAGGACACCAACACCTACGAGGACACCAACACCTACGAGGACACCAACACCTACGAGGACACCAACACCTACGAGGACACCAACACCTACGAGAACACCAACACCTACGAGAACACCAACACCTACGAGAACACCAACACCTACGAGAACACCAACACCTACGAGGACACCAACACCTACGAGAACACCAACACCTACGAGGACACCAACACCTACGAGGACACCAACACCTACGAGGACACCAACACCTACGAGAACACCAACACCTACGAGAACACCAACACCTACGAGAACACCAACACCTACGAGAACAACAACACCTACGAGAACACCAACACCTACGAGAACACCAACACCTACGAGAACACCAACACCTACGAGAACACCAACACCTACGAGAACACCAACACCTACGAGAACACCAACACCTACGAGAACACCAACACCTACGAGGACACCAACACCTACGAAGACACCAACACCTACGAAGACACCAACACCTACGAGGACACCAACACCTACGAGGACACCAACACCTACGAGGACACCAACACCTACGAGGACACCAACACCTACGAGAACACCAACACCTACGAGGACACCAACACCTACGAGGACACCAACACCTACGAGAACACCAACACCTACGAGGACACCAACACCTACGAGGACACCAACACCTACGAGAACACCAACACCTACGAGGACACCAACACCTACGAGGACACCAACACCTACGAGAACCCTAACACCTACGAGAACACCAACACCTACGAGGACACCAACACCTACGAGGACACGAACACCTACGAGAACACCAACACCAACGAGGACACCAACACCTACGAGAACACCAACACCTACGAGGACACCAACACCTACGAGAACACCAACACCTACGAGAACACCAACACCTACGAGGACACCAACACCTACGAGAACACCAACACCTACGAGGACACCAACACCTACGAGGACACCAACACCTACGAGGACACCAACACCTACGAGGACACCAACACCTACGAGGACACCAACACCTACAAAGACACCAACACCTACGAGGACACCAACACCTACGAGGACACCAACACCTACGAGGACACCAACACCTACGAGGACACCAACACCTACGAGGACACCAACACCTACGAGAACACCAACACCTACGAGGACACCAACACCTACGAGGACACCAACACCTACGAGAACCCTAACACCTACGAGAACACCAACACCTACGAGGACAATAACCCCGGCTGGTTGTGGTCGCCACCAGTGACGGTACTCAGGCAGAGAGGAAAGCTGAGGCATAGAATAATTCCCAACAGGGAAAGAATGCTGAGAGGACGATTACTCTAACCTGGGGGATTAATTATCTATCTTTTTTTTCTCTTTGTTTGTCCTCTGCTTCATATTGCTCATTTAATTCCCCTCCCCCCCACTCTTCGTCCTCTTGCACCTTCTCTCTGGTACTCGCATCTTTCGCTTATATTCCTCATCTTTATTTTCCTTCTTTCTCATTCTCTAAATTTTCTTCTTTCTCTTATTGCTTATTTTCTCTCTCTTACTGCTAATACTCTTTCTCGTATTCTTTTCGCCTTTCCTTCTTTCTTCGTTCTCTTCTATGCTATCATCATCTTCCTTTCTCCTGTTCCCTTGTCGTTCACTGTCTCTTTTTTTCTCTTCTGAATTGGTATTCCTCCGTTTTCTTTACTGTATTCCTCTGTCCTCTCTAAATTTTGTATTATTTTATCTGCTTCCTCTTTTTTCTGTTTTTCATGTCACCTGCCCCACGTCTTCCTCCTCCTTCCTCACGTCTACCACCACCTCACATCATACTCACGTCTACCACCACCTTACATCATACTCACGTCTACCACCACCTTACATCACCCTCACATCTACCACCACCTTACATCTACCTCACATCTACCACCACCTCACATCTACCACCACCTCACATCTACCACCACCTTACATCTACCTCACATCTACCACCACCTCACACCATCCTCACATCTACCACCACCTTACATCTACCTCACATCTACCACCACCTCACATCATCCTCACATCTACCACCACCTTACATCATACTCACGTCTACCACCACCTTACATCACCCTCACATCTACCACCACCTTACATCTACCTCACATCTACCACCACCTCACATCTACCTCACATCTACCACCACCTCACATCTACCACCACCTTACATCTACCTCACATCTACCACCACCTCACACCATCCTCACATCTACCACCACCTCACACCATCCTCACATCTACCACCACCTTACATCTACCTCACATCTACCACCACCTTACATCATACTCACATCTACCACCACCTCACATCATCCTCACATCTACCTCCACCTTACACCATCCTCACATCTACCAATACCTTACATCTACCTCACATCTACCACCACCTCACATCTACCTCACATCTACCACCACCTCACATCTACCTCACATCTACCACCACCTCACATCTACCTCACATATACCACCACCTCACATCTACCTCCACCTTACACCATCCTCACATCTACCAATACCTTACATCTACCTCACATCTACCACCACCTCACATCATCCTCACATCTACCACCACCTTACATCTACCTCACATCTACCACCACCTCACATCATCCTCACATCTACCTCCACCTTACACCATCCTCACATCTACCAATACCTTACATCTACCTCACATCTACCACCATCCTCACATCTACCACCACCTCACACCATCCTCACATCTACCACCACCTCACAACTTCCTCATACTGCTGCTAGAAGCAGGTGCCCGCCCACAAGGTCACCGTAGACAAAAAGTCAGCAGGAGGAGACACTGTGCGTGTCCTCCCTCCACCTTCACAGTGTTCGCCGCCATCGTCTTTACGGAAATGGACGATGGAGGGGAAAAAAAAAGAGTGAAAAAGCCTTGTGCGTTGATTTGTTGTTTGTTGGGTGAGAAAAAGGTGGCTTGAATTTGTCAGACGTGATTGTTATGTCGGGAGAGAGAGAGAGAGAGAAAGAGAGAGAGAGAGAGAGAGAGAGAGAGAGAGAGAGAGAGAGAGAGAGAGAGAGAGAGAGAGAGAGAGAGAGAGAGAGAGAGAGAGAGAGAGAGAGAGAGAGGAGAGAGAGAGGAGAGAGAGAGAGGAAGTATCCCTGAGGCGCATGAATCTGAAGAAAGAATATTTCTGTATCTTGTATACCCTATTTATGTCGGACCAATTCTGGAATACGCTGCACCAGTCTGGAGTCCTTGAACGAAAACAAAGACGGCGGAAGTTGAGAGGTGTGGCACGTGACTCGGCTCTGACCAGTCCTAGAGCCGAGAAGCATGAGGTACGAGGAAAGACTAGAGGAAGTAACTCTCACGTCACTGGAAACAAGGAAGACATGATGAACACATACGAACTACTCAAAAAGAGTTCCACGGGAAGAAGATGAACAAAGACACACGGAAGGAAACAATGGACTCAGTTGTGCCACTGAGACATTATATTGAAACTGAAAACGTTCTTTCTAATGTACAAATGTATTAAGAAGTGAAGTAGTCAAACCAAACTCCTCTTACATATTTAAATGATGATGTGACAGAGCCCAATAGCCTCTGGAACCTATGCACCAGTTTATTAAGTATTGAGAAGCGAGACCCAATAGCCATAGCAAATTTCCCCCAAATTCAGATGGGGAAGTTCGCCTCGCGAGCGCTTTTGGCCAGGTTCGAGCCCTGAACTGGGTGTCGATCAGGCATCGACCCCTCACTGTTCGCCCCCTTTCCCTCCGCAGTTCCAGGGACCTGGTGGTAAAGTATCAGTTTGAGCACGAGCTACGGAAAGGAGAAGCTCTAAAGTGTGATAACAAGAGTCAGAAGTCGTCTCCTCCTTTACCCAACTGTACAAGAGAATGAAGAAGGCGAGACAGTTGATTGGTTTAGACTAACTGTTGGATTCGGACGAGCAATGTCCCGCCATTTCCTTCCTAGTGGATAATTCCTCACCCGTTCTAAATCAAAGTCTCAATTTTTACTGGTCGAGATAGGGCCAACCGCAAACGAATCCGAGCACTGAACACAAATGGTTTCCTTCCGACAAGCAACATCCTTCGAAACGCCTTTTCATATTTGTTTCTCCCTGTCTCTCACTCTCTGACTCCCAACTTTCCCAGACTCGGGGCTATTGCCTTCAGACTTTCAGATTGACTTTCTTACTGTCAAGACTGGGAACCACATTCTCGACCAAAACTCGGGGAGACCACTTGAAAATTCTGCTCCGAAATGGTTGGCTTTCCAGGCGCGCTTTGAAAGTATATTAATTTTGGTCAAAAAGTAAAGATATGATTTTTTCAGATGATTGCCAGGTTACTTGGGAGAGCAAAGTTAAACATTCCACAATGATGATGACGACATATAAAATGTCTTCAGAGAAAGCTTTGACACAGCTGAGGCACAAAATACCAGACACTAATAACATAATAACTCGTTTACACTTAGGTACACCTGACCATCATCGATACCATAACATAACTTCTGTCTCACAATACATCTACTGGGCCAGCAGACATTGTGTAACACCTCACAGCACACCTGCTGGGCCTGCAGACATTGTGTAACACCTCACAGCACACCTGCTGGGCCTGCAGACATTGTGTAACACCTCACAGCACACCTGTTGGGCCAGCAGATATTGTGTAACACCTCACAGCACACCTGTTGGGCCTGCAGACATTGTGTAACACCTCACAGCACACCTGCTGGGCCTGCAGACATTGTGTAACACCTCACAGCACACCTGCTGGGCCTGCAGACATTGTGTAACACCTCACAGCACACCTGTTGGGCCAGCAGATATTGTGTAACACCTCACAGCACACCTGTTGGGCCTGCAGACATTGTGTAACACCTCACAGCACACCTGTTGGGCCAGCAGACATTGTGTAACACCTCACAGCACACCTGTTGGGCCAGCAGATATTGTGTAACACCTCACAGCACACCTGTTGGGCCAGCAGATATTGTGTAACACCTCACAGCACACCTGTTGGGCCAGCAGATATTGTGTAACACCTCACAGCACACCTGTTGGGCCAGCAGATATTGTGTAACACCTCACAGCACACCTGTTGGGCCAGCAGACATTGTGTAACACCTCACAGCACACCTGTTGGGCCAGCAGACATTGTGTAACACCTCACAGCACACCTGTTGGGCCTGCAGACATTGTGTAACACCTCACAGCACACCTGTTGGGCCAGCAGACATTGTGTAACACCTCACAGCACACCTGTTGGGCCAGCAGACATTGTTTAACACCTCACAGCACACCTGCTGGGCCAGCAGACATTGTGTAACACCTCACAGCACACCTGCCGGGCCAGCAGACATTGTGTAACACCTCACAGCACACCTGCTGGGCCAGCAGACACTGTGTAACACCTCACAGCACACCTGCTGGGCCAGCAGACACTGTGTAACACCTCACAGCACACCTGCTGGGCCAGCAGACATTGTGTAACACCTCACAGCACACCTGCTGGGCCAGCAGACACTGTGTAACACCTCACAGCACACCTGCTGGGCCAGCAGACACTGTAACACCTCACAGCACACCTGCTGGGCCAGCAGACATTGTGTAACACCTCACAGCACACCTGCTGGGCCAGCAGACATTGTGTAACACCTCACAGCACACCTGCTGGGCCAGCAGACACTGTGTAACACCTCACAGCACACCTGTTGGGCCAGCAGACATTGTGTAACACCTCACAGCACACCTGCTGGGCCAGCAGACATTGTGTAACACCTCACAGCACACCTGCTGGGCCAGCAGACATTGTGTAACACCTCACAGCACACCTGCGACATTATTAATAATATATATATATATATATATATATAATATATATATATATATATATATATATATAATATATATATATATATATATATATATAAATATATATATATAAATATATATATATATATATATATATATATATATATATATATATATATATATATATATATATATATATATATATATAGCCCTGTGCATAAGCAACAGGGCTCCATTAAGGAACATATAATCTCTTCCCATAACCAAACCATCGCCAGAGAAATCCTAGTAAACAACACAGAAATCATCGATAGATACAGCGATAGCAGGCGGCTTGACGTTTGCGAGGCACTACACATCAAGAAGTCAACACCAGCAATCAACAGCCAATTATTGCACAACTATATTCTACCCACCTCAAGACTCCGCTCCAATATAGAAGCATCAAGAAATATGGACCAATAGGCTTTCTACAAACACTTCTATTCAATACCCATTGTTTCTGTTCTGTCTTGTGTTGATACTTTTAATACCCTATTAATATCCCCTGTTCTGTCTTGTGTTAATGCCACATCATCCTTCCCACCTCACTCAAATGTAGATATAATATCAGAGAGACGTAAGTTCTAATCAGTTGTGTATTTGTGAAGTCTTTGAAAATGTAATAAGTTTTACGAAACGCGCCCGTGTCGCGTCAGACTAGAAATAAAAATGAATTTTGGAGAAGTGATTTTTGATTTACCTCCAACAGTGAAGCGTAATGTACGAAAGATTGAGAAAATTCGTGTTAGAATTATTAATCTTACTTTTTCGGTCATATTTAATAATATATGTCTACAGGAAAGACTGCTACCAAAATATACTAATATATATATATATATATATATTATTAAATATGACCGAAAAAGTAAGAATACTAATTCTAACACGAATTTTCTCAATCTTTCGTACATTTCGTTTCACTGTTGGAGGTAAATCAAAAATCAATTCTCCAAAATTCATTTTTATTTCTAGTCTGACGCGACACGAGCGCGTTTCGTAAAACTTATTACATTTTCAAAGACTTTAGTTCACAAATACACAACTGAATAGAACTTACGCATCTCCGATTTTATATCTACATTTGAGTGAGGTGGAAGGGGTGATGTGGCATTAACACAAGACAGAACAAAATGTGGTATTAATAGGGTATTAATTTCATCAACACAAGACAGAACAAGAGTATTAATAGGGTATTAATTTCATCAACACAAGACAGAACATGAGTATTAATAGGGTATTAATTTCATCAACTTGCGCCTTCAGCCTGAAGTCTCCAAAGGAATTTGTTGACTTACTGCGGGGCACACGGGCCACAGGGATAAGAGCCTCGTTGGACGTAGAATCGCTGTTTACCAACGTACCTGTGGACGAGACAATCGGAATGATAGCCGACAGAGTGTATCGTGATCCAGCCTGTACTCCTCTTGACATACCAGAAAATATTCTGAGGAAACTACTCCAAGCTTGTACTAAAGAGGCACCCTTCTTGAGCCCGGATGGGCACATGTATAAGCAAGTAGATGGGGTCGCCATGGGTTCTCCCCTAGGTGTCCTGTTTGCAAACTTCTACATGGGTACCATCGAGCAAAAAGTCTTAGTCGACATGAGCTTGAAACGGGCCATATACTGCAGGTATGTTGACGACATTTTTACACAGGTACCTGATGTCAGACATCTGCAGGAGCTGAAGGAGGAATTTGAGCAGAGTTCTGTGCTGCGTTTCACTTACGAGATGGAAAAGGATGGGAAGCTGCCCTTTCTAGATGTAACAGTCATGGAAAAGGGCGGAGGTTTCCACACTGCAGTCTACACTAAGGAAACAAACATAGGAATGTGCCTAAATGCCAACAGCGACTGCCCAGACAGGTACAAGAGGAGTGTTGTTAACGCATATGTCGACCGTGCTCTCAGCCACAGCTCAGAATGGAAGCAAGTCGACGAAGAACTCTGTAGGGCAAGGCAGGTCCTAGTCAATAACGGCTTCTCCGATGGTTTCGTCGAAGACATCATAAGAAGGAAAGTGAAAAGCCATGCAACCTCTGAAGAGACAACTAACACAACACCTATACCCCCTATTAGACTATTTTACAGGAACTTCTTTTCCACAGCTCATAAAACGGAGGAAAGGGTCCTGAAAGATATTGTTAATAGAAACGTTTTCCCTACAGACAAAAATCAGAGGATACAACTGACGATTTACTATAAAACCAGAAAAACGGCCAGCCTACTCATGAGAAACTCTCCAGACACAAAACAGAACGCTTTAAAAGAGACTAACGTCGTCTATGCCTTCAAATGCCCTCTTGGGGACTGAAAGCTCCAAAAAAACCAGTATATAGGCAAGACAACAACATCTCTTTCTAGGCGTTTAACGATGCATAAGCAACAGGGCTCCATTAAGGAACATATAATCTCTTCCCACAACCAAACCATCGCCAGAGAAATCCTAGTAAACAACACAGAAATCATCGATAGATACAGCGATAGCAGGCGGCTTGACGTTTGCGAGGCACTACACATCAAGAAGTCAACACCAGCAATCAACAGCCAATTATTACACAACTATATTCTACCCACCTCAAGACTCCGCTCCAATATAGAAGCATCAAGAAATATGGACCAATAGGCTTTCTACAAACACTTCTATTCAATATCCATTGTTTCGTGTTCTGTCTTGTGTTGATGAAATTAATACCCTATTAATACTCTTGTTCTGTCTTGTGTTGATGAAATTAATACCCTATTAATACCACACCTTGTTCTGTCTTGTGTTAATGCCACATCACCCCTTCCACCTCACTCAAATGTAGATATAAAATCGGAGATGCGTAAGTTCTATTCAGTTGTGTATTTGTGAACTAAAGTCTTTGAAAATGTAATAAGTTTTACGAAACGCGCTCGTGTCGCGTCAGACTAGAAATAAAAATGAATTTTGGAGAATTGATTTTTGATTTACCTCCAACAGTGAAACGAAATGTACAAAAGATTGAGAAAATTCGTGTTAGAATTATTAATCTTACTTTTTCGGTCATATTTAATAATGTCTACAGGAAAGACTGCTACCAAAATATACTAATATATATATATATATATATATATATATATATATATATATATATATATATATATATATATATATATATATATATATATATATATATGTCGTACCTAGTAGCCAGAACGCACTTCTCAGTCTACTATGCAAGGCCCGATTTGCCTAATAAACCAAGTTTTCATGAATTAATTGTTTGTCGACTACCTAATCTACCTAACCTAACCCAACTTTTTCGGCTACCTAACCTAACCGAACCTATAAAGATAGGTTAGGTTAGGTAGGGTTGGTTAGGTTCGGTCATATATCTACGTTAATTTTAACTCCAATAAAAAAAGTTAACCTCATACATAATGAAATGGGTAGCTTTATCATTTCATAAGAAAAAAATTAGAGAAAATATATTAATTCAGGAAAACTTGGCTTATTAGGCAAATCGGGCCTTGCATAGCTGGCCGAGTACGACGTTCTGGCTACTAGGTACAACATTATTTATATATATATATATATATATATATATATATATATATATATATATATATATATATATTATATATATATATATTTTTTTTTTATATATAATATAGGGGTACCACCTCTGGTGCAATTGTAGGGACCCATAGCCTCGGAGAAGAAAATAAAGAGTACTCAGAGAAGACCTTGTGGATCTTCACTGAACACTGATATTTTCTTCTCCTACCACCCCTATTCTTTTGGTATGTGTGTATATTTATCTAACTTTATTTGAAAATGTCATTACACAAAAAAAGTTACAATATTGATTACATGCAGGGTGCAAGGCTGCTTGTCACAAGTTGTACAGCTCTTCCAGCTCCTCAGATGGCGGGCAGGAACCATGGATGCAGTGAGCATTTCCTCTCTGGATTGCCACACTAAGGCGCTGAAAAAGAAAACTGGCAGCTCTAGGGTCTCTAGTTGTTTCGATTAGCTTAGACCCCAACTCCTTCAAAAAGCTAGCAGCACTTTTACCCCAGGCACCAAGTGTCTCTGAGGCAATGGGGACAAAATTGTAGTGGTGCTAAAAGTCTCTGTATTTACGTGACTTGGCCGCTTCCCGGTGATTGGCAGCTCCTCATGCTTGTGTAGCACTGAAGTCAACATAGGTATTGGCTAAAGTTGAAACGCATGTGTAGTCCCAATATATATATATATATATACACATATCAACATATATATATATTTAATATCTGTCTGGCTCTATCTATATCTAGCCGTCGCTATCGTTCTTTCAAACCTATTTTTGTCTGTCACCAACCCATCTATCCCTATGTATCTATATCTCTATCAATCAATTATTACCACTCTATCTCAATTTATCTCTGTTTCTACCTGCCTATCTATATATCTATCTCTCTCTAAATAATTATATATCACTATCTATTTATATCTTTAATATCTCTAATATCTACTTCTCTCTTTATCTCTTTCATCTATTTCTCTCTTTGTCTATCTCTTTCTCGATCTATCAATTTTGTCCCCTTCATCTTCCTTTGTACCCCACCTTTCCCCTCATCTTACATCTTCACTATATATACTGTCTTCATAATCATCTTCACTACTTACTATTTTCATCACTACAAACATGCTGGCACAAAGTCACTATTAATTAGGTACAAAAATCCTAGTCACTATTTTTATCAATGTTTTAATTAGGTACTCGAAAAGAGAAGCTGAATTCATTTTAATTAGAGTACCTTTTTTATTATTAGTACATGAGGTACATCTGCATTAGTGCAGCTACCCTAGACTATATGAAGTGGAGTACAGTGTGTCAAAAAATAAGCTAACCGGGTGATGCTAAAAAATCCCCATCATACAGGACGGTTAGTCATACAGAGGCATGTGATAAGCAGTCTGCATTGGCAGACTCCGGGTGCATTTTGAGGATATCATCAACACAAGAGTGAATAAGGTAGCAGTGGTAATAAAAGTCCCCATCTCGCAGGATGGTTAGTCATACAGGGCCATATGTTTAGTAGCCTGCACTGGCAAATTTTGGGTATACTATGAGGATATCTTCAAGAATACGAGAGTGAATAAAGTAATTGCAAAGCTTCAGGTACCTCGTGCCAACTTGTCTGAAAGGTCTAATAACTGGGCATTCGGTGATGTAGTGTGGGAGATCGTGGCGTAGTTCCTGCTCACAGAGTTTGCAACTGGAGTGCTCAGGATTGGGAGATCCGTCACCTGCAGCCACCTGCCATAGGTAACGGTAACCAAACCTGATCCTTGCAACCACTGTGTCGCACAGTCTGGTGGACGTTTTATGCTGCCCGTAGATATAGGTTTCAGATCTGAACAAATCAAAGCTTTTTATACTAGTACTTTCAGGTCGTTGGGAGTCAGTAATTTCTTTCCTATCAGACCTGAGTGTTTGGACAAACACAGTTTTGACAGCAGAGATGGGGATACCTAGATCTAATTCAACTTCATCCTTGTTACACGCTAATTTGGCTGCAATGTCTGTCTCATTATGATGGGTTATATTTATGTGTGAAGGTATCCATACAAAGGAGATTCGAGACCCTTTACTCTGTGCAGCAATTAGGTCATTTATAATTGGTAGTATGAGGTTCTTGCTGTCGATCTTCCAGGAGAAGTTTTCGATTGCTTGAAGAGCAAACTTTGAATCACAAAATATTATTCCTCCTCCAATGTTTTTTAATGTACTGCTAGCTAGTTGTAATGCCGCTAGTTCTGCTTGTGTGGAGGTCAGCTAATTGTTTAACCTGACACTGACAGTCATTGTGCAAATATTATTTCTATAAAACCTACATGCTGCTGCAGTCCGTCCAGTGCCTTAGTAAAACGTAGCGAAAACTCTACGGAAATCGCAGTCCCGATTTCAGTTCCGACCAAGAAAATGGCTCGTTGAGGGTTGGGTTGCAGGCTGATATTTCTTAAAGCATTTAATTTAAACCTACCTAGAACAGCCTATGTCCGTCCTGTACCCCAGAATATTTCCCTGCCAAATTTGGTAAAAACTCCCAAATAAATTTGGGAGTTTTCCAGTGAGTTTTGTTGCTTACTTTCACCGTTTGGTTTATCCGAAAACGATGAACGTGAATTCATTTGTCTTACAGTATTATACTTTCTGAGAGAGAGAGAGAGAGAGAGAGAGAGAGAGAGAGAGAGAGAGAGAGAGAGAGAGAGAGAGAGAGAGAGAGAGAGAGAGAGAGAGAGAGAGAGAGAGAGAGAGATTGTTATTGAAGAAATTAAGAAAATATCAGAGCACTTTAGAGATTTTCAACGCATCGGAAACTTACTGTGAAATATTATGTAAAGTAGGTATATGTATTCAGAAAGCAGACTGAAAGAATTTTTGTGTATAAACCTCCTCACGTCAACAAAATTCGACTATTGTTCTTCAGTACTGCTTAACTATTGTAACATTCACCCTATATCAAATAATATAAATATATTATAAATCTGAATTGGATTCCAGACTGTCAGTGTCTTCGAAATCCCGCCAGTCAACTCCTCTCCACTCTCCAGTACGCATCCCTCAAAATTCGTCTAACTCTATGGTACCTATTAGCTACCAGGGAAGACTGGGCACCAGGGCAAAGAAATATGCATAACTATCTGTCCCAAACAAGCAATTATTTGATTTGACAAATTCTTCAAAATGGGTTTTGTTTTAAAGCGCTTCAAGAACTGCAAGATGGAACATCAACGTTCCTCTCCCTCACACCCAACTACCTACCTACCCATCTTCCTTCCTAGCCATCTTTCTACCTTGCGATGATTTCGGGGTTCAACGTCCCCGAGGCTCGGTCCTCGACCAGGCCTCCTGGTTGCTAGACTGGTCAACCATGCTGCTGGACGCGGCTGCTTGCTGTCAGACGTATGAATCACAGCCTGGTTGACCAAGTATCTTTTGGAGATCACACCTTCCCATACATACTGGAACATGCGCCTGCAGCAGCACCAGTCTACTCATCCACGGGGCCAGGAAACAGCTATAATCTGTATGTTCCTCTGCTATAGCTCACGTTTAATGAATAAATTTACAGAATATAACAATAACTCATTTCTTCTTTTTGTTTTTTTGCTCTGCCTGTATCTTTATATGTGTCTACCCCCTCCCTCCCTCCCTCTCTCTCTCTCTCTCTCTCTCTCTCCCTCTCTCCCTCTCTCCCTCTCTCTCTCTCTCTCTCTCTCTCTCTCCCTCTCTCTCTCTCTCTCCCTCCCTCTCTCTCTCTCTCTCTCCCTCTCTCTCTCTCCCTCTCTCCCTCTCTCCCTCTCTCTCTCTCTCTCTCTCTCTCTCCCTCCCTCTCTCTCTCTCTCTCCGGGTTCTGAAGGCTTTGCAGGAATCATGATTGTGTTAACTTTAACATTATGTGTTAGCCTGAATGATCCTGAATCTGTCTAGAGGCAGGACCGATTGTACCTCAAGTCGCTTCCTTCAGAGAAGAAGAAAAAACGAAAACCATTTTCGGCTGTAAAACCCGACGTACGATTCCACAGGCGAATGGATTCTGACTTAATCCGACTTGCATGCGTCGCGAACGCACGCACCCAGAGGTAAACACATGCGCATGTTTTCCCCGTAGTTCCCTCAGACGGCATGCTAATACTGGCTTGCACAGGTGCGCGCCCCAGTCAAGCGAGGACGAGGGGAAGCTGCCGAAAGTATTAATAAATTAGTATGACATTAATAAATTTGTATAAAAATGACGGGTTTTAACTCTCTGTTTTTTTCGTGCTGGAAGATATTAGGTGAGGTGGAGAGAGCGGGCGAGAGCGCCCCGGCTCGGGAAGGTCAGGCGGTGTTGGTCAGGATTTTGTCTCCGTTGTCCCATCACTTTTTAGTTGTCTGGCTGTTGTTGTTGTTGTAAAGGAAAGCTAGACTTTCACTGTTGTCTGTACTGGTGCTGATACATTGAACTTTTCTTGAACACCGATGTGAGTTTATAAACAATTCATTTACGATATATTTAAATTATTCAAGTGACTGCATTTTGGTTACAGTCACAAGCTCCATTTTGAGGAATTCTTCATGATATGAATGTCCCAATTATTCTGTTCGTGCAATTGGAACACCCTTTTGCTGCTGTCAGCTCTCTTTTCAGGTTGCTTATTTCATTCTTCATTTCCTGCATCTCACTTTTGATATTCTCCACAAACTGAGCGAACCTTTCCTTCATTTTATCACCTTGACTTTTCCCTGTTCCTCCTGTTTCCTCTGGCCATTCATCTCATTCATCCAGTCTAACTATGACATTTCTTATTTGGTGGTTCATTCTTGGATGGAGGAATTATAGAGGAACTAGATGTGAATGATGCACTTCGCGGACCTTGTCAAACACTCCCACACCAGTAACACACTCTGAGTGTCATGGAAAGTCTTGACAGTGGGCATTAACTCCCAAATTAGTTGTGAGCACTTTATAACTTATATAAACTGTAAGTTGTAAAATGTTAGACACACACCTTATTAGTATCGAGTTCTATGCGAACATGAACATTTCCTGAGGTATTTAACATCATCATTATCATCATCCACAGGTCTAGTATGTTATACATTATCAATGCTCTCTTCTCCTGAGATGTTAATGAATGTGTTCAGCCTGATGATCAGGTGGTATATATGACGCCTACATCCAATAATCATCATTTACGTTCCTTCTGAAGTAGCAGTAAGTCATAATAGAGCTCCGTCTGGAGCAACATTAACTTGCCAATATCAAGCGTAAACCAAAATGGTTCTAATGGGTGTCTAATATGATATTCATTCTATTTAATTTCTAATAGAAAACTTACTTTTTCCCTCATGTACGTTGGCACATCACAACGATGTTCGATACAGATTATTATACTAAGTATTGTTTAGATTGTAGGTATGGAACACTATAATAAGTAGCGGTGTTTTTAGTTTAGTTCATACATTATACACCTGATGCCCATACTGTCTGCGGAAGTGGAGTAGGTAACAGAGGCATATAATAGACTCAGGAATTGAATCCCAATATTCGCTTTGCAAATCAAGTTACAGCATTAATGAGATAGTTGCAGAGTTTGCTATCATATGCATCAACGGTCTATTTACAATTCATACAAAATAATATATTCTGGGACAAAGTGAATTCCACACTAGCTGTTCCATCTATCTCCATACTACCGAGGAATTAAATACAAGATCACTTCTTAAACAAAGTGGTCCCAGTGGACACTCTTCTAACTGCTGCACAGTCACCTAACTCTACCCTGAGTGCAGTCCCTGTTCACCGTTTGTTTACTATTCAACATTCCATATGTATTAAATGTTTCATCAGAGAACATTACGTTTTTAACTTAAACATCTCCAGTCACGCGATTAATAATGTTCAATAATTGTGTCTGATGGGAGAAATTTGTCCTCGGTATTGCTTGGACCTACGATATAGCTGGTAATTAATGTATTTGAAGGTCGTCAGACCCCTAAATATATTAATTACAAGCATTAACAGCATACCTGGTGTCAGGCGACTGCCCTGAACACCACACAAATACTCCACATCATTTTCA
>NC_091188.1:15453297-15538297 GCF_040958095.1 Procambarus clarkii
TCACACGGAGGACGAGGTACCGAGCAATACCAACAGTTGAGGAGATCAGTTCATCAACTACACAACAGCATGCGGGTAAAGTTAGTGGCGTCACCCCCCAACAGCCCAAGTCTTGACTCGCAACTCTCAGTTTAGGACACTTTAATGGACGTATATTCCAAGAACTATGACGGAGACTATGAACCTTCCCAGAGCCACAGTTGAGGAGACAAAAAAGTGCCCTACAAGACGTATTTGTAATAAATAACAATTGAAAATAATTCATGCAATTTGTTTTTATTTAGTCCTTCCAGTTTGCTTGGAATTGCTTCTTTCAATTTTTTTCAAGAATTTACAAGATTTTGCAAAGTGATTAGAGAGAGAGAGAGAGAGAGAGAGAGAGAGAGAGAGGGAGAGGAAAAAGGATATAACAGTTGTACTAATGTGACGTCGTGTGACGAGACATCCCGCCCACACCCCGCCCGCACCCCGCCCACACCCCGCCCACACCCCGCCCGCTCCTTGCTAAGGTAACCTTGCTGGGGACCAGGAGGTCAGCCACCAAGTCACGCAAGACTCAGACGGGAGTCTGGGGGGTGCTGAAGGGACGGTTTTTTTATACGTGCCGTTTGTTCACCGAATTGTGGTGAACACAATTAGTTCATCAACTTTCACTCAACTGGTCTACAGGTTCCCGAGGGTACTGGGGCTGTTTTCATATCTGTATGTGAAACCGGGACGTGCTTAGTCCTACCTAGTTGAAGTTGGAAGCTTGTAGGAAGTTGTCCCCCATTTGTGCCTAATTGTCTGTCTCTCTCTCTCATTGTGATTATTTCATTGTGTGTCCGACCATCTCAGTGTCTGTAAATAGTAAACAAATAGTAAACACAGTAAAACACACACACACACTCACACACATACACACACACACACACACACACACACACACACACACACACACACACACACACCCACACACACACACAAACACACACACAAACACGTTGTATTTGACTTTACCTGAAGTTCACTATGAACGAGTCGGACAAAACGGAACCAAGCTTTGAAGGTTCCCTTGGGAGTTAGCAATCACAGTGTAATGGTATTTGCACATCTGGGTGAGGTATGAATTGCAGGTTCAGGGATGGGATCAGAGAACAGAAGACTGGCATACCGAATGGAAAATTGTGGGGAAAACGATCCTTTCTCGTTGGAAAATACTGGCAAAGCTCAGAATAAAGACACATGTTGAACTTTCACATAAATGTAGAGAAGCAATCGACAAGTGGGTTCCGTTTCTAATTGAAGTTAATGAAAGATATAGGCTTAACCTTTTGCTTAATCAAGTGTGCAAGGTTGCAAGACAGAGAGAACGTACGGGAACACCAGAACAGCACGACTGTTGAGAGGCAGGACCAAAGAGCCAAAGCTTAACCCTCGCAAGCCCAACTAGGCGAGTACAGCCAAAGGGAAACATGTGAGTACCTCAGACAGAGAAGAAAAGCAGAGAGGCAGTTTGAAAACGCAACAGTAGAAAAAAAAAAGAGATGTAAAACACAGCAAAAATAACTACGCAGTAATACAGGATGAACAACAACAGTAATAAACAGGTGAGGATTCACGGAATAAAGGACTCATTACCTTGGAAGTGAGGAAGGGAATAGGAAGATGTCAGACCAAGCAGTACTGGAGGACTTTAAGAATACCAGAGAGTAAGTCTGGAGGCACCTTCAGAAGCTGGACTGAGCTGGACTAAGTTATAGAACCAACGAGAACTCGGCGATGATTTCTGAGAGGGAGAGCTGAAGATCTTTTCCTGGCTGCTCCATGTTATATACATATATAACATTTCATGAAAGAAAGAGAGCTATCAGAACGTTGGAAAAACACCAATACACTGCCAATATACAAACACTGAGATATGGTGGCAGGCAGGAGACCAGTAGGATCAACCTGAGAAAGATAATTCCTACCAGAGCACCAGCATAGCTTTAGTCACAGCAAGTCTTGCCTCGTAAACTTTATAGAATTCCACGACCGAACAAAGGGGGTAAGATTAAGTCTCCATATGATACAGGAGTACCTGTGTAACAGAAGCCAGAGAATCACAGTGAAGGACGCGACTTCAGCGAGACTTTATGAGCTGAAACGTATGATTTATGTGGAAAGAAAAACAATTAAACCTCACACCAATTGACGATGAAAAACAAATAAAAGTAAGAGGAGACATGAATGACACATGAACAAATTTCACGGAAAAGAAGCCTTACAAAGAGTAATTGATCGTTTGCTCATTATCAACGTACTGAAATAATGCAGTACAATGCGAAGTGAAGTGATTGAAGCAGTCTCCACATACAGCTTCAAATACAGATATGTGGGGAAATGAAATGACTCGGGAATCTGAACACTGGTTTAGAGGTTGAACCAGCATGCTGAAGCTGAACCCTCGCAAACACAACGAGATGTATACAAACTCAACCTGTCCTCTTAAAAAGAACGTCGCTTTTGGCCGTTTGCCCGTATGGCCGAATTTGGACGTAATTTGAAATTGAAAAAAAATATGAAAATAAATTTGGTTTTTTTTTTTCAACAACAGTAAGTTAAGGGTCCTCTGATAGGTTAGGTGGGCAGGAAATTCTCATAAAGTTTCAAAACGTTATGAAAAACGTTAATTTAAAGTGTCCTCTTATAACCTCTGCGCGTACGCCGGACGACTCAAATAGAAAACGGAACAGAACGTCACTTTTGTGAGTGGATTTCATTTCAAATTACGTCCAAATTTGGCCATAGTGCGCATACCAGCCAAAAGTGACGTTCTTTTTAAGAGGACGGGTTGACAAACTAGCCTTTTAAAACTAGTCAGCCTAGCCTTTTAATTAAAACTAGTCAGCCTAGCCTTTTAATTAAAACTAGTCAGCCTAGCCTTTTAAAACGAGAGTACCCATAGCCACCATTAGGTCGAAAGTACCAAAATGTAGTGATGGACCGCGGAAATGTTAACTGGTATTACTGAATTTGCAGAAACTAGAATTCCTTTTTTTTAAATGGCAACTTCAATATAAGACCTAACCTGACCTCTCCCAGCAATCATAGGATTAATACAGGGTATCATAAGCCTAATATAGTACATATATGTGCTATAATAGGCTTAGGGTCAAAACGGGCAGGGTCCCTAGTGAGACGGGTAGGGTCCCTGATGTGACGGGCAGGGTCCCTGGCGTGGCGGGTAGGGTCCCTGGCGTGACGGGCAGGGTCCCTGGCATGACGGGCAGGGTCCCGTCACGTGTCGTTCAACACAATTTGAGAACCATAAGCTACTCACAGAAGAACAATGAATTTGCTCGTGAGGTTCGAAACATTTCTCCCAGCACCAAGTGCCAGTATCTCCCAGCACCAAGTGCCAGTATCTCCCAGCACCAAGTGCCAGTATCTCCCAGCACCAAATGCCAGTATCTCCCAGCACCAAGTGCCAGTATCTCCCAGCACCAAGTGCCAGTATCTCCCAGCACCAAGTGCCAGTATCTCCCAGCACCAAGTGCCAGTATCTCCCAGCACCAAGTGCCAGTATCTCCCAGCACCAAATGCCAGTATCTCCCACCACCAAGTGCCAGTATCTCCCAGCACCAAGTGCCAGTATCTCCCAGCACCAAGTGCCAGTATCTCCCACCACCAAGTGCCAGTATCTCCCAGCTCCAAGTGCCAGTATCTCCCAGCACCAAGTGCCAGTATCTCCCAGCACCAAGTGCCAGTATCTCCCAGCACCAAGTGCCAGTATCTCCCAGCACCAAGTGCCAGTATCTCCCAGCACCAAGTGCCAGTATCTCCCAGCACCAAGTGCCAGTATCTCCCAGCACCAAGTGCCAGTATCTCCCACCACCAAGTGCCAGTATCTCCCAGCACCAAGTGCCAGTATCTCCCACCACCAAGTGCCAGTATCTCCCACCACCAAGTGCCAGTATCTCCCAGCACCAAGTGCCAGTATCTCCCACCACCAAGTGCCAGTATCTCCCAGCACCAAGTGCCAGTATCTCCCAGCACCAAGTGCCAGTATCTCCCACCACCAAGTGCCAGTATCTCCCAGCACCAAGTGCCAGTATCTCCCACCACCAAGTGCCAGTATCTCCCAGCACCAAGTGCCAGTATCTCCCAGCACCAAGTGCCAGTATCTCCCAGCACCAAGTGCCAGTATCTCCCACCACCAAGTGCCAGTATCTCCCACCACCAAGTGCCAGTATCTCCCAGCACCAAGTGCCAGTATCTCCCACCACCAAGTGCCAGTATCTCCCAGCACCAAGTGCCAGTATCTCCCAGCTCCAAGTGCCAGTATCTCCCAGCACCAAGTGCCAGTATCTCCCACCACCAAGTGCCAGTATCTCCCACCACCAAGTGCCAGTATCTCCCAGCACCAAGTGCCAGTATCTCCCACCACCAAGTGCCAGTATCTCCCAGCACCAAGTGCCAGTATCTCCCAGCTCCAAGTGCCAGTATCTCCCAGCACCAAGTGCCAGTATCTCCCAGCACCAAGTGCCAGTATCTCCCAGCACCAAGTGCCAGTATCTCCCAGCACCAAGTGCCAGTATCTCCCACCACCAAGTGCCAGTATCTCCCAGCACCAAGTGCCAGTATCTCCCAGCACCAAGTGCCAGTATCTCCCAGCTCCAAGTGCCAGTATCTCCCAGCACCAAGTGCCAGTATCTCCCAGCACCAAGTGCCAGTATCTCCCAGCACCAAGTGCCAGTATCTCCCAGCACCAAGTGCCAGTATCTCCCAGCACCAAGTGCCAGTATCTCCCACCACCAAGTGCCAGTATCTCCCAGCACCAAGTGCCAGTATCTCCCAGCACCAAGTGCCAGTATCTCCCAGCACCAAGTGCCAGTATCTCCCAGCACCAAGTGCCAGTATCTCCCAGCACCAAGTGCCAGTATCTCCCAGCACCAAGTGCCAGTATCTCCCACCACCAAGTGCCAGCTCCTCCCTACCCAAAAGCTGCTGGAACAGCATACCCGAGAGAATTGATCCAAATTCCACAAGCAATTCGAATTTCACCCTCGAAGTGGAGCGACATCGTCGCTCAGTTCGGAACACAGTGGCATCCTTTCCCAGGCAAATGCTTTAGTCAGGTGTTTGTTAAAGATTTACAAATATATGTTGACGGCGGCGTTCAGAGAGCAGGTTGTCCACCTGCAGGTGATAGAAATGTTACACTTGTTTTTCGAGAAATAGGATAAATAAAACGCATTAAAATTCTTCAAGAACATTTTTTTACGTGTTTCACAACGTTTTCGTTTAGCTGTTGAGTTTAAAATGACCATGGAACGGTTCAAGGTTTTCACGAGGCTGTTGTGATAAGCTTCTACGTTTTTCTCCGTAAGGTAAGTCAGTGATGTGATGAGGTGTATTATGAGGACCTTCACACCCAGAGTGTCCATGACTATGTTCTCTCTTTTGATATCACTTGTGATATCCCGCCTTGAGTACTGCTCGATACTCGGTTCCCCTTTCAGAGCAGGAGAGATTTGTCCGATAGAGGAAATTCAGCGATCAGATCCAATATGGTCCACACAGACACGACACAAACTATTGTGACCGTCTAAAATCTCCTACAAGATAGGCTTCAGAAGAGAGAGAAGAGGTCGGCATGATCTTGAAATGTAAGGATTGACATGACTTGAAGTGTGAAGAAAGCTGTCAAGGTCATTTTATTTTCCTAGTTATAGCGCATGATCAACAGGTGTTAAAATACGCAGACACATCACATTATCGTGTTATATAAAGGGGAGAAAATCCCGCTCTGGAAATCCCGAAAATTCCGTTCTCCGGGCTCACCATAGCCCGTGCTACCTGGAAGTTTTTGTCCGCAGTAGTTGAATCTTAAACAACAACAACAACCCGCTCTGCACGCTCTGGTCGACAACAGAGCGTGCATCTGGGGTCACCCTGCGCTCAGGTTCGAACCAGCGTCACGGCTCCTGTTGGATTTCCTCAACAGGTGTTGAAGTTATATTGTTCCCCGTAGCACTGGGCAAGATGAGGTAATTATTAGGAGCTCTAACGACTATACAGCTCTAGCTCCACCAAGCTCTAACGACTATACAGCACCTGGAGGAGTAGTAGTTTCCTTGTGGAAACATTGTGTAGTTTGTGACTACCGCGGCTATGATTTAATGACAAAATCCTGCAAATTTTAATTATTACTGGATTTTTACGAGGAATTATAGCTTTTTATAGGATGGAAACTATCATGGTTTCCAAGAGAGATATAAAATGATTTCTAAGACGCGTAACAAGATGGTCTCTAAGGAGACTAGAAACATGGTTCCTAGCAGCAATAACATTGCTTCCGATAGGAATAACATCAAGTATTCTAATATGGATAACATCATGTTTTCTGTGAGGAAAATAAAAATTTTCTCAGAGGGATAATAACACAGTTTATAAGTGGGATAATAACACAGTTTATAAGAGGGATAATAACACAGTTTATAAGAAGGATAATAACACAGTTTATAAGTGGGATAATAACACAGTTTATAACAGGAATAATAACACAGTTTATAAGAAGGATAATAACACAGTTTATAAGTGGGATAATAACAGTTTATAACAGGGATAATAACACAGTTTATAAGTGGGATAATAACACAGTTTATAAGAAGGATAATAACACAGTTTATAAGTGGGATAATAACACAGTTTATAACAGGGATAATAACACAGTTTATAAGTGGGATAATAACACAGTTTATAAGAAGGATAATAACACAGTTTATAAGTGGGATAATAACACAGTTTATAACAGGGATAATAACACAGTTTATAAGAAGGATAATAACACAGTTTATAAGTGGGATAATAACACAGTTTATAAGTGGGATAATAACACAGTTTATAACAGGGATAATAACACAGTTTATAACAGGGATAATAACACAGTTTATAAGTGGGATAATAACACAGTTTATAAGTGGGATAATAACACAGTTTATAAGTGGGATAATAACACAGTTTATAAGAGGGATAATAACACAGTTTATAAGTGGGATAATAACACAGTTTCTTGGAGTGAAATATTACGGTTATAAAAATACGCAGCATATTTTCTAGTACTTAAACAAGAACTTTTCTAGATTTTAAAATATGTGCACAAGATTAACACGTGGTTCAATGCCATCGTGAGTGTGCACTGCTCTCTTGGGCGGCAGTAGTCTAGCCTCGTGAATTGTAATTTTTTGGGGGACGTGAAAGAGTCACCAGAGCCTTGGCACCGACGAGAAATAAGAGTCATTACATCTATACACGTGATCAATGTTGTCAAGATTCCCTCTCTGACGCCCCCACAGGGACCAGGGGCCAGATTCACGAGAGCACTTACGAACCTGTCCATCTTTTCTCAATCTTTGGCGGCTTTGTTTACAATTATTAAACAGTTAATGAGCTCCGAAACACCAGGAGGCTGTTTATAACAATAACAACAGTTGAATGGCAAGTTTTCATGCTTGTAAACTGTTTAATAAATGTAACCAAAGCCGTCAAAGATTGAGGAAAGATGTACACGTTCGTAAGTGCTTTCGTGAATCTGGCCCCAGCACCAGTTTAATGTCCCGTTGGGCACTTGGCTTTGTTGTCAACTCACAATCAGGGAATCCCGCGTTCGCTGGCGGGATAGAAATGGTTGAACAAGTTTCCTTTCACATAATGTCTCTGTTACCCTAGCAGTAAATTAGTACCTGGGAGTTAGGCAATTGTTTAGTTGCATTCTCGCGAAGATCAGAAATTCGATCTTGGGCGGGGAAGGGGGGGGGGGGACCTCGATAAAAGCCAAAAGTGTACTCACCTATTTGTACTCAGCTGTTTGTGTCTGCAGGATCGAGCATTGACTCTTTGGATCCCGCCTTTCGAGTCATCGGTTGTTTACAGTAATGACTCCGGTCAAATTTCCCTATCACACCTAGTTTTAAAATTATGAATAGTATTTGCTTCCACAACCTGCTCCTTAAGTACATTTCATTTTTCCACTACTCTCACGCTAAAAGAAAACTTCCTAACATCTCTGTGACTCATCTGAGTTTCCAGTTTCCACCCATGTCTCCTCGTTCTGTTACTATTCCGTGTGAACGTTTCGTCTATGTCAACTCTGTCAATCCCCCTGAGTATTTTATACGTTCCTATCATATCCCCCCTCTCCCTTCTTCTTTTCAGTGTCGTAAGGCACAGTTCCTTCAGGCGCTCTTCATACTCCATCCCTCGTAACTCTGGGACGAGTCTCGTTGCAAACTTCTGAACCTTTTCCAGTTTCCTTATGTGCTTCTTCAGATGGGAACTCCATGATGAAGCGGCATACTCTAAGACTGGCCTCCCGTAGGCAGTGTAAAGCGCCCTAAATGCCTCCTTACTTAGGTTTCTGAATGATGATCTAACTTTTGCCAGTGTAGAGTACGCTGCTGTCGTTATCCTATTTATATGTGCTTCAGGAGATAGATTAGGTGTTACGTCCACGCCCAGGTCTCTTTCTCGTGTCGTCACAGGTAGGCAGTTCCCCTTCATTGTGTACTGTCCCTTTGGTCTCCTATCACCTAGTCCCATTTCCATAACTTTACATTTGCTCGTGTTGAATTCCAGTAGCCATTTCTCTGACCATCTCTGCAACCTGTTCAAGCCCATGGAGGATCCTTCAATCCTCATCTGTCACAACTCTTCTCATAGGATGTCTCTGGATGTGTGTGCGTGTGCGTGTGCGTGTGTGTGTGTGTGTGTGTGTGTGTGTGTGTGTGTGTGCGCGCGCGCGTCCGTGCGTACGTATATTATATATACAGGCTACTGTTCCCAACAAAACTAATGAATATTATTTATTACCTAAGATGACTATCACAACATAAGGCGCTCTGCCCCACCAGGGGCTGGCTGGGCAGCTTCCTGAAGCATCACTCCATCAGCGTCATATGGTCCTAGGCTTACTCCCATCTAGAACATATCCACTCAACATGCAGATACGAAGGAAATTCTGGTTGGCACCAGTTTCTTCCTATGAGAGAGAGAGAGAGAGAGAGAGAGAGAGAGAGAGAGAGAGACAGAGAGAGAGAGAGACAGAGAGAGAGAGAGAGAGAGAGACAGAGAGAGAGAGAGAGAGAGAGACAGAGAGAGAGAGAGAGAGAGAGACAGAGAGAGAGACAGAGAGAGAGAGGAGAGATAAATTAAGAGTACCAGTAGTTTACCACTATCACCAACATGGTTCCCATACACACCATCAACCACCAGTTTGCCTGGACTTCCAGCGCCACCTTCCAGGCCCCGTCATAAGACCTGGATGTGAACACGCGAGGTAAGCACTGAAGCCCCATTTGCTGGAATATGTTCCAGCAACTTCCATTAGTTGATGGCGAGGTGAACAGAAGAAAGTTCCTTTGGCGTCGACTTCTTGTACGGGTGAGTTGCTGGGGGCTTTGAGGCCCAGTCGGGCTTGTCGGAGTTATCCACTACGGTAGTAAGTGTCCTCGTCCTGAGTACCCACCTTCTTCTTCCACACACACACGCACACGCGCACACGCACACGCGCACACGCACACGCACACGCACGCACACACTCACACACACACACACACGCGCGCACACACACACACACACACACACACACACACACACACACACGCACACACACACACACACACACACACACAGTCCTCGACCAGGCCTCCTTTTTGTTACACACCCCAGGAAGCAGCCCGTAGCAGCTGTCTAATTCCCAGGAACGTATTTACTGCTAGGTGAACTGGTGCAGCAGGGTGAAAGAACTTCTGCCCATTTGTTTTCGCCTCCACCGGGGATCGAACCCGGAACCTCAGGACTACCAATCCCGAGCGCTCAGCTGTCATGCCCTATACTGTTTCTGATACATGAAAATAATCTCCCTGAGGGTATAGACTCGTTCCTCTCAATGTTTGCTGATGATGCAAAAATTATGAGGAGGATTAGGACAGAAGAAGATAGTATAATGCTACAAGATGACCTAGACAAACTGAAGAAATGGTGCGACAAATGGCTACTAAAGTTCAACCCAAGTAAATGTAAGGCTAAGAAATAAGGCAGAAGAAATAGGAGGCCAGACACTGGATACCGAATGGGAGAGGAACTTCTTCACGAAATAGACAGAGCGAAAGATCTACGAGTTGATATCATGGCAAACGTGTCTCCTGAAGCCCACATGAAAAGAATAACCTTGGCAGCGTATGCGAGGCTAGCTAACATCAGAAATGCCTTCAGAAACCTGTGTAAGGAATCCTTCAGAACCTTGTACATGTAAGGCCATTCCTGAAGTATGCGGCCCCAGCATGAAACCCCTATCTTGTCAAGCGCAAGACGAAGCTGGAAAAAGTTCAGAGGTATGTCACTAGGCTAGTCCCAGAACTAAGAGGCATGCGTTATGAGGAAAGGCTGCGTGAACTGCACCTCACGTCGCTGGGATACAGAAGAGCTCGGGGAAGGCTTGATCACCACATACAAAATTCTCAGGGGAATTGACTGGTAGACAAAAATGGAGTATTTAACACGGGTGGTACACGCAGGGTGGAAACCGAGTTCTCATATGAGCTACAGAGACATTAGAAAGAACTTTTTTAGTGTCAGAGTAGTTAGTAAATGGAACGCACTAGGAAGTGAATGGTGGAGGCTGACTCCATACACAGTTTAAAATGGAGATATGATAAGAGCTCGATAAGGTCAGGGATCTGTACTCCAGTAGATTGATGGTTGAGAGGCGGAACCAATGAGCCAAAGCTCAACCCCTCCAGCACTACTAGGTGATTACAACTAGGTTAATACATATATATATATATATATATATGTTCAGTGTTCAGTATAACTTGTGACGGTACGCGTTGGTGTTCGGCTGTTTAAGGCTAGGGGTATGGCCTCGTCACATAGTTATAAAAAAAAATAGAAAAACTGGAACTTCGTCTGTGGTAAGGTAAGGAGAAGACACACAAAACACAAGTAAACTTTAACAATGAAATTTTAATTACGTTAAATAAATCAAAACATGAAAATAATGCACAAACAAATTCTTATAATAAAATCAATCAATCAAAATAATAAGAATACTTCAATGACACAATGAAAAGTTACGTTAAGGCAAAATAACAAGAAGTGCAACACAAAGGTAAGTGGGAGGTGCTGGAATATTGGCTTAAAGCCACCACCTCTCTCAGTACACGCTAACGTCTAGCTGGGAGGAGTGCTGGCTACGAAAGCACTGAACATATATATATATATATATATATATATATATATATATATAGCCCATCGTAGAAGACGCTGGTTGGTGAATTGGGCTTGATGTAGGAAGCGGAGAGGGTTGTGGTCTGAGAAGATGGTGGTAGACCTGGCGCCTTGTAGGTACGGAGCGAAGTGTTGGAGGTTCAGGACGATGGATAGTAGCTCCTTTTCAATAGTGCTGTAGTTCCTCTGGTGTGGTTTCAGTTTGTAGCTGTAGTAGCTGACAGGTAGAACCTCCTCGCCTCGTAGTTGCATCAGGACACCACCAACGCCGGTACCACTGGCGTCGACATGAAGGACGAAAGGCTTGGTGATATCTGGAGAGGCGAGAATGGGGTTAGAACAGAGGAGGAATTTGAGTTGTTCAAAAGCAACGGTTTGCCGTATGGTCCAATTATACCGTTGCTTGGGACTGGTTAATAGAATTAGAGGTGTGGCGACTGTACTGAAATTCCTCACAAACCTACGGTAGTAAGAGGCAAGACCAAGGAAGCGCAGGAGCTGCTTCCTGGTGGTAGGCTGTGGATACTGTAGGATGGCTTGAGTGTGTGAGTCTAACGGAGCTATGCTGCCACTCCCAATAACATGACCCAGATAACGCACTTTACCTTTCGCGAAAGTGGACTTGCCCAGGTTGATGGTGAGGCCGGCTGTCAGGAGCTTGGAGAACAGACGTCGCAGCTGGAGCAGATGTTCACTCCAGGAGTTGGAGGCTACGACGATATCGTCCAGGTAGGCGTATGTGTTATCCAAGCCCTGGATGACACGGTTGACAGCTCTTTGAAAGGTGGCCGGGGCATTACATAGTCCGAAAGGAAGGCGTTCATATCTGAAAAGTCCAAAAGGAGTGATGAAGGCAGATATCTCTTTAGCGCGCTCCGTTAGACACACTTGATAGTACCCCTTAAGCAAGTCCACTTGGGACAAGTACTGGGCACTACCAATAGCATCAAGGATGTCATCTATCCTTGGCAAGGGGTAAGCATCCTTGACAGTGACAGAGTTCAGTTTACGATAGTCGGTGCACAACCGCACCTTACCTTGGGGTTTGGGCACCAAGATACAGGGTGAGGCCCAGGGGGACTCACAAGGTGTAGCCAGTCCATGATCCAAGAGGTATTGCACCTCAGCACGCATGACTTCCTTCTTGCTCGGGCTGATTCGGTAGAAGGGTTGACGAATCGGCCGGGTGTCGGGGAGCAGTTGGATGTCGTGCTGGGTAACATTACACTCTTGGGGATCATCTCTGAACAACTCTTGATGTTCTCTGAAGATCTTGACGAGAGGTGCACTATGATTATCCTGAAAGTATTTGGGAAGATCATTAAGGATTTCGGAATTAGAAAGCGCTGACTCCTTGTCAGTGCTTTCGGGAGGAGAAGCTGGGAAGGTCTCACTGTGGATGTAGGGTTCTGTGAATGTGGAATAATTAGTCAAGACAGTGGGAGGAGTACCATTATATTGCTTCAGGAGGTTGACGTGGCACAGCTGGGTCTTCCGCCGCCTATCTGGAGTCTCTATCACATAATTATTATTATTCCTGCACTCTTTGACGCAGTAGGGTCCTGAAAATCTGTTTTGTAAAGGTGAACCTGGGATAGGGAAATAAGCAAGGACGAAGTCTCCCGGCTTGAATTTTCTTACTTTGCTGGTCTGGTCGTAATGAGTCTTCATTCTCACCTGGGCTTTCAATAGATTATCATGAGCAAAGCGGTGGACTCTCTCTAGAATGTGTTGAAGGTTTTGAAGAAACTGGGGCACATTCTGATGCTCACTGAAGGTGGCATCTCTGAGAGAGTCTTTGAAAGCCTTAAGGGGAGTACGGCACTTACGGCCGTAGAGCATCTCATAAGGAGATACTCCTAGGGACTCATTGGGGAGACTTCTGAAAATACACATTATTAGGTCAATCTGCTTATCCCAATCCTTTGAGGTTTCACTACAAAACTTTTTCAAGAGTGCTTTGATGGTCTGATGACTACGTTCAAGAGAACCCTGTGAAGCAGGATGATAGGGGCTGGACAATACCTGTTTGATGTTGAACTCCTCCAGTGTCCTTTTGAAGAGATCACTGGTGAAGTTGGTGCCACAGTCACTTTGAATCTCCCTGGGAAATCCGTATTGAGTGAAGATCTTCAGTAGATGTTTGATAACCGTAGCAGCCGTGATGTTCTTCACTGGAACTGCTATGGGAAATCTGGTGGTAGGACACAGGATGGTTAGGATGTAGGCGTTACCTGAACTGGTCCGAGGTAAAGGACCAACACAGTCTATTATGAGTCTGTGGAAAGGTTCCGCAGGCACCTGTATGGGAATCAGTGGTGCTCTGGGAATGGAGACGTTCGGTTTGCCTGCCATCTGACATGTATGACACTGTTTTACGTACTGTTTGACGTTGTTTACCATACCTGGCCAGTAGTAGTCTTGACGAATCCCATGGTAAGTCTTGTTGAAGCCGTAGTGGGAGAATGCTCCGTGGGCCAGGTGTAGAATAGTGGGCCGCAGGCTGGTGGGAATCACAAGTTGTTCGGTGTTGGCCCAATCGTCCTCCTCCTTCAGTTTACTGGGTCTATATCTGCGGTAGAGCAAGTCGTTCTCTAGGAAGAACCCAGGAATACTGTCGGGTTGAGTCTCAGCCTGGAAAAACAATGGTGTTAAAGTAAGATCTTCCCTCTGCAACTTACGGAACTCCAACTTGGTCAGATGCGGGGGTAGTTTCTGAGGGTCTTGAGGGACAGCGGTAGCAGTAGAGTCAGCTGGCTGTGGACGTGCGGCTTGTGCACGGGTGGTCACGAGAACCGGAGGAGAAACTTCACTCTCTTGAACCTCTGCTGGAACATACTCAAGAATAGGGTTACTTGGCACAGAGTTACACACCTGGGGTTTGTCCATGACGATCAGGTTGGTCGGTTGCAGGTCTTCTGCCAAGTCGTTGCCTAGGAGAAGTTGCACTCCAGGCATGGGAAAAGGCTTTTCCCTGACGGCGACTTGGACTTCCCCGTTCACGTAGGGACAATCCAGGTGGACTCTGGCGAGAGGGTATGGAGTGGTAGCAGTGAGGTCAGTGATGAAGACTGTTTCCCCGGTGTAGACTATGTTGGGCACAGCCGACTTCAAGATGATCGATTGTAGAGCCGCTGTGTCCCTCAAGATCTTCAATTTGAAACGTCCCTCCGGATTTGAACCGTTGGCAGAGACAGTTCCAGTATACAGGTGGTTACTGAAAAGAGAAAGATCATTAACATCAACACCAACATTCATCACAGGCTTACCGGACTTAGGAGGAGTTGGTTTGGGTCGTTGTTGGTCAGTGGTTCCCTTGTATTGAGACTTACCACACTTGTCTATGGTATGTCCATAGAGTCTACAATACTTGCAGTACAGTTGTGAACCAGCTTGATCGGGGCTCACCTTCTCGTAACTGTACCACGACTTCTTACTGGAGGATGGTTCAGGTGTCAGCCGGTGGATGAGGCTGTAAGTGTCAGCCGACTTAGCACACTTCAGGTAGTCGGTTTCTTCTTTATCTGCTAAGTAGAGGCGGACAGGAGGCGGCACACGTCTCAAGAATTCTTCAACAAGCATCAGGTTGACGAGTTCTGTAAAAGTAGAGACATGTGCTGCTTCCAGCCATTTCATGAAATACCTCCGTTTCGTGTTAGCAAACTCGAGGAAGGTAGTGGTACTTGCCTTCAGGTGGTCACGGAATTTCCTTCTATAACTTTCAGTAGAGAGGAGGTAGGCGTCCAACACTGCTTGTTTCAGAGTGTAGTAGTCATTCTCAGACGCCAAAGTACTGAGTGTGACTGCAGCTCTACCTGTAAGATGGACTCTGAGAAGTGTTGCCCATTGGTCGACAGGCCAACTGAGTTGATTAGCAAGGGTTTCAAAGGTGGTAAAGAACACATCAACTTCTGCTTCTACAAAGGATGGCATTAACTTACTTGCATGTGATATATTAAAACTGACGGGAAGATTGGCAGTAGCTTGTTGGCGTTGAGTGAAGTGTGAAGTTTCCAAGGCGATTTCACGTTGACGACACTCTAGAGCCAGAGTTGCTTGTTGCTTGTCATGTTCGCGTTGTATTTCCAACTCGCGTTGTTTGGTTTCAAGCTGTAAGCGTTCCCGCTCCTGGAGTGTTTCAAGCTGTACTCGTTCACGTTCACGGAGCATTGCAAACTCACGTTCCTTGAGGGCGATCTCTTCCCTCCTCAAGGCAGCTTCGCGTTCTTGTTCTTCCCTTCTTATGGCAGCTGCTCGTTCTTGTTGTTCGAGGGCTTCCCTTTGCTGTTCGCGGGCTTCCTTTTGCTGCTCACGTTCAATCTTAGCCAGCTCTAGTTTAAGTTTCATCGTTGCCAAGTCAGTTTTATCTGCAATATAGTAAGTTTCATGAGTTTCAGAGTCTATCTTACCTTGCTCTAAATAGTAATCCAGCAACAGGTTGTGTAGGTCATTTTTGTTGGCTTGGTAGGGAACTTCTAGTTGATACTCATGTGCAAGAGTTTGTAGTTCAGTCCTCTTGGCACGACTCAAAGTCCCTATTTCACCTGCTGGATTTGCACGGAAAGTTTGGAGACGAAACATGGTGAAATTAGCAAATAAAGGTACACGAATGTTCAATAATGAAATGTCAGAAACAGGACAACGTGGCAACTGGTACCTATCCTGTGTGATCTTTAACAATTAACGTTAAGTGAAAGATATTAAATGATTAAATTAAATCAAGGGCGCAGGAAATCTTGTACCCGGTACTCATGTAAGAGAATAAGGGCAAGAAAATCCTACTAACAAATGAAACAAAGTTTCGAAAACAAATGAAACAGTTAAATGCTTCAAAAGTAAAATTGGTAGTCCAAGGATGTAGGCATACCTTGCCAAGTCTCTATAGGACATAAAGCAAGTTTTTCCTACTGAATTTAATATGATACTTACAGAATTAGCGAACTTTTGTGCTCTGAAAAAATAAGCTAATTCCCTACCGTTGTATGTATCATCATCTCTGACTGACGTGTAGGGGTGCGAGGTGTCAACTTGTGACGAGAACTGCTGCTGAGGTCCCAATTCAGCAACTAAAGTTCGAGCTAGAGGAACTATGGCCCTCTTTGTCCTCCTACAGTCAGATTGCAGAAGATTGGGTACTCTTGACCCGGGGCAGACCACAGTACCAGGGTACCAATATGATGATCTGTCAGAATGAGAAATATTCAAGGGACATAGATGGTAAATACGAGTAATAACATGGAGGGAGAGATGACCAATTAAGAGTATGACTGAGGCCTACAGTCACCACGTAATCCAAAGTTGTCTCACCTTCACTATATGTTACTCTCGTAATGCACAATACACCGCACCTTATAAAAAATGAAATTGAATGAAAAATAGTAAAGCTACGTTAACAAAGTTAAATACGCTTACCATAAATTACCACTTGGCACCAGTACCTGAGTGAAGCTCCTAGGACAGGCCCCCATATAACTTGTGACGGTAACGCGTTGGTGTTCGGCTGTTTAAGGCTAGGGGTATGGCCTCGTCACATAGTTATAAAAAAAATAGAAAAACTGGAACTTCGTCTGTGGTAAGGTAAGGAGAAGACACACAAAACACAAGTAAAACTTTAACAATGAAATTTTAATTACGTTAAATAAATCAAAACATGAAAATAATGCACAAACAAATTCTTATAATAAAATCAATGAATCAAAATAATAAGAATACTTAAATGACAAAATGAAAAGTTACGTTAAGGCAAAATAACAAGTGCAATACAAAAGTTAAGTGGGAGGTGCTGGAATATTGGCTTAAAGCCACCACCTCTCTCAGTACACGCTAGAGTCTAGCTGGGAGGTGTGATGGCCACGAAAGCACTGAACATTCTGAGGACTGATGTTGGGGCGACCCCAGACATCAGGTAGTATGGGGGGCGAGTGCAGGTGCAGCCAGACCGGCGACCAATCAGCGCAGCCGGCAGCGATCAACATGTAGTTTGGTGATTTGGGTCCGAACAGGTGGCTGGCTGCATACGTTTTTGCTCACCCTGGCAAGCCTTGCTGGTGTTGTTGTCGTTGTTGGACATTTCTTCCATAGTCTTTTTATATAATTGTGAAGACGTAATTATGGAGGGAAGAGCAGGCTCAATCTCTTGAAGGAGATTATCGTCACAATATATATATATATATATATATATATATATATATATATATATATATATATATATATGTCGTACCTAGTAGCCAGAACGCACTTCTCAGCCTACTATGCAAGGCCCGATTTGCCTAATAAGCCAAGTTTTCCTGAATTAATATATTTTCTCTAATTTTTTTCTTATGAAATGATAAAGCTACCCATTTCATTATGTATGAGGTCAATTTTTTTTATTGGAGTTAAAATTAACGTAGATATGTGACCGAACCTAACCAACCCTACCTAACCTAACCTAACCTATCCTTATAGGTTAGGTTAGGTTAGGTAGCCGAAAAAGTTAGGTTAGGTTAGGTTAGGTAGCAGGTTATAGGCTAGGTTAGTTTAGGTAGCAGAAAAAGTTAGGTTAGGTTAGGTAGGTTAGGTAGTCGAAAAACAATTAATTCATGAAAACTTGACTTATTAGGCAAATCGGGCCTTGCATAGTAGGCTGAGAAGTGCGTTCTGGCTACTAGGTACGACATATATATATATATATATATATATATATATATATATATATATATATATATATATATATATATATATATATATATATGTATATATATATTATATATGTTGTACCTAGTAGCCAGAACGTAGTACTCGGCCTACTATGCAAGATACCTGGTTGATACCTGGTTGATGGGGTTCTGGGAGTTCTACTCCCCAAGCCCGGCCCGAGGCCAGGCTTGACTTGTGAGAGTTTGGTCCACCAGGCTGTTGCTTGGAGCGGCCCGCAGGCCCACATACCCACCACAGCCCGGTTGGTCCGGCACTCCTTGGAGGAATAAATCAAGTTTCCTCTTGAAAATGTCCACGGTTGTTCCGGCAATATTTCTTATGCTTGCTGGGAGGACGTTGAACAACCGCGGACCTCTGATGTTTATACAGTGTTCTCTGATTGTGCCTATGGCACCTCTGCCCTTCACTGGTTCTATTCTACATTTTCTTCCATATCGTTTACTCCAGTACGTTGTTATTTTACTGTGTAGATTTGGTACTTGGCCCTCCAGTATCTTCCAGGTGTATATTATTTGATATCTCTCTCGTCTTCTTTCTAGTGAGTACATTTGAAGGGCTTTGAGACGATCCCAATAATTTAGGTTTGCCTTATAAGACACGTTTTCCTAAATTTATATATTTTTTCAAATATTTTTGTTATGAAATCACAAAGCTATACATTTCATTATGTATGAGTTCCTATTTTTTTAATTCGAGTTAAAACTAATGAAGATATATGACCGAACCTAACCTAATATAAATAAGTCAATAATTTATGTACATAATTTAATAGTTGAAATAAACTAATTTGAAACAATTAATTGAAAATAAAGAAAATCGCTAGGCCTATTAGGGAAGTCGAGCCTTGTATAGTAGGCCGAGATGTGCGTTCTGGCTACTAGGTACGACACAATATATATATATATATATATATATATATATATATATATATATATATATATATATATATATATATATATATATATATATATATATATAAGAGAGAGAGAGAGAGAGAGAGAGAGAGAGAGAGAGAGAGAGAGAGAGAGAGAGAGAGAGAGAGAGAGAGAGAGAGAGAGAGAGAGAGAGAGAGAGGGGGGAATTGACCTGTGAGATTTATATTTAATATATATTAATGTACAGAGTAATTTATATTTTACGTTAATTTATATTTTTCGATAGCAAACTGATTGATGTTTAAAGTGGAATATATGATTTAAAATTCTCAGAAATCACTTTCCTTACACATATTCTGGGGGGTTTATGATTTATATGTAGTCAATCAAAATAAATTATTGGTTAATAGACATTCACTACAGTATTAGACTACATATATTATTAACTAAAATGGGGAGGTCTTATGTGTATATAGTGGGTCTGGTCCACCAGTTATGAGCAAGGATGATCACGCCAAACAGTCCTCGTGGTCGAGGCTGGCATCAACATCATGTACTGGTGTACTAGGTAACTAGTGTTAATTCTTCTTCATCTTCAATTCCACCTGTCAAAAGGCCCTCACAAATGATAGTAATAATCCTAATATGACAGCTATATCAAGGGAAATATAGTATACTGAAATAAAGGTATGAGAATATTGCTCACCAGTTGTTTGTTCTCTCTATGCATGCTAACCGGCTCACTCTATAACTACCTACAACATTCCTGATCAGGAATGAAAAGGCTAATAAACTTGTTTCAGAAAGAACACCTCCCTTATTATAGACGACGCGTGTTGATAATGGAAGCACTTTACATCCCATAACACTGGTCCAGGGGTAAAATTATTGGTGCTAAATTTTCCCCATCGAGATTGGTTAAAATTAAATGGAGACTGACTGTGGCCTCCTTCCCACGGACGCCTTGGGGTGTTTTGTCCAGATGTCAAGAAGTGGTTAGAGGGCCCACATTTACTCGATTTTGGTACTGATAAATAAGATGATTTAAAGGGAAATGTTTTTATGATGTTTACAGTCCAAAGACTGATGTATTAACGGTGTTTCCCATTATTTGGCTGGTGATTTGACGTGGCAATGATATCCCCCGTTTCTACTGGAGGAAATTTCCACTGTGCTCTCATTTTCTACGTGTTAATTTGTAAGTATAAAACAGTGGCTATTACCTGCCTATTGTACTGAATATTAGTAAATGGTGTAGGTTTTTCCGACACACACAAATATATATATATATATATATTATATATATATATATATATATATATATATATATATATATATATATATATATATATATATATATATATATGTCTCATTGAATATGACCGCATATTCTGTATTAACTATCTTCTGATTTAGGGCTTCTATCCCTCTGTTTTCTTAGCATCAGGGCTTAGCTGAAAGAAGAGTTCTCCAAAACTCATTTTTGTAATTTCAAGGTGAAAAGAAAGTGAATTACTATTGAATGTATTACACTTATTTATACAATTTGCACAACGTTTCGAACCTCCATGGTTCATTCTCAAGTGAAAAGAATTTTCAGAACTGGTTGATTTAAACCCAAACTGGGTCAGGTGATAAGACAATAAAGGTAAAGACATGGGGGATACATAAGGGATAAATGGGGGAGGTGAAGCAAATAAGAACATAATAATAAAGGTAACTGCGGAAATGCTTCTGCGACATCCATAAGCTAGAAGACAACAAAAAAGTCATCACCACTGACACACTTCAGGCTGAACTACTAACAGAAACGGGAAAAAACGAGGAACATATTCATCTACAATCTTAACCCCACGACTCAAAGCAAGTATAGTCTACATACACTCCAGGCAGGTATAGTCTACAATCATCAGCAGATTTCCTAGAATTAATCAAATCTACTCAGCCCGATGGAATCATTGCTTCCCTGGACGTCGAATCCCTATTTACCAACGTCCCAGTCGACACAACCATAGGAATGATACTGGACAGAGTATACAGAGACGAGAGCACCCCCAAATTAGACATACCTGAGCCACACTTGAAGAGTCTTCTCGAAGCATGTACAAAGGAAGCCCCTTTCATCAGTCCACAAGGAGACATGTATCTACAAATAGACGGAGTAGCAATGGGCTCCCCCTTAGGAGTTTTATTTGCTAATTTTTATATGGGAACCATCGAAGACAGAGTCTTCAGTAGCAGACAAAAACCAACTGTATACTGCCGTTATGTAGATGACATATTCGCAATAGTAAAAGACTCAGATGAACTAATTGACCTAAAAAGACACCTAGAGAGAGAGTCAGTACTCCGATTTACACATGAAAATAGTGAAAATAACAGTCTGCCATTCTTGGATTTACTAATAACAAAAACAGGAACCTCTTTAAGCACCAACGTATATACCAAGCCCACCAACATAGGATTATGCCTGAACGGTAGAAGTGAGTGCCCCCAAAGATACAAAGCCAGTGTTCTCAATGCTTATATTCGTCGAGCGCTTACCCACTGCTCTGAATGGAGCAACGTAAATAGAGAGTTAGAAAGAGTAACTCAGGTATTGGTGAACAACGGTTATAGCAACGCGGAAATAAACGCTGCTATAAGAAGACACTTGGACCGAAGGTATAATTCAGAACCTAGAACAGAAACCACAACACCCCCAATAAAATTATATAACAAATCAACCATGCACAGTGAACATATAAAAGAGGAAAGAATAATGAAAGAAATAATCCGTAAAGGAGTAAAAAGCATTACTCCTAACCAAAACATAAACCTGATAATATTCTACAAAACGAAGAAGACTTCCGAACTCCTTATCAAAAACAGCCCGAAGCCGACGGAGAACCCTCTACAGCAGTCAAGCGTTGTATACATGTACACTTGCCCCCACGAAGGATGTAACCTTCAATGTAAGTACATAGGTATGACGTCGACCAAGCTGACGAGGAGTTTGACATGCCATCTTCAATCTGGTGCCCCTAGGAATCACATGAGACATGCCCATGACATCACCCTAACAAGAGAAATGTTGAACAAAAATACCTGTATAATAGACAAAACCCAAGACGCAATAAGATTACAAATTCTTGAAGCAATTCACATAAGAATAGAACAACCTACCATGAACACCCAAATCACGGAACTATTTACTCTACCCACCATGAGAGTAAGGACAAGACCAGAACATAACGATGCCAACTCAGAAGACAATGTTCAACATAACAGGCCAATTACACCTGATTAATCTTTGTATGTAGATAGGAGCTGCCTCGTATGGGCCAATAGGCCTTCTGCAGTTACCTTTATTATTATGTACTTATGTGCCTCACCCCCCCCCCCTTTATCCCTTATATATCCCCCATGTTTTTATCTTTATTGTCTTATCACCTGGCCCAGTGCGGGTATAAATCAACCAGTTCTGAAAATTCTTTTCACTTGAGAATGAACCATGAAGGTTCGATACGTTGTGCAAATTGTATAAATAAGTGTAATACATTCTATAGTAATTCACTTTTTTCTTCACCTTGAAATTATGAAAATGGTTTTGGAAAACTCCTCTTTCAGCTAAGCCCTGATACTAAGAAATATATATATCTATATATACATATTATATATATATATATATATATATATATATATATATATATATAAATGGAATTTGTTCGTTTGTTCAAGATCGCTAATCTCCGAAACTTCTTCACCGATTGCTTTGAAATTTTCACACAACTTTCCATTCGCATCCGAGTGGGTTTTTATATACATACTATATGGATATCACGTCTGTGATGGGGGAAAAACATACTTTTTTGAAAAACTGTGTTTTTCATGTGATTGAAATCTTCGAAACCTCTTTACCGATTGCTTTTAAATTTTGACACAACGTTGCATTCGAATAGGCGCGTGTTTTTATATATCTACTATATACATGCCTTACCTGTGACAGGAAGAAAACGTGCACCATCAGTTGGATGTAAGAGCAACACAAGCTGTAATCTCTGAAAGTTCTTCACAAATGCTTTGAAATTTTGACACAACGTTCTATTGGAATATGCGCATGTTTTTATATACCTACTATATAGATGCCACAACTTAGACAGGTAAAAACATGCTTCTTTTGAAAACAGCGCCATCTGTTGCATGTAATAGCAACACATGCTATACTAAATATGTTACGATTCCATTTCAATGTTTCTGATTGCATTGATAAATTGAATTTTCATAGATTTTGATTTATTTTAATTTTGATTTATTTATTTTGTGTGACATTGTGTTTGAATTGAGCTGTGTTAGTTTACCCTACCATTCATTTCGCAAGTATAAGTATAGATGCCACACCTGTGACAGGTAAAAACACACTTTTTTTTAAGAAACAGCACCATCTGTTGCACGTAATAGCAATACATGCTATACTAAATGTGTTACGATTCCATGTCACTCTTTCCGATTACATTGAATTTTCAGAGATTTTTATTTATTTTCATTTTTATTTAATTATTTTGTGTGACATTGCATTGGAATTGAGCTGTGTTGTTTACCATACCGCTCATTTTGTGATTATTGTTTATTTTGTATTTTTCATTGTTTTTCATTTCTTTTTTAACTGTTTTCCTTATACATCTGTAATTTTGAACATTAGATCATTTGATGCTCCCAATTTTTTATGGGAACATCAGATCATTTGGGAATGCATCGAACGAGGGAGTGGGGAATGGTGAGGAGGCCGAGGGGGCATGGGAGGGGGTAATGGTTGGGAGGATGGGGGGACGGGGGGGGGGGTGGATCGTGAAGACGAGGGGAATGGAGAATTGTGAGAAGGACAAGGGGATAGGGGAGTGGGGGATGGTGGGGAGGACGAGGGGACGGGAGAGTGAGGAATGGTGGGGAGGACTGGGAGACAGGGGAAGGTTGTTGTGGCTCAGCAACGTACATGAGTTGCTGAGCCACAGCAACGCGTGGCCGGGTACACCTAGTATTTATATAAACCTTTAATAAAACCACACTGAATGGAAAGGATTTACTTGAGCTGGCTTTCGAGCACCAGGGCTGTACTGGTGGTCAGAGACAGAATAGGACTGAACGAGGGTCACCAAGTAGGGAGGCAACAAGCTCACATAGACAAGATGTGGGTCATAAGCATGAGTCAACATGGGGGGGGGGGGTCAAGGAGCGGCCGAGAGCCACAAATAAAGGAATAAAACTTAAGACGTGTTGAAGAGAGGAAAGGAGACTGGAGAGCAAGAAGGGCATTGTAGAATATAACTCTAAGCTATTATTAAACTGTTGTGGTTAATTATTTTAAATTATACCACTTAGCCTTTTCGTTAAGTTAATTTTTCGCCAGTTTTCGCCAAGTTTTCACTGTATGTTTTCACTATATTAATGTATGTCGCTGACGTTATTCTCTGTTTATGTCTCTGCATGTCTCTCTGCATGTCTCTGGAGTAAGAGGGCGTGACATCTACTTCCAGATCCTTTTCTCTAGTCAGTTCAGAAAAATTTCCTATCATTGTGCACCGTTCTGCTGATCCCTTGTCATTGTATCCATTTTCATCCCACTGCACTTGCCGGAGTTGAGATCTAATAGCACACTCGTGTGTTCAAATTCCTAAATATAGCGTGTTATTTGCCTTGGCTTTAATACCATTTCTCGAAAGGTAACTTATAAGACAACGACTCGTGAAGCTCATCATAATGCAACACTTTTTGTATCCGGATATAAATCTTGCAAATCCGCGAAAATTGCAGTCAATATCAGATATCCTTTTCATAAACAACGATAAATATAGGCTTGTGTCCTCTAGCCTGTAATAGAGTTGGAGTTGAGTTTTTATTTGGTTTAAAATTGCTTCTGCATTATAAATGAATTAGACAGGTTGATAATCATGTCTTACACGACATATTCAAAACAATAATGTGGTAGCAAGAATATCTAATATCATCTTCCTGTCGTTTGTCTCCGATGATTATATCTCGCGTCAATTCATCACCGTCTTGTAGGTTCCATATTCTTCACTACAACCAGATTAAATAATGATATACTCACCGTACAATCAAGTTACATTTCCTCAGATTCATCAAAACCGTGAGAAGCCACCATGTTAGTTACGCGAACAAATGATCCCGACATGTTGAGTGATGACCTTTTGAAAGCAGACGATCACTCGACTGCCAATCATCCCCGTAGGAAAGGAATTGTCCTCGCACGCAACAATAACTCATTACATGTACTAGGAACAACATCACTACACTTCACAGGGACCCAGACACACTTTAATACACGACCCAAGACCACATTCCCTCCCAACATCTATATTACCCACGGGTATCCCCATACTCGTGCCACCTCTCGTGGTGGCTTAAATCTTCATCCATCAATCTACTCTTCTACTCATCCATTAAATCTACTCCATCAATCTAATGCTTCTGAAGTCCCAATACACTACAGAGACATTTCCTTCTCCTAAACCAAAGCTAACATAGATCTGCCCTCCAGAGTTCTCATAGAGCATTGCCTCATATGAAAGTTCTACCCATGTCACTAAAATTAACTAATTTGTGCACAATTTAATAATTTGACTTCACACGAAGCAAGTTACTAAGGCATATCAATCACAATATCATTATACCGTAAATATCACCAGGGGGACACATCAATGATGCCACTGCAGGAACGAATGGGATATTAATTACACGTAGCAGGCGCGGGGAGAGAGCCGGTCATTGATACATTTGCCCCTAACATTTGTCATTAAAACTTTGCCTTTTATCTCTGAATGTGACTTATTTGCATAATATATATATATATATATATATATATATATATATATATATATATATATATATATATATATATATATATATATATATATATATTGTGTGTGTGTGTGTGTGTGTGTGTGTGTACTCACCTATTTGTACTCACCTATTTGTGCTTGCGGGGGGTGAGCTTTGGCTCTTTGGTCCTGCCTCTCAACTGTCAATCAACAGGTGTACAGATTCCTGAGCCTACTGGGCTCTACCATATCTACATTTGAAACTGTGTATGGAGTCAGCCTCCACCACATCACTGCCTAATGCATTCCATCCGTTAACTACTCTGACACTGAAAAAGTTCCTTCTAACGTCTCTGTGGCTCATGTGGGTACTCGGTTTCCACCTGTGTCCCCTTGTTCGCGTCCCACCAGTGTTGAATAGTTTATCCTTGTTTACCCGGTCGATTCCCCTGAGGATTTTGTAGGTTGTGATCATGTCTCCCCTCAGTCTTCTGTCTTCCAGTGTCGTAAGGTGCATTTCCCGCAGCCTTTCCTCGTAACTCACGCCTCTTAGTTCTGGGACTAGTCTAGTGGCATACCTTTGGACTTTTTCCAGCTTCGTCTTGTGCTTGTGGGAACCGACCTGTGAGATTTATATTTATTTAATTTATATGAATTTATATAGAATTTATATTTACGTTAATTTATATACTTCGATAGCAATTTGTATAATGATAAGTGGACTGTATTTCTGCAATAATCTCAATCTCACAAATCGATCCTCTACACATTAGGGGGGGTTTATATTAATTAAATATATATGCAGCCAATCAAACTACAGTATTAACTACATACATTGAAAAGGTTCCTTATCTTATAGTACAGCAGGTTAGTCCACCAGGTATAACTAGGGTGTAGACACCAAATTATCCTCTTTGAGGTAGCTTCCATCACCCAGTAACTGGTGCACAAAGTCTTGCTTCCTCGTCTTGACCTGTCAAAAGGGCGCTAGCTGTAAAGCCAGATACCTATATATGACAAACTATATCAGAGAAAATACTGTACATGGAACAATGAAGACCTGGCTTAATTACTTTTAGTTTGAGGCTGCCTCGCGTTCTAACCGGGCCACCCTACCCAATGACATTAATGGCCACTAATGATAGATAATGGGTTTCGGAAAGAACACTTAACTTGATTTGTTGACAGCGTGTTGACAATGGTACACCTTTGGTTTCCATAACACTACGTCCAAGTAAAATTAACAGGAGCCGTATTTGCTCCTGTGAGCCTCTGGTCTAGTATCAACAATGGCTGCCCCTTCTTCCTCCCTGACGCCTGGCCTACATTGTCCAGATATCAATAAGTGATAGAAGGGTCACATTTACTCTACTTTAATATTGATAATTAAGTTAATTTATATGAGATGTTTTATGATGGTAAAGTCCAAAGACTAATGTATTTAAGAATAATTCCCAGCAGAATAGCTGGTGAATTTATAATGGTATGTGGTGATGATATCCCGTTTTCTTTAGACGGTAATTCCACTACAAGTTACGTTTTCTATGGGTTAACTTGTTTATACAACACAGCTACAATTATCTGTATGTATGATATATTAAATGGTGTCGGATTTTCGGACAGTGCTTGACAAGGTACGGGCTCCATGCTGGGGCTGCATACTCCAGGATTGGTCTTACATATGAGGTGAACAAGATTCTGAATGATTCCTTACACAGGTTCCTGAACGCTGTTCTGATGTTAGCCAGCCTCGCATATGCCGCAGACGTTATTCTTTTTATGTGGGCTTCAGGAGACAGGTTTGGTGTGATATCAACTCGTAGATCTTTCTCTCTGTCCGTTTCATTAAGTACTTCATCTCCTATTCTGTATCCTGTGTCTGGCCTCCTGTTTCCACTGCCTAGTTTCATTATTTTGCATTTACTCGGGTTGAACTTCAACAGCCATTTGTTGGACCATTCACTTAGTCTGTCTAGGTCATCTTGTTGCCTCCTACTATCGTCCTCAGTTTCAATCCTCCTCATAATTTTTGTATCATCGGCAAACATTGAGAGAAACGATTCTATACCTTCTGGGAGATCATTTACATATATCAGAAACAGTATAGGTCCAAGGACTGACCCCTGCGGAACTCCACTCGTAACGTCTCGCCAGTCTGAGACCTCACCCCTCACACAGACTCGTTGTCTCCTGTTGCTTAGGTACTCCTTTATCCAATGGAGTACCTTCCCTCTCACTCCAGCCTGCATCTCCAGCTTTTTCACTAGCCTCTTGTGTGGCACGGTATCAAAGGCTTTCTGACAATCCAAAAATATGCAGTCTGCCCACCCTTCTCTTTCTTGCCTTATTTTTGTTGCCTGGTCGTAGAATTCAAGTAACCCTGTGAGGCAGGACCTGCCATCCCTGAACCCATGTTGATGCTGTGTTACAAAGTTCTTTCGCTCCAGGTGCTCCACTAGCTTTCTTCACACAATCTTCACCATCAGCTTGCATGGTATGCAGGTTAGGGACACTGGTCTGTAATTCAGTGCCTCCTGTCTATCCCCTTTCTTGTATATCGGGACTACGTTAGCTGCTTTCCAAATTTCTGGCAGTTCCCTTGTTGCCAGTGACTTGTTATACACTATGGAGAGAGGTAGGGACAGTTCTTCTGCTCCTTCCTTTAGTATCCAAGGGGAGATTCCATCTGGGCTATAGCCTTTATCACATCCAACTCTAGTAAACACTTCTTTACTTCCCCGCTGGTAATCTCAAACTATTCCAGTGGTTCCTAGTTAGCTATTCCCTCTCTTATCTCTGGGATTTCTCCTTGCTCTAAGGTGAAGACCTCCTGGAATTTCTTATTCAGTTCCTCACACACTTCCTTGTCGTTTGTAGTGAATCCTTCTGCCCCTATCCTTAATTTCATAACCTGTTCCTTTACTGTTGTTTTTCTCCTGATGTGGATATGCAGCATTTAGGCTGAGTCTTTGCCTTGCTTGCGATGTCATTTTCGTATTGTCTTTCTGCCTCTCTTCTCATCCTGACATATTCATTCCTGGCATTCTGGTATCTTTTTCTGCTCTCCATTGTCCTGTTATTCCTATGGTTTCTCCATGCCCTTTTACTTTGCTCTTTAGCTAGCCTACATCTCTGGTTAAACCATGGGTTTCTCATCTTCATTTCACTGTTTTCCTTTTGGGCTGGGACAAACTTGTTTGCTGCTTCATTGCACTTCTGCCTGATGTAGTCCATCATATCTTGGGCCGTCTTTTCCCTGAGCTCTGTTTCCCATGCTATATCTGTTAGGAATTTTCCCTTCTCCTCATAGTTTCCCTTTCGGTATGCTAACCATTTGGTTTCGGTATCCCTCCTCGAGTTCAATAACCCTTCTTCAATCAGGTACTCACACACCAATACCCTGTGGTCGCTCATTCCTATTGGGGCCTCAAAACCGACTTCTCTTATGTCAGAGTCGTTCAGGGTGAAGACCAGGTCGAGTCTCGCTAGTTCATTTCTTCTCATCATTGTGGGTTCTCTGACATGCTGGGTTAAAAAGTTTCTAGTCACCACCTCCAGTAGTTTGGCTCTCCACGTATCCTCGCCTTCATGCGGTTCCTTGTTCTCCCAGTCAATCTTTCCGTGATTGAAGTCCTCCATGATGAGCAGGTGGGATCTATTTCTACAGGCAGCAGAGGCTGCCCTCTCAATTATGGTGTTAACTGCCATGTTGTTGTTTTCGTACTCTTGACTGGGTCTTCTGTCATTTGGTGGAGGGTTATATATTACTGCTACTATTATTCTTGGTCCTCCCATTGTCATGGTGCCTGCTATGTAGTCTCAGAAACCCTCACAGCCTGGGATAGCCATCTCCTTAAAACTCCATTCCTTTCTCATGAGTAGGCCTGCCAAGCACACAGCGAAACTACGACGTTGGTACAACGTTCGAACAAGATTTAACACCTCCTAACCAGTTATAACAACCAATATAACAAGTTGTAACAACGTTCTAATACGTCAAAAACACGTTAAGCCAAGATGTAACAACTTTATTACAAGTTGTAACAAGCGGAAAATAGGGTCAGTTACGGTTTGTGTTTCCAGGGGGGCCACTCCGCCTCCTCCCCTACCTTCCCTCTCTTTCCTTATTACTGTGTACTCCTGGGGAAACACGGCATTCGTTATGATTCCAGAGAGGTTTGTTTCAGTGAGTCCGATTACATCTGGGTTCACGTCTTGTGCTCTTTCCCTTAGTTCACTTGCCTTGCTTGTGATCCCATCTATGTTCGAGTACATTACCCTGAAACTGACTTCTTCTTCTCCTGTGTGTGTGTGCACTCACCTAGTTGTACTCACCTAGTTGTGTTTGTGGGGGTTGAGCTCTGGCTCTTTGGTCCCGCCTCTCAACCGTCAATCAACAGGTGTACAGATTCCTGAGCCTATCGGGCTCTGTCATATCTACATTTGAAACTGTGTATGGAGTCAGCCTCCACCACATCACTTCCTAATGCATTCCATTTGTCAACCACTCTGACACTAAAAAAGTTCTAATATCTCTGTGGCTCATTTGGGCACTCAGTTTCCACCTGTGTCCCCTTGTGCGTGTTCCCCTTGTGTTAAATAGAATGTCTTTATCTACCCTATCAATTCCCTTCAGAATCTTGAATGTGGAATGTATGTGTGTGTGTGTGTGTGTGTGTGTGTGTGTGTGTGTGTGTGTGTGTGTGTGTGTGTGTGTGTGTGTGTGTGGTTTCCTCGCTGAGAGAGATGGAACTGGCCTGTAGCCTCGACAGGTGTGGACCTACATGTGTAAACACACGACAGGTTTGGAATAACATGTCTGGAGACACGACAGATGTGGAGTAACATGTATCGAGACACGACAGGTGTAGAGTTACATAAGTAGACACAGGACAGATGTGGAGCTACCTGTATAGAGACACGACAGCGAGGTGTAGGGCCCACTACAGGCTTGGAGCTAGCATAAACTAGGTGTCCTGTCAGGTTTGTAGGCACGGAATGTATGGACGCAGGGCAATACTGGAGCCCACATCAGGTGTGGAGCCCACGACAGGCTTGGAGCCTAGCAAGTATGAGCCACTTCAAGCTTGGTAACGGCTTGGCGCTTTCCGCAGATAATTCCCTCCCTTCCCTCAAGCTTGGAGCCAAAACAAGCTTAGTGCCCTGAAAGCACGAATGACAGACACTCGTCAAGCATGACGTACAAAACTCACAAACACCTGCCGTAACTCACAAACACCTGCCGTAACTCACAAACACCTGCCGTAACTCACAAACACCTGCCGTAACTCACAAACACCTGCCGTAACTCACAAACACCTGCCGTAACTCACAAACACCTGCCGTAACTCACAAACACCTGCCGTAACTCACAAACACCTGCCGTAACTCACAAACACCTGCCGTAACTCACAAACACCTGCCGTAACTCACAAACACCTGCCGTAACTCACAAACACCTGCCGTAACTCACAAACACCTGCCGTAACTCACAAACACCTGCCGTAACTCACAAACACCTGCCGTAACTCACAAACCCCTAACAAAACATAAGATAATGACTGCGAGAGATTTGTGTTTGTTTCTCAACAGATGGCGCAGTGATGGCCAGTGTGGCGTGGCCCGGTGAGGGAGCGCACTGTGGGAGGGGAACGTGTGGGAAAGAGGAAGAAAAAGGAGCAAGATGGTGCAGGGAGAGGTGGAAGAGGTAGTCAAGAGGTTAGAGAGAGGGAAATGGAGGATAAATTAGGAACATATTGGAAAAAGAGGTAAAAAAAAAGAGGAAGACTTGGTAAAGGAAATAGATGAAAAAGGATGAAGGGAGAAGGGGAAGAAGGTTAAACGAATGAGGGAGAGGAGCATGGAATAGGAGACGGGGAATAAAATGGAAGAGGTAGTTAAAGAGATATTGAAGAAGTATTGATAAAAGAAGAGGGAGGAGAGTGGTGGTGACAGAGAAGGGGAAAGAAGAGAGGGAGGGGGATCGTGTGGTGATGGGGTAGGTGAGGGGGATGGGGAAGGGGAAACATTACACACCAGAGATACAATCCATCTTGGTAAATAATTTCATATTCGTAATTAGGGCCTAATGGTCCGGGGCGGAGGTTAAAAATGGCAACACCACTGCCATCCTCAGGAGAGAGATTGTTGCAGTTGCCAGCTGCAGTTGCCAGCTGCAGTTGCCACCAGCAGTTGCCAGCTGCAGTTGCCACCAGCAGTTGCCAGCTGCAGTTGCCACCAGCAGTTGCCACCTGCAGTTGCCACCAGCAGTTGCCAGCTGCAGTTGCCACCAGCAGTTGCCAGCTGCAGTTGCCAGCTGGAGCTGCACTTTAAGCCCCTCGACACGGTCGAGAGAGCAGGAGGGGCGTGTTACCCACAGACACTTGACTCCTTTGAAAAACTAATTTCTAAAAACCACATTAAAACAGCCTCATAATCTCTAAAGGGACGAATTTAGTCCTAATGTACTTAAGGGACGTGAAGTGTACGTGATTAGGATGTTGTGTGTAAATTACATCTGCTCATCCAAAATATACAAGAGGAAGTGTTAACTTTCGAAACAAGGCTCATTTTATGACAATTTTGTAACTGAAAAGAAAGAAGGAATAATTTAAAAGAAAATTCCATTTTTAAAGAACTTTCTGTTACAACGATATAACATCAGCAACTGCAACCAAAACAAGCTACATCAAGAGTTATTAAGACATTAAGACTCAAAGTTATAGATGCCCTGATATCTTTCTTATAATACACAAACAACATTCCCCCCACCCCCCCCAACTACCAGCAGTTTTGAAGGGTTTCATGTGACGTTGGTTGCCCGAGGTGCTGAGCCAGGCAAAACAAGTATGCAGTTGTCAGTGATGAGTGCAAAGGCGAGACATTTGGAACAACCAGCAAAGCAACCACACGGAAATCAGGTTGTTAAGTGAGTCGGTACTTGGACCCAACCAATCTCAGCCCCTCAGACACTTGTATCTACGTGGGCTGTAGTCCCTCAGTGAGTATCTACATGAGCCTGTACCTCACAGTAATATCTACATGAGGATTAACCTCGCAAAGCCAATTTACATGAGTGTTCCTGGGCCATAATCTCTCATTGAGTATCTACATGAATCTTAGGCTCTCAAAGAGCTTCTACATGAGCACGTGAGCCTTGGCTCCTCTATGAGAATCTACACGTGCAGCTCAAAGTTAAATTAAATACGATTCTCGGCCTGTATGTACAGCACATCCTGAAGGAGCAACTGCTCTCCGTGCAGCGACAGAAGAGCTTTAGCACTCAACTCTAAAAGTCCGCGTTAGAACTCTTTTTTTTTAAACAATCAGCTTGAAGAGTGAGAGTCCTCACACCACGGGTGTAGCCTCCACACAGGGTGCACGCCGTCACATAGGGTGCACGTCGCCACACAGGGTGCACGCCGCCACATAGGGTGCACGCCGCCACACAGGGTGCACGCCGCCACACAGGGTGCACGCTCCCACACAGGGTGCACGCCGCCACACAGGGTGCACGCCCCCACACAGGTTGCACGCCCCCACACACGGTGCACGCCGCCACACAGGGTGCACGCCGCCACACAGGGTGCACGCCGCCACACAGAGTACACGCCCCCACACAGGGTGCACGCCGCCACACAGGGTGCACGCCCCCACACAGGGTGCACGCCCCCACACAGGGTGCACGCCGCCACACAGGGTGCACGCCCCCACACAGGGTGCACGCCCCCACACAGGGTACACGCCCCCACACAGGGTACACGCCCCCACACAGGGTGCACGCCGCCACACAGGGTGCCCGCCGCCACACAGGAGTGCACGCCGCCACACAGGGGTGCACGCCGCCACACAGGGTGCACGCCGCCACACAGGGTGCACGCCGCCACACAGGGGTGCACGCCGCCACACAGGGGTGCACGCCGCCACACAGGGTGCACGCCCCCACACAGGGTGCACGCCGCCACACAGGGGTGCACGCCGCCACACAGGGTGCACGCCCCCACACAGGGTGCACGCCGCCACACAGGGGTGCACGCCGCCACACAGGGGTGCACGCCCCCACACAGGGTGCACGCCGCCACACAGGGTGCACGCCGCCACACAGGGTGCACGCCCCCACACAGGGTGCACGCCCCCACACAGGGTGCACGCCCCCACACAGCCAAGCACTCTCACTATCCAGCCAACAGCTGACAGACGCATCAACATGCAGAAGACTACAGTCACGTTACAACATGGTGTGTGTATTTTGTCAACAGGTAACATAACCTGTCACAATTGTTTAAGTTAGTGATCACTACAGCTGTCTTGATCACCAAAGACACCTTGAATGGGCAAGCTGTACAAAGAAAAAAGAAGATATGAAATACTAACCAGAAATTTATTCCGCAGACTCATTCAATCCCCCAATCCTTCCAATCCTCATAAGAATTCTTGAATAATGCTCAACCCAATCTAAGATATACATTCCTTCATAAAACAGTGTAGTCCTGTCATTAACTGATTACCCTTATTCTGATATTCCATTACACTGAAATCACCTGAATCATCTATCCATTATCATCCTAGTGTATATTAATCATATTTCTAATACTCCTTTTAACACAATTACAAAATTTATTTTATAGATTACAAGTAATTGTGCCAAGATAAATATGGTTTAAATCCGAAGTGTGTGCACACGTTTGAGGACAGACTAACAACAACAGCTTGCTTTAACACCCTCGTCAGTTCCTATTATAGACTTCGTCTCATACACTTGTATACGTCGTTACAAAAGGGATGCAATGCTGGTAATGCATTCCCTAATAAACTCGCTCTTTCTGCAATATGCAAATGTTTCGAAATATGTCAGTCAGTATCGTCCGAATTAAAAACAGAATATATATTAAGAATTATGCCTCTGACAATCTAATTTACTACAGGATTTCTTTTTGGGTTTACATTCAAAGCTCAATGTAACGATTACAAAAAGTAGCGATCGTAATTAACTAATTTCATGGAGATTAATTTTCTTTCGAGTTTATTGTGGCGTTTTGTTACAAGAGTTCAGAGACGGACTGTGACTCCAGCTCCGGTGTTCTCCTTTCGTATATTTATTTACATTATTGTTATATTAATTTACATTAACCAAATATCTTCTTTGGTTATTATTAATTTTGATTTAAACATAACAAATATCAGTTTTTATTTTTTAAAAAACCTGATTTTAAACGTTTTATATAATGATAAATTAGTGTACATTAAATACATTGAATTCTGTTTAGATGAAACTAATAGAGCGACTTGCATGTACATCACCCTGAAGACTCTTATGTTTATGAACAGAAGCACTTACCAAGTTCTGCTCTCCTAGTTGTGCTTGCTAGGGTTCAGCTTCGGCTTTTTGGCTCCGCCACTCAACTTCCAATCACCTAATGTACCGCTTCCTGAACCTGTTGGGCGCTGTCCTATCTACATTGGAGACCGTGTATGGAGTCTGATTCTCCACATCACTTCCTACTGTGTTCCACTTGTTCATTCCTCTGACACTTAAAAAATTCTTTATACTGACTCTGTGGCTCATTTGGGTACTCATTTTCTACATGTATCCCTTTGTTCGTGTTTCCCCTCCTCTCCCATGCTAAATAGTCTGTCTTTATCTACCCTAACAATTTTCTGCAAACTTTTTAGGTAGTAATCATGTCTCCAATAATTCTTATGTCTTCATGTGACGTGAAATTGGAATCGTGAAACCTCTCCTCGAAGCAAATCTCTCTCAGTTCTGGGACTAGTATAGTGGTACATCTCGAAACTTTCTCTAACCTAGTATTGTGTTTTACTATATATGAATGCCACGCTGGAGCCGCATGTTCCAAGACTGGCCTGACGCATGTGTTATTCAAGGCTCTGAATAATTCCTTACACATGTAAGGACTTCCTGAATTACTTAAGGAATTAAGTAATCAAAGGTAGTTCTGGTGTTAGCGAGCCTAGCATGGGCCGCCTTTGACATCCATTCATTACCTATCATCTCACTCTCTTACCTTATTTATTTACCTGTACCCTTCTCCCTCACACGACTTGATAATGGTTCAAGACGGACCGAGACGTCGTCCTTTGTCCATTTTCTAATGTTTTGTTTGGTCATCATATCAATGAGTGGCATTAGGCACTGTTGCTCAGAGGCACAGAGCAGAAATAAGACACAGAAAAAGGTTTTACCTTAAAAGACGTCGGGTGTGTGGGGCATGTGTGTGTTCACGTCGGGTGTGTGGGGCATGTGTGTGTTCACGTCGTCTGCTACTACCGAGTGGTTTGTCTCCTTCTCTGGCTGATAGTTTCACACACTTTTTGGCTGCCTTCACCAACAGCTCCTCTGACTGGCCACGCTGCCTCCACGCCGCGGTGTCCTCGTGTGGGCACGCTTCAACTCCTTCCATCTTTAAGAGCAAAATCTTCCTCCCCTGCTGTAAGCCAGGCCAAAAACCTTCATGGCTCGCAACATTGCTCTGGGGTGACCGGAGATGGAGCGTCCTCTCACTCTTCTACTGACGCCTCTCTGTCCCCAGTAGTTCACGGGCCGTTACGTCGATCGTTGTTGGCCAAATGCTGTAGAGAGTCGACGGACGCAGCCGTCACCAATCCTGCCCAGGACTCGAGTGAGGTCCAAACCAATCACAGACTTCCACCACTGGTCATACTTCAGCTTAGCCTCTCCTAGGGAGCCGGTCGGCCGAGCGGACAGCACGCTGGACTTGTGATCCTGTGGTCCCGGGTTCGATCCCGGGCGCCGGCGAGAAACAACGGGCAGAGTTTCTTTCACCCTAAGCCCCTGTTACCTAGCAGTAAATAGGTACCTGGGTGTTAGTCAGCTGTCACGGGCTGCTTCCTGGGGGTGGAGGCCTGGTCGAGGACCGGGCTGCGGGGACACTAAAAGCCCCGAAATCATCTCAAGATAACCTCCTTATTGGGGTATCAATGACACCATCCTTGGCCTTCCTGTGTAAGTTCCTTATCGTCATCTTCGCCAATATTCTCGTCGGAATCAAACACCACAATGCCCTGAACATTAGGTACTAGTACTTGCTCAAGAAATAGACCTGCTCCTCAAGAAAAGACAATTTATTATGTGTCAGTCCAGAGGTGTTCATACTGGAATAACTCTCACATCAGTGTAGACAAATCTTAAGGGTAGATTGGCGGATCTTAACAATACAAGATCATATCTTCTCTCTCACTGTAGGCCTTTATTTCCGTGCTTACAGGAACTCTCACACAGACATTAGGGATCTCTCTCTCTCTCTCTCTCTGCCTCTCTCTCTCTCTCTCTCTCTCTCTCTCTCTCTCTCTCTCTCTCTGCCTCTCTCCCCTCTCTACCCGCAATAACGCCACCCGCTCGTGCTTTCATGCCTCGATTCCATCTTTACGAGGAATGAAATGGCGTGTCGTACCGAGGAGTGCTCTTGCCACATCATTACCACCGGCTTTTATCACGAATTATTTGTACTGTTGCGCACTTTTTTGCCCATTTTCTCTTACGCGTCGCCTTTGGTTTATTACCGGAAGAACCTCTTTCATATTTTTGAGTCTCTGATTTTGACAAATTACAGCAAAATACACAATGAAAGTGATTTTAATTTTGTAATGATGTGGGTTGTAAACGCACACATGCTCTTCCACATACATGCACACGAGCATTCAAGGATACGAATATACATGTTGTCACACATACATGCACAGGCTCATCGATACATATGAACATCAATATATAACCACGCATGCACAACACAGAACGCATAGCCATGCTGTTTAAAACACAAAGGATTTTGAAAGAAAATTTTGTGGATATAAGGAAGGACAAGTGTGCTTTGTGGGGATCACTTGAAGGTGGTCGAGGTTGTGATGCATAACCCTCAAGAACCACACTTGAAGGTGGTCGAGGTTGGGATACATAACCCTCAAGAACCACACTTGAAGGTGGTCGAGGTTGGGATACATAACCCTCAAGAACCACACTTGAAGGTGGTCGAGGTTGGGATACATAACCCTCAAGAACCACACTTGAAGGTGGTCGAGGTTGTGATACATAACCCTCAAGAACCACACTTGAAGGTGGTCGAGGTTGGGATACATAACCCTCAAGAACCACAGAAGACCGATACTAAAAGATGAAAATGAGAACAGGTCAAACATTAATATCATTTGCAGACAAAGTCTACAGACTGATAGAAATGCTGCTGGTGATGGGAGACTTCAACTAGATCCGAAATGACGGTGAAATAATTGATATGAGAAGGTCAGAAGGAACATGGAGTGTTAAACTACTAAAGGTCGTATAAAGAACTTTCTTATGGTCAAATAATGGAGGAAAGAAGGAAATAAGAGGATGATCAACCACCTAGGCTACATCTAGTCATCACTAACCTGTGATTTGAATATTATAGTACCGATAGTTACTATGGATAGAAATACAAGATAAGGTCTGTATTGCATTAAATTAAGTCCATATTGTTGTACTATTCATATTGAAGAGGGCTCGAAAACGATTACAATAATCAAATCTAAATTCGGTCTAAGATTCCGAATGTTAGGCCAAGGATTGCTTATTTAGATTAAGGACAGATTTCATTAGGTTTAAGGTTAATTTGTTTCACTTTTTCTATGCTCATTAGAAACTTTTTTAGTGTAAAACAGTCAACATTTTGTACACGCGATGCATGGTAGCAACGTGTTCTTGTTGTAGGATGGATTGCCATCTCACAGAAGGAAATGGACATTAAAAACATCGACCAAGAAATCCATTAAGGACTGCTTGATACCTGCTTGATGGGGGTCTGGGAGTTCCTCTGCTCCCGAAGCCCGGCCCGGGGCCAGGCTTGACTTGTGAGAGCATGGTCCACTAGACTGTTGCTTGGAGCGGCCCGCAGGCCCACATATCCACATATCCACCACAGCCCGGTTGGTCCGACACTTCTTGAAGAAAATTATGTAGTTTTCTCTTAAAGATGTCCACGGTTGTTCCGGCAATATTTCTTAATCTCGCTGAGATGATGTTGAACAACGTGTTCATGGATGTTGATACAGTGTTCTCAGATTGTGCCTATGGCACCCTTGCTCTTCACTGGTTCTATTCTGCATTTTCTTCCATATCGTTCACTCCAGTATGTTGTTATTTTACTGTATAGTTTTGATATTGCCCTCCAGTATTTTCCACGTGTATATTATTTGATATCTCTCTCGTCTCTTTTCTATTGAGTACATTTAGAGAGCTCTGAGACGATCCCAATAATTTAGGTGCTCTATCGCGTCTATGTATGCCGTATATGTTCTCTGTATTCCCTCTATTTCAGCAATCTCTCCTGCTCTGAAGGGAAAAGTGAGTACTGAGTAGTACTCAAGACCGAACAGCACAAGTGATTTGAAGAGTACAACCATTATGATGAGATCCCTGGATTTGATCGTTTTCATAATCCATCCTATCATTTTTCTGACTGACGCAATATTTGCTTAGTTATGCTCCCTAAAGGTTAGGTCGTCAGACATCATTATTCCCAAATCCTTCACATGCTGCTTTCCCTACAATGGGCAGATTTGATTGTGTTTTGTATCCTGTATTATGTTTAAGGTCCTCATTTTTACCATACCTGATTACCTGTAATTTATTACTGTTAAACATCATGTTATTTTCTGTTGTCAAGTCGAAAAACTTTTTAATATCTGCTGAAGTTTTTCAATGTCTTCAGCAGAGGTAATTTTCACGTTGATTTTTGTGCCATCTGCTAAGGATACGAAGCTGTTACTTGTATTTTGTCTATATCTGATAAGAGAATAAGGAAAAGCAGTGGTGCAAGGACTGTACCCTGAGGTACAGAGCTTTAACTGCGCTTGGACTCGATTTTATATAACTGTTATTCTTTGTGTTCTGTTCAACAGAAAACTGAGTATCCAGCGTCCTACTTTACCGGTTATTCCCATTGACCTCATTTTGTGTGCTATCACTCCATGGTCACATTTTCTTTTTTGGGACTAGTCGACTACTGACCAAGCAGTGGACTAGTGACCACTGCTTTTTAGTTGTTGAATGTGTAGTGTCAATGAGGAGGAAGAAATAGGAATAGACTAAAGCTAGCTCACTTGTAAGTGCACAACAAGACTAGGAGTATTTTTCAGGAGGATAACATGGGAAAGAGAATTGAGAGGAAGATTAGTACTAGATACGAAGGACTACACACACAGTAAACTCAAAGAAGCAGAATTTCTTCCACCACTTAAGACTAAAGGAATCATAAAGAGCAGTAACCCCACGGTTTGACAGTCAGGGTCTGGAGGCAAAAATAGAAGAAGAAAAGCATAGTAAAAATACAAAGAGCATAAAACAGGAAAAAATTAAAATTAATACACAGGAACGTAAAGCAAGTTCACCTAGAACAGAAGAGTGGCAGAGAACGAGTGCGAGAACGGACTGACGGCTAAGCTACAGCCCAAACTACTCCGTAGCTAAAAGAAGAAAGATATCGTTGAAGGACAAGTGATCAGGTTACACCATATAAAGGCCGACCATGACGAGAGAGAAATAAATAATTATCCCAATCAGTTAAAAGATTCCAACATTTTTTTAAACAAGAACCTGATCTGTTATTAAAGCTAAGAAACCTAACAGAGGAGTCTTGAGGTTATCGAGGTTATCTTGAGATAATTTCGGGGTTAGCGTTCCCGCAGCCCGGACCTCGACCAGGCCTCCTTTTTGTTACACACACCCCGGGAAGCAGCCCTTAGCAGCTGTCTAACTCACAGGTACCTATTTACTGCTTGGTAACAGGGAAATCAGGGTGAAAGAAACATTTTGCCGATTTGTCTTCGCCTCCACCGGAGACCGAACCCGGAACCTCAGGACTATGAATCCGAAGCGCTGTCCACCCAGCTGCCAGGCGCCTCACCATTACAGGAAATACACAGAAATTTAGGGATCGCTGTAAAAGCATGCATATAACAACGGCAAGTGGAGTTGCCCAAATCCATTCGCCCAGACAATATATCCCTGAGGATACTAAAGGAGGCTGTTGAAGCAATATTAGTCCCTTGTTATAGTATTAACTTTTATCTGGAGACAGGAGAAATACCAAACTGTACAAAATTACTAGTGTGTTGCTAATATGTAAGAAATGGGAACAACATTTTCTGATTGTTTATCAGTTACATGGTAATTTGTTTTCGAGTTACTTGAACCATCTTCTCCAGCTTTTAAATAAAACTTGGCCTTTTTAAATGAATAAAGTAATAAATTGTGACAAATTAATAGTCCTGTATACTGATAATCCTGTAAATTGATAGTCCAGTACACATAGAAATCACAATAGCATGATGCATCAAATGAACAAATCCACAAGGGCCGTGATGAGGGTTCGAACAAACGCCCAGGATGATCCCAGACGCTGCCTTAGTCGACTAGGCCACGACATGGTAAAAAGAATTGCAATCAGGAATTCCAATGACTTCACACGGATCCTGCAGCCTCTCCGAGACACAAACCAGGGTTTTACACAAGTCCCTCATACACTCAGGCTCTGCCAACGAGCTGTTCTACCTCTTCGCTCTCACTTCAATACACAGAAATAAAATAGCGTTATGCATCAAATGAACAAATGATGTTCATCTGTTCATTTGATAGTCCTGTATATTAGTGTAGCCATAGTTTGTTAAAAGGGGAAGGAGAAGGAACTATGAGGAGAAAGCGCCAGGTCATTACTACTTTATAACACTAGGATCAGGATAAGGATCTGGGATATGATGGAGGGAAGGTACAGTTGCCTCCTGGTTCCCTGTTGGGAAATGCGTCCCTCTAGGGAATCATGAGGCAACTGTACTTAATTATAAATTACAAATACTCCTGTTAATATCTTACTTTAATAAATTGCTAACTAAAAGAATAGAGGTTTTAATAATTTTGTAAGAGATGATAATTTAATTTTCGCTAAGCTTATGCTAAGCTTAATCTATCATTATGAAAGCGTGGTTAGATGCAATAGTCCAAATAGGTGTACGACACAAGAGACCTGGGACGGATTTAAATAATTTGAATCAATTACTCCCAGTTGGGCGCGTCCAGCCACTTGGGCTGGACGGTAGAGCGACAGCCTTGCTTCATGCAGGTCGGTGTTCGATCCCCCACCGTCCAAGTGATTGGTCACCATTCCTTCCCCCACCCCCCCCCCCCCTCCCCGTCCCGTCCCAAATCCTTATCCTAACCCCTTCCAAGTGCTAAATAGTCGTAATGGCTTGGCGCTTGCCCCTTGTGATAACTCCCTCCCCTCCCTCCCAGTTGGACGCGCCTGAGGCGGGGTTGTCTACTTTAGTCTAAGTGAAACTACCTTCCAGCAGAGGTAAACCTGCACAATGACTGTTCATAAACCAATACAAACTTCCAAAATACTGGTCATGTTTACCGAATTCTGTATAACACAATACAGATATGAGTTAAACGTCAAGTACAAGACTTTGCAGAGCAAGAAGCAAGAAAGATGACTGTTTATAATTACAATAAGTTTTTCAGACATCCAAAAATGATGATTGGTTTCACTGGATGCTATTCACTTATATTTGGCATTTTTGTTAATTAAATTATTAATTTTAAGAAATAATTTCACTAAAACAAGTTGTTTTGTTACAATGAACTTTTTAAAAGTGATCTAGATTTGTGTTTAGTTTACTTTTTGTATTTTTCCAGCGGGTTGGTGGAAATAACTTATGATGAGGCTGTCCTTGTCCTGGGACTTTTGTCCTAAAAGCTTGAATTAAATTGAACTTGTAAACGATGTTTAGAAAGTCATAACAAAAACTTTTTTTAAATTAAAAATTAAAATTAACATTTGTAATAAATAATTTTACCCAAACAGTCCTTGGCTGGGAATCTTGGACCCGGTCAGAAGTGTTCCCAATTGGGCCCCGCAGCTGCCAAGGCCGCCACGGCCAGACAGGGAAACACCAGATGTCTGAACAGCTGAATAGCCACGTTCTTTTCCTTGAAGTCAAAGGTTCGTTTGATTATCTCTAAGGTTTGGATGGTTCTTTTTTGTATTACAGCTTCTACTTGCCTAAGAAAAATGGGTGGATTCTTCCATCTTTTCTTTATCAATCAACAGCACTCTAGTTTTGTTTTAATCTAATTGACTCTAATCAATCAACAGCGCTCTAGTTATGGTAGTTACAATGGGTAATGTCAAGCCCTCTATGCAAGGTCTTCATACCGTTTCATTATCTGTAATTGATTTATTGCCATCAGAACTAGAGCTACTGTACAAATGTGTGTATCTACCAAAGAGAATGTCTGTCTGTTTGACAGTTCAAAGCAGGAAGCATGGGGCTAGCCTCATCCAACTTTCCAAGATGACACATATGAGGTATGGGAGGGTCAGAGGTAAGTCAGGGTCGGCCTCAATGCAACTCTTTAAAAGATATTTTGGCTCCTATAACGACCTCTGCGATTTTCATTAAGTCTGAAGTCAGGTATTTGTTTTCACACATACACACACACCAACACACACACACACACGCACACGCACACGCACACGCACACGCACACGCACACGCACACGCACACGCACACGCACACGCACACGCACACGCACACACACACACACACGCACACACACACACGCACACACACACACACACACACACACACACACACACACACGAAGATATTTTACTATTTTTTTTTTTTTGCATATGAAATCAATGTTAAGAAGATTAATATTTTATCTTGTATGTATTTTGTTGCGGTCTCAGTCACCGGCGCGGCACACTTAATGTTGTAACGTGTACCATAATGTTTTATTGGAAGTACTCAGTCGTACTTTTATTGCCAGTGATAGACACGTTAACATCTAGACTCACACAACACCTCAAATGTTTATGTATATGGGAATTTATTAGCTATGGTGATATCATGCTTATTGGATAAAAGGTAGACATTTCATATATGGAGTTATTATTTGTGCATAATTTGGAAAGTATTTTACTCAAATAGATACTTTGTGTCACATTATAAGATTTTAGAACAAATTATCTTATTTTTTTTGGGGGGGAGGGGGGGGTGATTAATGCTAACTCTTTGCCTTAATATTTTACCATAGATGAACCACGGTGTTGGGGTTTCATTGTTCCTTGACGGCGATAGAATGGAACTTTAACACCATAAACTGTCTGAAAGCAGAATTTGTTATCATTCTGATAGCAGATTTTTGCTGGGTGATGATGGACCTGAGGTGGTTTGCAGTGGTTGAACCCCATGCATGCCTCATCTTACTAGGACGAAATTTAGGGTTGAAATAGCTTATCATGCCTTACTAAGGCGATATTGGTGTGCTCAGTTTAACTTACTAAAACGATATTTGAGGGGCTGACTTTATCTTACAATAGCGATATTTGAGGGTTGAGTTCCCTATACTATGGCGATATTTTGGGGCCGAGTTATTTCGGCGAAATTTGAGGTCTGGGTTTACTATATTCTGGTGATATGTGACGCTCGAGTGTACCTTTCTATGGCAATATGGGAGCCAGATTACCTCACATTACCTCCAGAATCAATACCCTCGGCTGCCCTTCCTTGACTACAAATGTGAATTTGCATATAAAGTACCGACCACTGACGAGAGAGGCCAGTTTCCGACAAGAATATTTGCCAGAGCAAATTCTCCTTCTGCGAACTTGTGGGAGGTGGGGGGGGGGAGACGTGTCTGGCGAGGATGGGATGGGCCGTGGAATATGTGGAAAGGGCGACGTGTCTGGGAAGGGTAGGCAGACAGGACGGGGAGGGGGGAAGTGAGGGTGGTGGTGGAAGGATCTCATGGTAACTAGTTGATGGTGGTTGACGTTCTTTGTGGTGATTGCAAGGGGGAGGGGAGGGGAATCGGGGTCAAACCTCCGAACTTATTGGAGGGGGTGACAATAGTGGAGCTGGGGTGGGGGTGGGGGTGGGGGTGGGGGTAGGGCCAGCAGGGGCACCAACCACCACGCCCGCTTCGATTTTCCGCTAATGCGTGGTGATTCTCCCACACTCTGCTGGAGAATTACCCGGCGACAGTCTGCTCACTCTGTCATACACGCTCCCACTCATTTATTGATGTTGCCTCACTGGAACTTTACATGTCTGTATTATATAATATATATATATTATATAATGGGTCCCCACATTGGCACCAGAGGTGGTACCCTCACAAACTTTTTATATTATATATATATATATATATATATATATATATATATATTATATATATATAATGACAGTGTCAAACCACAAAGGAAGAATTGAAACAGGAATTTCCTTAAGTACTTTCGTATTTAATAATACATTTTCAGAAGGAATGATTTACAAGTCAGTATGTTTGGACATATACAGACATGAGAGAGAGGTGAAGTGAGGTACAATGACAAATATATGAATGAGATTGGGTGGATATATATAAGAGCTGCATCATATGGGCCAGTAGTCCCATACGTGGATATTAATAGCATAAGATAGTAGATATTAACAATGAATTAGTGAGACAAATGTGTATCAATGATCCTACTTAAATCGCCCTTTAACTGATCAATCAAAAATGGATCTAAATTATACAAACCACTGCTAATGTTCAAATTATATGATTTTGTAACCTGTATTAAAGCAGATTCAATTATGTTCCTATTAAAAGTGTTTTTACAATTCGTTATTGGAAAAAAAGCAATCTCTCAATCAATTTGATGAGAATTTTCTGACAAATGAATAAACAAAGCATTAGACAATTGGCCATGTCTTACAGAGTATTTATGTTGCGAAATTCTACATTTCAAATCTTTAGATGTTTGCCCAACATAGAACCTATTACAGTCTTTACAAGGTATTTTATAAATGACACAATTATCACTGCGAGGGCTGTTTCTAACTAACAGTTTACCAGTATTTTCGTAATTAAACAATACATGTTTATCAAAAAGTTTCATGGCCTTGACTATATTTTCAAACCCAGAAAAATATGGTAAACATATTACATTTTTGGGCGAATATTCTCACTGTATATATTATTATAATATGCATGACGTGCTTCGCTACGGCAAGCTTCCAAAACACTCAGTGGGTAACAAAGCTTGAGACCAACAGAATCAATATTCTTAAACTCTTTATCTAAGAATTCTGGACTAACAACCCGAAGAGCTCTTAGATACATAGAAGAAAAAATGTATTGTTTCACATTGTATCTAAGCCCTGAGAAATAATGAACATAAGATAAATTATTCGTAGGCTTTCTGTAAACACTAAACTTTAGTGAAAAAATCTTCCCTATGAATAGATATATCTAAGAATGGCAAACATTTATCTATTTCAGTCTCCGTAATAAATTTTATAGAGGTGACTTGATCATTAAGTTTAGCGTCAAATTCGTCTGTATTTACATCTGTAGGCCATATACACAAAATATCATCAACATAGCTAATCCATGGAATGAGTCCAGGGGGTAATTTTTGAAACAAATGTCTCTTCAAAGAATTCAATGTACAAGTTTGAGAGCAATGGCGATAAAGGATTCCCCATTGCCATTCCAAAAGTCTGTAAATAATACTCATTATTTAAGATAAATATACACTGTTTTATACACACTTAACGAGATTGACAATGTCAGCAGAAAGAGGTAAAACATGATTCATTAATTCAAGAATAAGATAATCAAGAATATCATCAACAGACACCTTTGTAAACAAAGAACAAACGTCAAAACTGATTAACTTGACATCTGGAGTGATTGGAACACTATTCAATTTGTTAACTAATTCAAGAGAATTGGTCAAATGAGAAGAGAAAATAGTTCCTAACAATGGGGACAAGATTTTGGTAAGCCATTTAGAAAGCTTGTAAGAAATGGATCCCACAGAACTGATGATAGGCCTCATGGGAGGGTTAGGTTTATGAGTCTTGACAAGTCCATATACATATGGTAATGAAGGGCATGAGGTAGTAAATTGATTAAGAAGATCTTTATGGTTACTTAACAACTTCTCCAAGCTGCTATTGAAGAACTTGATGATTATTCAACAGGATTTTTCCTGAGTTTAGTGTATGTTGAAGAATCTTGAAGGAGATCATTTATTTTCGAAATATATTTCTCCTTGTTAAGAATAACAACAGTACTGGCTTTATCAGCCTTTGTTATATGAATGGAGGGTCGGCTCTTAACTCCTATAAGCTTCGTCTGAACATTTCAGGGAAATTGTTTGTTTCAGGCGTCAACATTGAACCTTAAACAATACCTTTAACCAGGTTTAGGTTTTGTGGAGTGTGTGTTTTTGTTTTTCAAGCTGTAACCATGAACTAGCAATCTTAACTGCAGAAGGTTGATTTGAAATGGCAAATGACGTACCATAACCCAAAGCAGTAACCACATTTTCACTTATCGACTTCGATGACAAATTCAACACGTTGTTTGGATTGGATTTCTTTGTCCAATCACTATTTTTCATCAGACTTTCTAACTTGCACTTTAGAATATTCTGTAACTGATGATTTTTTCTGCGGAGTTTACTGTATATATCATCCATCAGAGCATTTTTCCGGTCCAAAGGTATGGCGTGATGAAAGATTCTTTTTGCTGCATCCAATCTTTTGAAAACAAAACCTTCACATGATTTTGTAACTTCAATGTGTTTTTTTTTTCAAAATGGCAGCACAGAAATCACTGAACCGTTGAACAACTAATTTGATGAGATGGACAGGTAGCAGAGACTTGGGTACAACTTGCTCACTTAGACATTGTTTTAGAAATTTGAGACGGGTGCGAGTGCAGTGTGCTTTCACTAGTAGAGTAGCGAAGATGGTCAAGAAGGAAGTATTGGACTTCCAAATATTGTCAAGGCCTTGAAACATTTTTTTACATACATGAATTGTTTAATTACGAAAATACTGTTGGTAAACTATTAGTCAGAAACAGCCGTCGTAGTGATAACTGTCATTTATAAAACACCTTGTAAAGACTGTAATAGGGTCTATGTTGGGCAAACATCTAAAGATTTGAAATGTAGAATTTCGCACCTATAGCTATTTAGAACCTATAGCTCTATTGATATTACAGTTTTATAACACAAAACTAAAATATTTCAATAAATTGTGAAAAAACTCAGGATATTTTCAAATTTTGTATAAAATCTTTATTATTTAATAAAACTGAAAAATAAATTCCTGATAATTAAAACTTGTGTAGAACAAACTGAATTTTAAAACTTCATCCTAAAATTCTGCGTGTCTTAATAGAAAATGAGGCGAATTAAATGGAGAGGTAAATGTAACAGCCCCATAAGTGCAATTATGTACTGTGTGTGACAGTCAGGAAATGTACTTATTACACTTAGTATTAAAACGTACTGTTATTCGGAGGATGGGTTGCAAAGTACATAATAGCACTTTGGGGAGGTAAATGTAACAGACCCATTTTTTGGAGGACGGGCGGCCTCCCAATGCCTACCACACACATTGAAGACAATTATATTCGTTATAAGCGAGAGACAGAGACCGAAACAAGGACAGAGACAAATAGAGAGAGACACACACAGACAGAGGCAAAGTCAGAGACTGACAGTAGATAGATGGATGGATAGACAGATGCCTGGAAATAAGAATAGATGGATGGATAGACAGATGAGTAGATGGAGGGATAAACAGAATGGATAGGTAGATGCCTGGAAATAAGAATAGAGGATGGATAGATAGTTAAATATATAGATGGCTAGAAAGACGAGTAGGTGCATAAGTAAATAGATGGATAGAAATCTAGATGGTTAAGAACTTGATGACTACTTTGATGGTTAACTGGATGCACAGACGGATGGATAGAAAGATAGATGGATGGATAGATAAGAACAGATGGACAGAGATTGGCAGATGGATCGCTAATTAGATGGATAAATATATGGATTGATACATGGATAGATGTATGGTGCGATATATAGATGGAAGGTAGATAGACGGAATGATAGATATATGGATAGCTAGACGGGTAGATTGATGAATAAAGAATAGATGATTATATATATGGATGGAGAGATAGAAGGATAAATTGACATTAGATGGAACGGAAGGGAACTATAATGGAGAAAGCGCCATGCCATTATGACTATATAGCACTTGGAAGTGGTCAGGATAAAGATTTGGGATGGGACGGGGGGAAAGGAATGGTGCCCAACCACTTGGACGGTCGGGGATTGAACGCCGACCTGCATGAAGCGAGACCGTCGCTCTACCGTCCAGCCCAAATGGTTGGGCAAGATGAATGGGTAGATGAATAGACAGGATAGATAGATGAAAAGATAGATAGCCAGATAGATGGACGGATAAATGGAGAAATAGGTGATAGATGGATGAATAGATGGAGTGGTGAATCGATAGACAGACTGATAGATAGATGGATAGATAGAAAGACGGGGGATACACAGACGGACCCGGGCAACGCCGGGTGCCTCGCTGGTATATTAATGTGACGGACCACAGGTGTGCTGACTCTGGCTGTATGTTCAGAGGTCAAACCCCAGAGCCGAAGCTCAACACCAGTAGACACAATTAGTGTACACACACACACACACACACACACACACACACACACACACACACACACACACAGCTTACTTAATTAAGCTTAAAGCGTAAGCTTTAAATTGTACTTGGAGCTTAAAATTGTGACCAAAGGACAAGAGGTCCGAGTAAGGAGACTTGATTACAGAAAAGGGGACTACAGAAGGATAAGGGACTACCTGGGAGAAGTGCAGTGGGAGTAAGAACTTAGAGGAAAAACAGTGCAAGGTATGATGAACCAAGTCATATTGAAATGCAAGGAGGCTGAAGAGAGATTTATTCCAACAATAAAGGAAAAAAGCAGGAGGGAATATAAAAACCCATGGTTTAATAGACAGTGTCAGGAAGCAAAGGTGAGAAGCAGGAGGGAGTAGAGAAAGTACAGAAGACAAAGGACAGAGGACAACAGGATCAGATGTAACAGAGCTAGGAATGATTACATTAACATAAGACGAGTGTCGGAAAGAAATTATGAGAATGATATTGCAGTCAAAGCGAAAAAGCAACCTAAATTACTACATAGCCATATAAGAAGGAAGATGTCGGTAAATGACCAAGTGACAAGACTGAGGAAAACAGAAGGGGCATATACAGAAAGCGACAAGGAAATCTGCGAGGTACTGAATGCAAAATTCCATGGAGTGTTCACAACCGAGCCTGAGCAGCTCCCATTGTTAGAAGCGATTACCCAAGATGAAAGACTATCAGATATAGAGGTGACAGCAGAGGAGGTAATGAAACAGTTGACAACACTGGATGCAAATAAAGCTGTTGGACCAGACAAAGTATCACCGTGGATACTTAAAGAGGCAGCGCAGGCTCTCAGCGTGCCTCTGGCAATGATCTTTAATGAGTGACTTATGTCGGGAGAATTGCCCAGTTGCTGGAAGGAAGCAAATGTCGTACCGATTTTCAAAAAAGGTTATTGGGAGGAGGCACTTAACTACAGACCCGTATCACTGACAAGCATCCCCTGCAAAATACTTGAAAGAATAATTAGGCTAAGACTTGTTGAGCACCTGGAGAGCATTGGGTTTGTAAACAAGCACCAACATGGGTTCTGGACAGGGAAATCATGCCTAACAGACCTTTTAGAATTCTATGATAGTGACAAGGATAAGGCAGGGCAGAGAAGGCTGGGCCGACTGCATATTTCTTGACTGCCAAAAGGCCTTTGATACAGTACCGCACATGAGACTGCTATACAAACTTGAGAGGCAGGCAGGAGTAAGCGGAAAGGCCCTAGTATGGGTGAAGAACTACCTAACAGGAAGGAGCCAGAGGGTAATGGTAAGGGGCGAGAAGTCGGACTGGCGAACAGTAACAAGTGGAGTACCTCAAGGATCGGTGCTGGACCCAATCCCCTTTCTAATTTACGTAAATGATATGTTTACAGGAGTGGAATCATACATGTCAATGTTTGCGGATGACGCAAAATTAATGAGAAGAGTTGTGACAGACGTGGATTGCAGGATCCTCCAAGAGGATTTAAACAGGTTGCAGAGATGGTCAGGGAAATGGCTACTGGAGTTTAACACCAGTAAATGTAAAGTTATGGAAATGGGATCAGGTGACAGGAGACCAAAGGGACAGTACACAATGAAGGGGAACAGCTTACCTGTAACGATTCGAGAAAGAGACTTGGGAGTGGATGTGACACCTAATCTAACTCCTGAGGCACATATAAATAGGATAACGACAGCAGCGTACTCTACACTGGCGAAAATTAGAACTTCATTCAGAAACCTAAATGAGGAGGCTTTTAGGGCGCTTTACACTGCCTATGTGAGACCCGTCTTAGAGTATGCCGCGCCATCATGGAGACCCCACCTGAAGAAACACAAAGAAACTCTAGAAGGTTCAGAGGTTTGCGACGAGGCTTGTCCCAGATTTACGAGGGATGGGATATGAAGAGCGTCTGAAGGAACTGAACCTTACGACACTAGAGAAAAGAAGGGAGAGAGGAGATATGATAGGGACATATAAAATACTCAGGGGAATTGACAAAGTGGAAATAGATGAAATGTTCACACGTAATAATAACAGAACGAGGGGACATGGGTGGAAACTGGAAACTCAGATGAGTCACAGAGATGTTAGGAAGTTTTCTTTTAGCGTGAGAGTAGTGGAAAAATGGAATGCACTTGGGGAACAGGTTGTGGAAGCAAATACTATTCATACTGTTAAAATTAGGTATGATAGGGGAATGGGACAGGAGGCATTGCTGTAAACAACCGATAGCTGGAAAGGCGGGATCCAAGAGTCAATGCTCGATCCTGCAAGCACAGATAGGTGAGTACAGATAGGTGAGTACACACACACAGTCTCAGGGGAATTGACAGGGTAGATAAAGATAAAATGTTTAACACTGGTGGTACGCGAACAAGTGGGCACAGGTGGAAACTGAGTACCCAAATGAGCCACAGAGACGTTAGAAAGAACTTTTTCAGTGTCAGAGTAGTTAACAGGTGGAACGCATTAGGCAGTGATGTGGTGGAGGCTGACTCCATATACAGTTTCAAATGTAGATATGATAGCGCCCAGTAGGCTCAAGAATCTGTACACTAGTTGATTGACAGTTGAGAGGCGGAACCAAAGAGCCAGAGCTCAACCCCGCAAGCACAACTAGGTGAGTACAGTGTGTGTGTGTGTGTGTGTGTCGGTGTGTGTGTGTGGGGTGTGTGTGTGTGTGGGGTGTGTGTGTGTGTGTGTGTGTGTGTGTGTGTGTGTGTGTGTGTGTGTGTGTGTGTGTGTGTGTGTGTGTGTGTGTGTGTGTGTGTGTGTGTGTGTGTGTTTTCCCGCCAATTTGAAAGGCAGGCGGGAGTAAGCTTTAGGCCCTAGCGTGGGTAAAAAACTACCTAACAGGAAAAAGCCAGAGTAACAGTAAGGGGTGAGAAGACGGACTGGCGAACAGTATCGAGTGGAGTACCCCAAGGATCGGTGCTGGGACAAGTTCTATTTCTAATATACGAAAATTACATGTAGAACTCTACTCCAGTAAACATGTCGTTGTTCGCGGATGACGCAAAATAAATGAGAAGAGTTGTGACAGATGAGGATTGTAGGTTGTAGGATCCTCCAAGATTACTTGAACAGATTGCAGAGATGGTCAGAGACATGGCTACTGGAGTTCAACACCAGCAAATGTAAAGTTATGGAAATAGGATTAGGTGACTGGAGACCAAAATGAAAACCTAAACAGGAGACCAGAACAGGAGACTACTCAATAAAGGGAAACTACCTACCTGTGACAATGCGAGAAAGAGACCTGGGCGTGGACTTAACACCTAATCTATCTCCTGAGGCACATACAAATAGGATAACGACAGCAGCATACTCTACACTGGCAAAAGTTAGAACATCATTCAGAAACCTCAGGAGGATGCTTTTAGGGCGCTTTACACTGCCTACGTGAGACCAGTCTTGCGCCATCAAGGAGTCCACACCTGAAGAAACACATTAGGAAACTGGAAAAGGTTCGGAAGTTTGCGACGAGGCTTGTCCGAGAGTTACGAGGGATGGGATATGAAGAGCGCCTGAAGGAACTGAACCTTACGACACAAGAAAAAAAAAGAGAGGATTTGAGGGATATAGCAGATACATATAAAATACTTATGGGGGATTGACAGAGTGGAAATAGATGAAAAGTTCACACTTAATATTAACCGAACGAGGAGACATGGGAGGAAGCTGGAACCTCAGATGAGTCACAGAGATGTTAAGAAATTTTATTTTAGCGTGAGAGTAGTGGAAAATGGAATGCACTTAAGGAGCAGGTTATGGAAGGAAACTCTATTCATAATTTTAAAACTAGATACAAATAGGAAAATAGGGCAGGAATCATTGCTATAAACAGCCGGTTATCATCTTGAGGTTATCCTGAGATGATTTCGGGGCTTAGCGTCCCCGCGGCCCGGTCGTAAGAAATATGAGATCCAAGAGGCAATGCTCAATCCTGTAGGCAAAAATAGGTTAGAACAAAAAAGTGAGTACCCCCTCCGCCCCCCCCCCCCACCCCGACACACACACACACACTCTCTCTCACACACACACACACACACACACACACACACACACACACACACACACACACACACACACACACGAACACAAAGAATGGAGCCAGCATGAACCATCAACATTTTTACGCTCCAATATCGATGACCACTATGCGTCAAGCCTTACGGCTGATGGCTAGACAGACCGACAGATTTGGCTCGGGTGTTTTCTCCATTTCCATTTACACTTCACCTCCTCCTTTTTTTGTTTGTGTCTCCTCTTTTTTTTTCTTGTCGAATCCATAAAATATGGCGAGTTACGATTGTCTTTGATTTCGTTGAGCAGCGCGTGAGCACCACTGAAAGCCTCCATTAGGGTAAGTGTGTGCAAGCTTGTTATTACACAGTGGTGTGGTGGGAGGTGGTTCACGGGGCGAGAGGAGCCCCGGCCGCGCCTCTAGTCAGGAATGCCTTGATTTGGTGCCTAGAAAAAGTTCGAGTAAATAGAGGAAAGTGTTTTTGTTCCGACTTAATGGTTTCGGGGATTCGTTGGTTCAGTTCTGTATTTGGAGGTTGGCACAAAGAAATGCTTTTACTTGAATTGATAAAGAGGGCGATGGGTGTGTGTGGGTGGGTGTACTCGCCTAGTTGAGCTTGTGGGGGTGAAGGGCTGGGCTTCGGTTCTTTGGTCCCGCCTCTCAACTGTCAATCAACTGATGTACAGATTCCTGAAACTTTTGGACACAATAATATCTACATTTGAAACATTATATGGAGTCAGCCTCCACCACATCACTGCCTAATGCATCCCATTTGTTAACTACTCTGACACCAAAAACAATTCTTTCTAATGTGTCTGTGTATCATTTGGGTACTAAACTTCTATCTGTGTCCCCCTTTTCGTGTCCCACCCGTGCTAAATAGTTTGTCTTTCTCCACCCCTGTCAATTCCTCTGAGAATTTTGTAGGTAGTGATCATGTCCTCCTTAACTCAACTGTTTTCCAGGGACGTGAGGCTATGTATGACGTAAATCATACCTCTCAGTTCTAGGACTAGACTGGTGGCATACCTCTAAATCTTCTCTAACATTGTCTCGTGTTTAATTTATTGTTACTTTATCATAGAATTCCAGAAAATTTGTCAGGCATGATTTCCCTTCTATGAACCAATGTTGGTGTTTGTTTACATACCTAGTTTTCTCTAAGTGTGTAACCAGTCTTATCCTGACAATTCTTTCAATTAATTTACAGGGGATGCTTTTCAGTACTACGGGTCTGTAGTTAAAGGTCTCTTCCCTATCTCCTTTCTTGAAAATTAGTACCACCTTAGCCTTTTTCCAGTAACTTGGCAACTCTCCCTTCCTAAGTGTCTTATTAAAGATCCTTGCTAGAGGCTCCCTGAGAGCCTGCGCTGCCTCTTTTAATATCCACGATGATACATTGTCTGGTCCAACCGCTTTATTTACATCCAGTGTTGTTAGCTGTTTCATTACCTGCTCTGCTGTCACCTCTATATTCGTTAGTCTCATCTTGGGTCATCTCTTCTAACAATGGGAGCTGCTCAGGAGCGGTTGTGAACACTCCATGGATGATGGCATTCAGTACTTGAGTTATCTTGAGATGATTTAGGGGGCTTTTTAGTGTCCCCGCGGCCCGGTCCTCGACCAGGCCTCCACCCCCAGGAAGCAGCCCGTGACAGCTGACTAATACCCAGGTACCTATTTTACTGCTAGGTAACAGGGGCATAGGGTGAAAGAAACTCTGCCCATTGTTTCTCGCCGGCGCCTGGGATCGAACCCAGGACCACAGGATCACAAGTCCAGCGTGCTGTCCGCTCGGCCGACCGGTTCCCTCGCAGATTTTCTTGTCGCTTTCTAAATTGTCACCACCTGTTTTCCAGAGTCTTGTCACGTCTTCCTTCACCGACAGTTTCCTTTTTGTTAAACAATGTAGTAATTTAAGGGGCTTTATTGCTATGATAGGGCGCCTGACAGCTGAGTGGACAGCGCTTCGTATGCGTAGTCCTGAGGTTCCGGGTTCGATCCCCGGTGGAGGCGAAGACAAATGGGCAAAATGTTTCTTTCACCCTGATGCTCCTGTTACCTAGCAGTAAACAGAAACCTGGGAGCTAGACAGCTGCTACGGGCTGCGTCCTGGGGGGTGTGTAACAAAAAGGAGGCCTGGTCGAGGACCGGGCCGTGGGGACGCTAAGCCCCGAAATCATCTCAAGATTGATAGCAATATCGTTCTGCTAATTCCTTTCTGATTTCCTCGTTTATGAATTCGTTCTGAGCTCTGTTGCATCTATTCCTGTTGTCCTGTCTTTTGCCCTCTGTACATCCTCCACTTCCTTCAACTTCTCTTTATCGTTTCTTGGGACTGTATATTAACCCATGGATTAATATATTCTTCCTACATTTTTCCTTTACTGCTGGTATAAAACTCTTCGGCCTCCTTGCATTTCCATATGCAAGGAGGATATGCATATGGATATGCATATCCATATGCATAAGTCTCCGTGGTGTAGTGGTAAGACGCTCACCTGGCGTTCCACGAGCGCTTTGTCCTAGGTTCATGTCACGCCGGGGAGGATTAACTGGGCGCAAATCCTTAACTGTAGCCTCTATTTAACGCAACAGTAAAATGTGAAATTGGATAAAAAAACGATTCTTCGCGGCAGGGGGGATCGTATTCCAGGGACCTGCCCGAAACGCTAGTTTCGTAGCGTATCTTCAGGCTGGTCTGTATCTTCGGGCTGGCCAGTATCTTCAGGCTGGTCTGTATCTTCAGGCTGGCCTGTGTCTTCAGGCTGGTCTGTGTCTTCAGGTTGGTCTGTGTCTTCAGGCTGGCCTGTGTCTTCAGGCTGGTCTGTGTCTTCAGGCTGGCGTGTGTCTTTAGGCTGGCCTGTGTCTTCAGGCTGGCCTGTGTCTTCAGGCTGGCCTGTGTCTTCAGGCTGGCCTGTGTCTTCAGGCTGGTCTGTGTCTTCAGGCTGGCCAGTGTCTTCAGGCTGGCCAGTGTCTTCAGGCTGGCCAGTGTCTTCAGGCTGGCCAGTGTCTTCAGGCTGGCCAGTGTCTTCAGGCTGGCCAGTGTCTTCAGGCTGGCCAGTGTCTTCAGGCTGGCCTGTGTCTTCAGGCTGGCCTGTGTCTTCAGGCTGGCCTGTGTCTTCAGGCTGGCCTGTGTCTTCAGGCTGGCCTGTGTCTTCAGGCTGGCCTGTGTCTTCAGGCTGGCCTGTGTCTTCAGGCTGGCCTGTGTCTTCAGGCTGGCCTGTGTCTTCAGGCTGGCCTGTGTCTTCAGGCTGGCCTGTGTCTTCAGGCTGGCCTGTGTCTTCAGGCTGGCCTGTGTCTTCAGGCTGGCCTGTGTCTTCAGGCTGACCAGTATCTTCAGGCTGGTCTGTATCTTCAGGCTGGCCTGTATCTTCAGGCTGGCCTGTGTCTTCAAGCTGGCCTGTGTCTTCAGGCTGGCCTGTGTCTTCAGGCTGGCCTGTGTCTTCAGGCTGGCCTGTGTCTTCAGGCTGGCCTGTGTCTTCAGGCTGGCCTGTGTCTTCAGGCTGGCCTGTGTCTTCAAGCTGGCCTGTGTCTTCAAGCTGGCCTGTGTCTTCAAGCTGGCCTGTGTCTTCAAGCTGGCCTGTGTCTTCAGGCTGGCCTGTGTCTTCAGGCTGGCCTGTGTCTTCAGGCTGGCCTGTGTCTTCAGGCTGGCCTGTGTCTTCAGGCTGGCCTGTGTCTTCAGGCTGGTCTGTGTCTTCAGGCTGGTCTGTGTCTTCAGGCTGGCCAGTATCTTCAGGCTGGTCTGTATCTTCAGGCTGGCCTGTGTCTTCAAGCTGGCCTGTGTCTTCAAGCTGGCCTGTGTCTTTAGGCTGGCCTGTGTCTTCAGGCTGGCCTGTGTCTTCAAGCTGGCCTGTGTCTTCAAGCTGGCCTGTGTCTTCAGGCTGGTTTGTGTCTTCAGGCTGGTCTGTGTCTTCAGGCTGGTCTGTATCTTCAGGCTGGTCTGTGTCTTCAGGCTGGTCTGTATCTTCAGGCTGGCCTGTGTCTTCAGGCTGGCCTGTGTCTTCAGGCTGGTCTGTCTCTTCAGGCTGGCCTGTGTCTTCAAGCTGGTCTGTATCTTCAGGCTGGCCTGTGTCTTCAGGCTGGCCTGTGTCTTCAGGCTGGTCTGTATCTTCAGGCTGGCCTGTGTCTTCAGGCTGGTCTGTCTCTCCTGCCTTGCTGGTTTCCCGGGCATTTGGCGTGACAGGAAGTTGTATCTCACAGAGTAAAAATATGATGATTATGTTGGTGCCCGACATTGGTGTGGCTGGCGTTGGTGTGGCTGGCGTTGGTGTGGCTGCCGTTGGTGTGGCTGGCGTTGGTGTGGCTGGCGTTGGTGTGGCTGGCGTTGGTGTGGCTGGCGTTGGTGTGGCTGGCGTTGGTGTGGCTGGCGTTGGTGTGGCTGCCGTTAGTGTGGCTGGCGTTGGTGTGGCTGGCGTTGGTGTGGCTGGCGTTGGTGTGGCTGGCGTTGGTGTGGCTGCCGTTGGTGTGGCTGCCGTTGGTGTGGCTGGCGTTGGTGTGGCTGCCGTTGGTGTGGCTGCCGTTGGTGTGGCTGGCGTTGGTGTGGCTGGCGTTGGTGTGGCTGGCGTTGGTGTGGCTGGCGTTGGTGTGGCTGGCGTTGGTGTGGCTGGCGTTGGTGTGGCTGGCGTTGGTGTGGCTGGCGTTGGTGTGGCTGGCGTTGGTGTGGCTGGCGTTGGTGAGGCTGCCGTTGGTGTGGCTGGCGTTGGTGTGGCTGGCGTTGGTGTGGCTGGCGTTGGTGTGGCTGGCGTTGGTGTGGCTGGCGTTGGTGTGGCTGGGGTATGGGGAATCTTTTGGAATGCGACAGATGGGTGTTGAAAGGGAAAGAAGAAGTGGGTTGCCGGGTAGCAAGGGGGGACAACCAATAGTGGAGCTCTGTTGATTACTCAGCCGGGCTTTAATGGCCCATACACGGGCTCTAAAGCACCTTATTCACTCTATGGGTATGATTATAGAGCTCCCACTAATTGGAAGCTAATTCGAAGCAGGAAAACTGTGGTTCAGTAGCAATACAGGCGATGCGTATGAGTTATCTCACATCTGTGAGATAATTAAGTTGGAGTAAGACAAATTTCTATTTAATCATAGTGTGGTCCACTGGAGCATATCTATCGCTGTAAAAATATACTGTGTGTGTGTGTCTATCTGTAAGTTTATCTGTATGGCCTAGGTTCAAGGGCAGGTTCAAGGGAAATTATATTATATATATATATATATATATATATATATATATATATATATATATATATATATATATATATATATATATATATATATATATATATATATAAAAATTTCGACCTGACAACTTTCGGGGTGTTGCCAGGTTGTGTATGTACCCATACTGCTTACTGCTTTGGTCATGAAATCACACCACATGCTGGGATCGTTCTTGGCTTGGAGACTTTGGAGACTGAATAGTCAGCAAGCCGTAAATTCACACAGGGCTCGAACTTTGATGGCAAGGGGTCACCCACCTTCTGACTACCCAGTACTAACACCACTCCACCATCGATTGCCACTTTATTGTGATTTATGGCTTGGGAACCATTCTTTAAGCTTTGTCTCACACTTAAGGCTCTGAACGAACCTACGTCAGCTATAATTGGATGAAAACTGTACCCTGCATGCACCAGGAGTGTCGTCAGGTTATATAAACTCAGGCACCTAGTGTGGTACCATCAGAGTTCCAGAACCATACATCATTTACGTAGGCAATCGACTGTAGAGTGGTGGTGGTAGTTGTGGGTAGCCATTGGGTTGACCCCTGGCCGCCCAGGTTTGAATCCAAGTAGGGTAAAAGAGTTGATTATGATTTATGGCTTGGGGACCATTCAAACTTTATCTCACAAATTTTTAGGCTCGGACCAATCGCACCATGTGTGCAAGGATATGATGAAAAACTGTTTCTAATATTCACCGCTAGTGTTGCTGGGTGGTGTATGGTCGTGGGACGAGCGGGGTAGCTTACCAGTTCCAGGACTGTACAACATTTTTTTGGGCAGTCGATGCTGGTATATTAGTACTGGTTAACCAGTGAGGTGATCCATGACCCTCCAGGTTACAAAATAGGAACAATACAAATTATTGCCTGTAGATTTCTTCGACATGCACGGATTCCGGACGTAAACCAGGGATTCAATGGATGTTTACCGTCTGAACAGCAACACTGAATCTTTGAAAAAGGAAACTGGCGTCGCTAGGATCCGATTTTGTTTCGTGGAGCCTGGAACCCAGAGTCCTGAGAAAACGCCTGGTACTTTCTCGCCTTTGACCAAGAATCTTAGTTGTTGGTGGCAGCGGCATCTGCTTGGCCAGCAGAACGCGTAATGTAGGTGGCTGCAGCAGTGAGTACAGTACAGTCCCACGGCAACTGTCAGCCACTGCTCCATCGGTGTGGTGAAATTCCGTCTGGTCTTTATAATATAAGACTCCTTCTGCTCTACGCGCACCGCTCCTTTGCTAGGTAAGTCCACTACGGGCTCACCATAGCCCGTGCTACTTGGAACTTGTTCCGAGTAGCTAAATCTATAACAACAACTCTGCTCTACACTGGGCATGGGCAAGACCCCTTTTAATAATAATGTTGACTTTGTCGTGCCTTGAGTGACAGACCTCTGATTTTCTCAGGTGCACACCACGAAACCCGTATTCATCTGCTTTTGCCTCGCCTCAAATACACTTATATACATCTTGGTTTGGTGCAAAAGAGCCACTGTAATATGAATGTGCTGCGAATTAGAACGTATATCTGTTGCAGACATAGAGATTGCCAAAAAGAAATCCCCTGTGTTGAAGTATATTCAAGTATGAGGCATGAACAGTTGGGTATTGTTGCTATTCGAGCAAAGTTGTGACTTCCTTTTCCTCGATTGGGTTGTTCCAGTTGGAATGTTTGATGGCTTTTGATGAGACTGGTCTGAGAGCTGGGACTGTCAAAGTATTCAATTTTGTGGTGCATTCTGCAAAGCTGGAGTCATATTTCTCCGCTGACTTACCTAAATTATCTGGTAAAGTTCCCTTGGTTAGGTCATCTCTTACAGGCAACGAACATAAAAAGTATGGTGGTTGGAATAACAATGCTCACACTAAGGCCACTGAGCCATATTGAAACACTGGCTTGTCTCTGTCGAGTCACTGAGGGAATGATTGACAATTTTTGTCTTACATGATCCTCAGAAGGATGTCTCGCTCCTCACGCATATTGCTGCTGTGTGATGGGTCATGTCTCATAAAGAAGGTTAACGGGTATGCAGCAATTGAGAAGATAACATGCATTTTGAGCATCAATGTTGTCTACTTAACATCAGTTATCTTTTCCAAGGATTTCTCAAATTTGTTTGGCTCTAGAGAAGCTCCAAGAAAGGTACTGTCTGCGGGCATGATTATAATAACTCTATATGTTACGGTTCACTGCTCACGTTCATCTAGGCTAGGCATTATGGGTAGCTTCACTTGGCTGTACCCCGGGGGATTTATGTTGTTAGCCTGTTGACAAATGTCTAGGGAAAATCATCCTAAGGAGTACAGTAATCCTAGATTGTGTATCATATAAAAACAAAAATACAGAAAAAACATATAACCAACATAAATAATTAGTGGGTTCCACACTTCCCTTTGATGACATTAGTTAATGTGCAGTGTCACTGAAATAGTGAACCTTATGTACCAAAAACCAAATAAACCATTAAAAAGTCTAATCATTGCAGCTCCTCAGATCCCTCTGTGGACATCTTCAAACCATGGCATAATTTCTCGTGCAATAATGACATTATCATCATGCCTGAAAACAATATAAATAATTATCCACAGAGAAAAGTCATCATCAAGTTCTACGTAGCACATATATGCAACCTGGACTCTATTTCTAGATTTTGTACTCCGTATAACACATTATGAGTCTAAGTTATCTTGCATTTAAAATACATTTAAACAGTGGCTTAGCAGAAATATCTGGTGTAGTCAGTCCCGCAAGAACTTGGAATTCATTTCCAAACGTCGTCCAGCGTCCGCCATTTTTTGCCTAGTCCGCGTCAACGACACCTCCAGAATATCAGCTGTTTAACAAATTTTAAAACTCTGAATATTTACTAAAAAAAATTTTCTAGTAAATAGACCGGAATCCATTTTCACTGACAAATGGTTTTTATATCCTACGGGCTAGAAACTATCGCACAATATAGTGCGGTACTACTTGGTAGGGCGGAGGAATAAAGGCTAACCTACGGTCGGCGCAGCTGGTCTAACATCTCTCCCTATACAATAATCACACACATTTTTATACTGTCGTAATCCCATACAAGTCGGTTTTCAGTCGATTCGTAATGCTTGCGTTGGAGGCTATTTCACATATTGATCAGCGGTTCAGAGCGAGGCCTTGCTGGTCTTCTGGGACCCCAATTTCCCTGATGCCGTCAAGAGGAAATCTATAGACAAGTATATGGTTTTGTTGTTTAAGAAAATGATGCTTAACTCACTAGGCAGACTTTCGGTGACTTCTTTAAAAGCTAAGCAGAAAAGGAGAGGGACATGGGGGAACCCCAAAGCTATCCACCTTTGGAAATCATGAACTGATTTCGTGAACACGAAACTGTAACATTTTTTGGCCAATATAGAATGATGGAATGGATGGGTTAAAATGGGACTGAAATGGCGAGGAACAGTATAAAGAACTAGAGCTCCTCTCATACTATGCATTTCTCCTCTCAGAGCTCTTATGCATTTTCAAAACTAAGACTGACTAGAGGTTTCAGGTCAAAGAGGTTGGCTGCTATGCGACTGCTGTAGGAGCAGGATAACTGTCTCCTTGGTCCTGTTGAAAATAGTGAGCTGTATCACCTTTGTTAATTTAGTTACTGGTTACGTTTCTGTCAGTGATATTCTTCAGGACTATTTCCTCTGTCATGTGGACTGTTGAAAAAGAAGTTCACGTAGGAGAGTATAATCAGTGGCATATTACGTATTGTTGCCCATATTATGAGAGACTGTTATAACAGTTCAACTTCCTTATTCAGATCTCATCAATATATTATTTAGTGTGTCCACTGTCGACAAAGACCTGCATTACTCTACTCAGTTCCTTATCAATATTACACAATTTGTCCCACTTAATTTAATAAACTCTTCTACACAAACTTCCTTTCAACTTCCTGCCCGAAAAGCCATGCGAGTTAGTGGCTTTGCAAGAATGTACAAATACCAATCATATGTAATATCACCAACCCATTGTACCTTTTTGTGAATAAAATTATTATTATTATTATTTACACGGTTCAGAGGATGGAGGAAAAATCCTTCAGTGGATGGATTTCTTTAGATGTCTGCAACAGAGCACTGTACGGGGCCAACTGTTTTTTATCAATTACATCAATAATGATAATACTTGAATGACCATGTAGTAATATCAACAGTTTTGGATACATTTTTCGTATGACCAACAATTCGTTCTGTTTCACCAAGGTGTCATAACCAGTCAAATACTCCTGCCTTGACAGGTGCATTATTAAATCATAAGAACGACCTTTCCTGAAACAATATAGTCTACCACACAATAATCGATGATGGTAAGGAAAAAGTCTATTATTTGTTGTGAAATTAATGTCTCTAGAACTTTGGCAGTAATTGAAAGCAGCGGCAATGGTTTGTAGTTATCAACCACTGAATAACCCTTCCTTTTGTGGGCTGAACTACATCTACCTCCTTCCATGGGGTGGGACCCAGTTCCTACAACTAGACAGAGATGATAGATGTGTAAGCGGAAACCAGCTGGTCAACACAACTGCTTAACAGTTTTAGGCTGACCTTTTCCGGCCCCACTGCCTTGTATCCAAGTCCAGTGTTTTAAGAATATGGTGGACTTCAAGCTGTTGAAAGGCCACTTCAAGCAACTTAGATACAATGCTTTGGTCAACTTGTGGCTGTGTTTCTTCAGGATCATGGTAAGTGCAACAAATAATGGTTTGCCAGGAGAACAACTTCCTAACTGACTGTGGCAACAGTATCATCTTGACAGTTCAATGGTTGAATTATATCCTCAGACGAATATTCGCACTGAAGTTTAATAATAGACCACCACACTTTGGATTCATATCTATTCTCTCTCTCTCTCTCTCTCTCTCGTCGGTGGATTACAAGGGACCCAGGAACGGTAGTTTGAATTACTCAACAAAGGAAAGTTGAAGTGTAAAGTCCGTCATCCGGAAGTATGCCTTGCATTCCTGAAGTCAAATTCTTCAGGGGGTGTTTTCTGTGATTATTAAACGCTGCCTTGCGTGCGAGAGCAAGGGGCGTGTGCGTGTTTTTTGCTGTTTTTTATGAAGTCATTATTCTTTGTTCTTGGTGTGTATTTGTGTTTCTCGGTGTGTGTGTGTGTGTTTATTTGTGTGTACTTTCCCATCAGTGACCACGTGTAAGTGTGGTCTGGCTCCTTATGCCCGGCCTACTAGACGCCTTCTTATATATATTGTGATATACATAAACTATTCTGACACTTGAGTTCCTAGTCGAAGCTGGTTTTGAGGGTGGAGGTGTTTTCCTACAAGTTCTACTCTCAAAGCTTTTCATTTGTTGACCACATATATGCGATACGGTTTTTCCTCTCATTAGCTCGAATAATTTTAATTTTCAGCTTTCACTCATGTATAAAATGGATCTTTTATGGCTGTAAAGATTGCTGCAGTGTCCATTAAAACTATTTTTTCAAAGTTATCATAGTTTTCACCTGAAGAGTATTGATTTGGAATCGGTAGATGGTCTCTATACGTTTTGTTGTGTTTCGTTTCCTCCATTTCATTTGCCTTTTTTCTTTTGGGTCATTTTAATAATTAATTATATTGTGTTAAACAACATAAGTTGCTCCTGGTCACACTGACGACCAGCGGACGTCTGGATACCCGCTCTGCCTGGGGAGTGTCGAATCCCATGATGAGATTTTGATCATTGGTCTCGATACTGCCGTCACAAATTCGTCTTCAACTGCCTGGATTAAAACAACGTCTGACACTCTTATTGCCTCGGGTAACAGGTAAGTTGATGTCTGTCGTCGGTGGGCGGCAGGACAGTGTCTGTCGTCGGCGGGCGGCAGGACAGTGTTCTGTCATTTCATCAACACAAGACAGAACACGAAACAATGGGTATTGAAATGGAAGTGATTGTAGAAAGCCTATTGGTCCATATTTCTTGATGCTTCTATATTGGAGCGGAGTCTTGAGGTGGGTAGAATATAGTTGTGCATTAATTGGCTGTTGATTGCTGGTGTTGACTTCTTAATGTGCAGTGCCTCGCAAACGTCAAGCCGTCTGCTATCGCTGTATCTATCGATGATTTCAGTGTTGTTTACTAGGATTTCTCTGGCGATGGTTTGGTTGTGGGAAGAAATTATATGTTCCTTAATGGAGCCCTGTTGTTTATGCATCGTTAAACGCCTAGAAAGAGATGTTGTTGTCTTGCCTATATACTGGGTTTTTTGGAGCTTACAGTCCCCAACTACAATCACTTCCATTTCAATACCCATTGTTTCGTGTTCTGTCTTGTGTTGATGAAATTAATACCCTATTAAATACCACCTCACCCCATCCACCTCACTCAAATGTAGATATAAACAAATCGGAGATATGTAAGTTCTATTCAGTTGTGTATGTGTAAAGTCTTTGAAAATGTAATAAGTTTTACGAAACGCGCTCAAGTGTCGCGTCAGACTAGAAATAAAAATGAATTTTGGAGAATTGATTTTTGAATTACCTCCAACAGTGAAAAGAAATGTACGAAAGATTGAGAAAATTCGTGTTAGAATTATTAATCTTACTTTTTCGGTCATATTTAATATATATATATATATATATATATATATATATATATATATATATATATATATATATATATATATATATATATATATATGTAATAATGTTTCATTGAATTTGACTGCATATTCTGTATTGATTATTTTCTTGTTTATGGCTTCTATCCCTCTGACTAGTGCTCTTGCATCTTAGTTTAACTGAAAGAGAAGTTCTCCAAAAGTCATCTTCGTTCGAGGTGAAGAAAAAGAAATAAATAACTGTATTACACTTATTATAAAATTACACAACGTTTGGAACCTACATGGTACATTCTCAAGTGATAGTAAAATACAAAGCATGTTGGATTTATACCATTATGGGGTCAGGTGTAGACAAATAGACCAATGTTGACCAGACCACACACTAGAAGTTGAAGGGACGACGACGTTTCGGTCCGTCCTGGACCATTCTCAAGTCGATTGTCTTGAGAATTGTCACAATCGACTTGAGAATGGTCCAGGACGGACCGAAACGTCGTCGTCCCTTCAACTTCTAGTGTGTGGTCTGGTCAACATACTTCAGCCACGTTATTGTGACTCATCGCCTGCAAATAGACCAATACAAATGGGTCAAGAATAAGGCATAAAGAGGAGAAAAGTATGGCCTTTAAAGTTTAAAGAAAAAGGCATAAATGGGGTCCGATCCACATACAAAGATTAATGAGGTGTAGTGGGCGTAGCATGTTGAGCAGTGTCTTCTATGTTGGCATCTTGGCGTTCTGGTCTTGTTCTTACTCTCATGGTGGGTACAGTGAATAGTTCCTTTATTTGGGTATTAATGGTGGGTTGTTCTATTTTTATGTAGATTCCTTCAAGAATTTGTAATCTTCTTACATCTTGGGTTTTGTCTATTATACAAGTGTTTTTATTCAACATTTCTCTTGTTAGGGTGATGTCATGGGCTTGTCTCATGTGATTCCGGGGGGCACCGGATTGAAGATGACAGGTCAAACGCCTCGTTAGCTTGGTCGACGTCATACCTATGTACTTAGATTGAAGGCAACATCCTTCGTGGGGGCAGGTATACATGTATACCACGTCTGACGGCAGCAAAGGATTCTCCGTCGGCTTCAGGCTGTTTTTAACAAGGAAGTCGATTGTCTTCTTTGTTTTATAGTATATGATTAAGTTTATGTTCTGGTTAGGAGTTGTGCTTTTTACATCTATACGGATTATGTCTTTCATTATGCGTTCTTTTTTATGTTCACTGTGCATGGTGGATTTGTAATATAATTTTATTGGAGGCGTTGTGGTTTCTGTACTTGGTTCAGGATTGTCCCATCGGTCCAGGTGTCGTCTTATTGTAGTGTTTATATCTGTGTAGGTATACCCATTGTTCATCAACACCTGAGTTATTCTTTCAAACTCCCTACTCATGTTGCTCCATTCAGAGCAGTGGGTAAGCGCTCGACGAATATAAGCCTTGAGAACACTGGCTTTGTATCTTTGGGGCCACTCACTCCTACCGTTCAGGCATAATCCTATGTTTGTAGGCTTAGTATATTCACCTGGTGCTTAAAGAGGTTCTTCTTTTTGTTATTAGTACATCCAGGAATGGCAGACTGTTATTTTCACTATTTTCCTGGGTACAACGGTGTACTGACTCTCTCTAGATGGCCTTTTAGCCATCTAGATTATTATATATATATATATATATATATATATATATATATATATATATATATATATATATATATATATATAAATATATATATATATATATATATATATATATGTCGTACCTAGTAGCCAGAACGCACTTCTCAGCCTACTATGCAAGGCCCGATTTGCCTAATAAGCCAAGTTTTACTGAAAGAATATATTTTCTCTAATTTTTTCTTATGAATTGATAAAGCTACCCATTTCATTATGTATGAGGTTAATTTTTTTTTTATTGGAGTTAAAATTAACGTAGATATATGACCGAACCTAACCAACCTAACCTATATATATATATATATATATATATATATATATATATATATATATATATATATATATATATATATATATATATATATATATATTCTCAAACGGTGAATGGAGTTTAATTTATTTTACCAATTATATTTTATTTCTATTGGACCTCGCCCTAACCTACAATAATAATGAGTAAATAATCATATGTACACAGGCCGCAATTGGGAGCCGACCAGTGGCAGTCATTTGGGTTAACTCTTAGTTGCAATTATGGTTAATTTCACGCTGTCCAAACTCTGTTATGTAATAACAGGTGCACGTGTTTACACAGTTGTTGGCTGAGCTCGGGCTGGACAGGTGTTGACAGGTAAGAGACAGGGGCACGGGAGGTTGACGGGGGTGAGACAGACGAGACACGCAAGCGTCGTGGAGGACGGTTGACGGGTTCTAGACAGGAGCCATGCAAGTGTGGTGAAGGAAGGTTGACGAGCACCATAGCTCCACTTGGTTGGGTTGTCTTGCACGATTCGTGAGGTTGTCGCCGTGCCTCACCGTGGTCCATACACCGTCACACCGTAATTACCGTTCGGAATTACACACGAAGGCGCAAAATTCACCCTCTCAGCTGTGGGTGAAATCCAGGATCTCCTCTAGCTTATTGTCACACTGCGTCACACGCACTTCTACAAGTGCACTCACATTCTCTCTCTCTCTCTCTCTCACTCTCTCACTCTCTCACTCTCTCATTCTCTCACATTTGTGTAACAAATCTAAGTTTTTATGACAGAGCCACAGAGACTCTACAGGAAAGAGCTGGTTGGGTTGACTGTATCTATCTGAACCTAAAAAAAGTTTTTGATAGAATCCCACACAAGAGGTTGTTCTGGAAACTGGAACATGGAGGGGTGACAGGTAGACTTCAGACATGACTGAAAAATTGTCTGACAGACAGATGAGGGCAATAATCAAGGACTGGAGGAGTGTTACTAGCGGAGTACCACAGGGTTCAATTCTTGCACCAATACTGTTCATCGTCTACATAAACCATCTACCAGAAGGAAAACAGAATTATATGAGCATGTTTGCGGATGATGCTAAGATAGACACTGGGGAAGACAGGAGTCGCAGACGATTGTAATGCCCTTCAAATTGATATAGCTAAAATAAGTGCTTGGAGCGTCATGTGGCAAATGTAATTTGATGGGGAATAAATGTTATATTATGGAGTGTGAATTGGAGAAAATAGACCACACACAACTTACAAAATATGTGGAAAAGAATTACAAATCTCTAATAAGGAACTAGACCTAAGGGTGGTTTTGGAAACTAAGCTGTCGCCAGAGGAACACATAAAGAACATTGAGAGAGAAGCGTAGGTGTCGCTTTCCATCTTTAGACTTGCTTGTAATTATATGGTTGGTGAAATACTAAAGAAACTCTTAATGACTTTTGTGAGACCAAAATTGGAATATGCAGCAGTTGTATGGTGCCCAAATCTCAAGAAGCACATCAATAAATTAGAAAAGATGCAACGGCATGCTACAAACTGGCTTCCAGAAATGAAAAGCAATCGTTACGAGGAAAGAGAGGAGGCGTTAAACATGTACAAACTAGAAGATTGCTTAAAAAGAGGTGATATCACCACTTACAAAATACTGACAGGGATCGACCAAATTGACAAAGAGGAATTCCTTGAAACCAGGAACATCAGGAACAAGAGGACACAGAATCAAGCTAAGAAAATAAAGGTGCCTAAAAATATTAGAAAGTGTTCTTTTGCAACAAAGTGGTAGACGGTTGGAACAAGCTAAGTGAGAGGCCAAAACCGTCAGTAGTTTAAAAGTGTTATACGACAAAGAGTGCTGGGAAGACGGGACACCACGAACAAAGTTCTCATCCTGTAACTACACTTAGGTAATTTTACACACACACACACACACACACACACACACACACACACACACACACACACACACACACACAAGATGCTACAAGATGACCTAGACAGACTGAGTGAATGTTCCAACAAATGGCTGTCGAAGTTCAACCCGAGTAAATGAAAAGTAATGAAACTAGGCAGTGGAAACAGGAGGCCAGACACAGGATACAGAATAGGAGATGAAGTACTAAATGAAACGTACAGAGAGAAAGATCTAGGAGTTGATATCACACCAAACCTGTCTCTTGAAGCCCACATAAAAAGAATAACATCTGCGGCATATGCGAGGCTGGCTAACATCAGAACAGCGTTCAGGAACCTGTGTAAGGAATCATTCAGAATCTTGTACACCACATATGTAAGACCAATCCTGGAGTATGCGGCCCCAGCATGGAGCCAGTACCTTGTCAAGCACAAGACGAAGCTGGAAAAAAGTTCAAAGGTATGCCACTAGACTAGTCCCAGAACTAAGAGGCATGAGTTACGAGGAAAGGCTGCGGGAAATGTACCTTACGACACTGGAAGACAGAAGAGTAAGGGGAGACATGATCACAACCTACAAAATCCTCAGGGGACTCTACCGGGTAAACAAGGATAAACTATTCAACACTGGTGGTACGCGAACAAGGGGACACAGGTGGAAACTGAGTACCCACATGAGCCACAGGGACTTTAGAAGGAACTTTTTCAGTGTCAGAGTAGTTACCAGGTGGAATGCATTAGACACTGATGTGGTGGAGGCTGACTCCATACAGTTTTAAATGTAGATATAATAGAGCCCAATAAGCTCAGGAATCTGTACACCAGTTGATTGATAGTTGAGAAGCGGGACCAAAAATACAAAGCTCAACCCCCGCAAGCACAATTAGTTGAGTACACACACACACACACACACACACACACACACAATGTGTGTGTGTGTGTGTTCCCACAGGACTATTATGTTATGAGGAAAGAGAGGGAAGGAAGAGGTGGGGGTGGTGTAGCTCTGCTGGTAAGAAAAGACTGGGATTTTGAGGAGATGGATATTCAGGGGTGTGAAGGTTTCAGTGACTACATAGCAGGTACCGTAACAAATGGAAGGAAAAAAATTATAGTCGTAGTCATATATAATCCACCACCAAATGACAGAAGACCTAGACAGGAATATGATAGAAACAACATGGCCACCATTAGCATAATTGAAAGAGCAGCTACTGTTGCTAGCAGGTGGATCTGGACCACTAATTATGGGAGACTTCAACCATGGGAAGATAGATTGGAAGAACAGAGATCCGCATGGAGGACCAGAAACATGGAGAGCTAAGCTGCTGGACGTGGCAACAAGAAACTTTCTAAGCCAGCACATCAAAGAACCAACAAGAATGAGAGGAGAAGATGAACCAGCAATGCTTGATTTGATATTTACCCTAAATGAGTGGGATATAAGGGAAGTTAAGATGGAAACGCCCTTGGGAATGAGTGACCACAGTGTATTGAACTTTGAGTACCTGGTAGAGCTAGGACTTATCTCCCCCAAAAAAGAACTAGGAATCAAAAGGCTGGCATACCGAAAGGGGAATTATGAACAGATGAGAAGTTTCCTAAGTGAAATACCTTGGGACACAGACCTCAGAGATAAGTCCGTACAGGGTATGATGGACTATGTTACCCAAAAGTGTCAGGATGCAGTAAACAGGTTCATCCCGGCCCAAAGGGAAAAATCCGAGAAGCAACAGAAGAATCCATGGTATAATAGGGCATGTATGGAAGCGAAGAAACTGAACAAAAGGGCGTGGAGGAACTTCCGGAGTAACAGAACACCAGAAAGCAGAGAGAGATACCAGAGAACCAGGAATGAGTACGTCAGGGTGAGAAGAGAAGCAGAGAAAAGTTTTGAAAATGATATAGCAAACAAAGCCAAAACCGAACCAAAGCTACTCCACAGTCACATCTGAAGGAAAACAACAGTGAAAGAACAGGTATTGAAACTTCGAACAGGCGAGGACGGGTATACTGAGAATGACAGAGAGGTGTGTGAAGAACTCAACAAGAGGTTCCAGGAGGTCTTCACAATTGAACAAGGTGAGGTCACTGTGCTAGGAGAAAGGGAGGTAAACCAGGCGGCTTTGGAAGAGTTCGAAATTACGAGAGAGGGGGTCAAGAGACACCTGCTGGATCTGGATGTTAGAAAGGCTGTTGGTCCAGATGGAATCTCACCATGGATACTGAAAGAGCGTGCAGAGGCACTTTGCTTGCCACTCTCTATAGTGTATAGTAAGTCACTGGAGACGGGAGACCTACCAGAAATATGGAAGACGGCGAATGTGGTCCCAATATACAAAAAGGGCGACAGGCAAGAGGCACTGAACTACAGGCCAGTGTCCTTGACTTGTATACCATGCAAGGTGATGGAGAAGATCGTGAGAAAAAACCTGGTAACACATCTGGAGAGAAGGGACTTCGTGACAAATCGCCAACATGGGTTCAGGGAAGGTAAATCTTGCCTTACAGGCTTGATAGAATTCTACGATCAGGTGACAAAGATTAAGCAAGAAAGAGAGGGCTGGGCGGACTGCATTTTCTTGGATTTTCGGAAAGCCTTTGACACAGTACCGCATAAGAGGCTGGTACATAAGCTGGAGAGACAGGCAGGTGTAGCTGGTAAGGTGCTCCAGTGGATAAGGGAGTATCTAAGCAATAGGAAGCAGAGAGTTACGGTGAGGGGTGAGACCGATTGGCGTGAAGTCACCAGTGGAGTCCCACAGGGCTCTGTACTCGGTCCTATCTTGTTTCTGATATATGTAAATGATCTCCCGGAGGGTATCGATTAATTTCTCTCAATGTTTGCGGACGATGCTAAAATTATGAGAAGGATTAAAACAGAAGAGGACTGTTTGAGACTTCAAGAAGACTTAGACAAGTTGAAGGAATGGTCGAATAAATGGTTGTTAGAGTTTAACCCAACCAAATGTAATGTAATGAAGATAGGTGTAGGGAGCAGGAGGCCAGATACAAGGTATCATCTGGGAGAGGAAATTCTTCAGGAGTCAGAGAAGGAAAAAGACTTGGGGGTTGATATCACGCCCGACCTGTCTCCTGCAGCACATATCAAGCGGATAACATCAGCGGCATATGCAAGGCTGGCCAACATACGAACGGCATTCAGAAACTTGTGTAAAGAATCATTCAGAACTTTGTATACCACATATGTCAGGCCAATCCTGGAGTATGCAGCCCCAGCATGGAGTCCATATCTAGCCATGGATAAGACTAAACTGGAAAAGGTTCAAAGGTTTGCCACCAGACTAGTACCCGAGCTGAGAGGTATGAGCTACGAGGAGAGACTACGGGAATTAAACCTCACTTCGCTGGAAGACAGAAGAGTTAGGGGGTACATGATCACCACATTCAAGATTCTGAAGGGAATTGATAGGGTAGATAAAGACAGTCTATTTAACACAAGGGGACACAGGTGGAAACTGAGTGCCCAAATGAGCCACAGAGATATTAGAAAGAACTTTTTTAGTGTCAGAGTGGTTGACAAATGGAATGCAATAGGAAGTTATGTGGTGGAGGCTGACTTCATACACAGTTTCAAGTGTAGATATGATTGAGCCCAATAGGCTCAGGAATCTGTACACCTGTTGATTGACGGTTGAGAAGCGGGACCAAAGAGCCAGAGCTCAACCCCCGCAAACACAACTAGGTGAATACAACTAGGTGAGTACACACACACACACATAAACTGGAGGAATGGTCTAGAAAATGGCTGCTAAAGCTCAACTCAGGAAAGTGTAAGGTGATGAAATTAGGCGAAGGGAGCAGGAGGCTGAACACAAGGTATCATCTGGGAGGGGAAATCCTGCAAGAGTCAAATAGAGAGATGGATCTGGGGGTTGATATCACACCGAACCTGTCCCCAGAGGCCCACATCAAAAGAATATCATCAGAGGCATATGCTAGACTGGCCAACATAAAAACTACCTTTAGAAACTTGTGTAAGGAATCTTTCAGAACCCTGTATATCACTTATGTAAGACCAATCCTGGAGTATGCAGCTTCAGCCTGGAGTCCATACCTAGTTAAACACAAGACAAAGTTAGAGAAGATTCAGCGGTATGCCACCAGGCTCGTCCCGGAACAGAGAAGATTGAGCTACGAGGAAAGGCTAAAGGAGCTGAACCTCACATCCCTGGAAAACAGAAGAGTAAGGGGAGACATGATAACCACCTACAAAATTCTCAGGGGAATTGACAGGGTGGACAAAGACAAACTCTTCAGCACGGGTGGGACACGAACAAGGGAACACAGGTGGAAACTTAGTGCCCAGATGAGCCACAGAGACGTTAGAAAGAACTTTTTCAGTGTCAGAGTAGTTAATAAATGGAATGCACTAGGAAGTGATGTGGTGGAGGCTGACTCCATACACAGTTTCAAATGTAGATATGATAGAGCCCAATAGGGTCAGGATTCTGTACACCAGTTGATTGACAGTTGGGAGGCGGGACCAAAGAGCCAAAGCTCAACCCACGCAAGCACAATTAGGTGAGTACACACACACACACACACACACACACACACACACACACACACACACACACACACACACACTACTATTTTGTGATGCAACTAACACTATTGGAGCAGACAAGTATCACCATGGATGTTAAGAAAGGAAGCACAGGCCTTCAGTATACTTCCAGCACGGAGCTTTAATGATTCACTTGACCTGCCAGCTGCTGGAAGAAGACAAATGTGTTACCAATATTCCAGAAAAGGATCAAGAGGAGGCACTGAACCACAGACTCCAATCACTGACAAGCCTACACTAGAAAAATGTACTCGGAAGAATAATAAAGTTAATTCTAATTAAACATTTAGAGGGGCTTAGGTATTTAAATACATATAAACATGGCTTTAGAGAAGGAAAATAATGTATTAAGAACATTATAGGGTTCGATAATAAAATAACGAATATAAACAAGACCGATAAGATTCGACAAATTATATATTTCTGAATTAACAAAGTGCATTTGGCGCAGTGCAACACAAGAGACTGAAACTTAAACTTGTAAGGCAGACTGGACAGAGAGACATAAAGAGACATTTGTGCTCTTTCACAAACATGTGAAAGAGCACTGGTATCGGTTAAGAGTAGTGACTTAAGCCAGAGTGTCAGTGAGAAGCGGAAAGTCACATTTGCCTAGAGTAACAAGAGGACTAAATCAAGGATAGGTGCTGCGACCCATTCTGTTTCTTATTATTTTTAATGACCTAACTACAGGAGTTTAGTCATATATGTCGGTGATTGCAGGCTATGTAAAGTTTATATAAGTTGAGACACAGGAGGATTGCAAGATTTCCCAAGTTTTCTTGCACAAGCTTCAGAGATTGTCCGAGATATGACTTTAGGATATCAACACCAACCAGTGTAAGACGATGGAACTGGAAACAGTTGACGGGAGATCAGAAGGAATAAAGGGTAGAAATAGCCTAAGCTGCTCTAATCTTTTGATATGTATCTTACTGTCTCAATAAACGTACTTGAACAGTAGGAACGCGAACCACAAAAGAAAACTACCTTCCTATAATAGCCAGAGAACAACTCTTGGGAGTTCACATAACACCCAACCCAACTCCGGAGTCACATATAAATACGATATAACATCAGCAGTATACTCTTCAATGACAAACGTCACGGCAACATTAAGGGACTTAGATAAGGAGGCGTTTCCACCACGCTACACCGCCCTCCGGAGACTATCCCCAGAGTATGCCGCCCTCCGGAGACTAGCCCCAGAGTATACCGCTCTACGGAGACTAGCCCCAGAGTATGCCGCCCTCCGGAGACTAGCCCCAGAGTATGCCGCCCTCCGGAGACTAGCCCCAGAGTATGCCGCCCTCCGGAGACTAGCCCCAGAGTATGCCGCCCTCCGGAGACTAGCCCCAGAGTATGCCGCCCTCCGGAGACTAGCCCCAGAGTATGCCGCCCTCCGGAGACTAGCCCCAGAGTATGCCGCCCTCCGGAGACTAGCCCCAGAGTATGCCGCCCTCCGGAGACTAGCCCCAGAGTATGCCGCCCTCCGGAGACTAGCCCCAGAGTATGCCGCCCTCCGGAGACTAGCCCCAGAGTATGCCGCCCTCCGGAGACTAGCTCCAGAGTATGCCGCCCTCCGGAGACTAGCCCAAGAGTATGCCGCACTCCGGAGACTAGCCCCAAAGTATGCCGCCCTCCGGAGACTAGCCCCAGAGTATGCCGCCCTCCGGAGACTAGCGCCAGAGTATGCCGCCCTCCGGAGACTAGCGCCAGAGTATGCCGCCCTCCGGAGACTAGCCCCAGAGTATACCGCCCTCCGGAGCCTGGCCCCAGAGTATGCCGCCCTCCGGAGACTAGCCCCAGAGTATGCCGCCCAACGGTAACGCCACAGAGACCTGTAGAGAATGTTCATGACTAAATAATATATGTGTTTGATTGGAGTTTATTACAGTAGGGCTTGCTTAGAGTCAACAAACCCCAGGAGAGGACAGAGCTCCCCAGTGCAGAGACACTGATAGGTCAGAGCCAGGCGTTCCCCACACTGTGGGACTCTGGGAGAGTAGACAAAACAAGGAATAAGCAGTACAGTTCAACAAAGAATAAGAGGAAGAAGTCAGACTTAATTATTGTAACCGCTTCTGGTACTTCGCGTCAATTTCCTTACATATATGGAGGCTGTTGTAGCCTAGTAGGGGAAGTCGAGCACCTCGAGACAGAACGAGTGTGTTGGTTCGAGTACCAGTTGAACTGCTCGAGATTGGAAGAGGGGGAGGAGGGGGGGACTCCTCTTTTCATCATTCATGGCAATCATGCCAGTAGCCAACATTCACAGTGTAGTGAGTCGCCAGCTGTGTGAGTGCCTTGACACTTCAAATATTTACGGCACATTTTGTATTATAAATGTGTCAGTTTAAATTTTATGAAGTGTATTATGTTTATTTCTTATTCAGTGGCACCGGAGGCCACTTGTATGCATTGTGATGGAGGTGGAGGATGGCAGCAGTGTTAGGGAGGAACCCCAGTAGGTGGGGATGGCAGCAGTGTTAGGGAGGAACCCCTGAAGGTGGGGATGGCAGCAGTGTTAGGGAGGAACCCCAGTAGGTGGGGATGGCAGCAGTGTTAGGGAGGAACCCCTGAAGGTGGGGATGGCAGCAGTGTTAGAGAGGAACACTAGGAAGGAAGCCAGGTATGAGGGTCTAGGACGATTGGTAACTTATTTTAAGGATCTTGATCAGTCTATTAAGAAACCAAACCAGTTATGACTAAAGCCATATGAATATCGGACCATAGTATGTAAGGGTGAGAGTATCGTGGCAGGTTATGGTGTTCAAGTATGGTGTCCATGGTGCAGTATGGAGGAAGCAAGAAATATAATGAATTGGAAGCAGGATAATATTTGCTAGTTTTAAAATTTGCTGTATAATGAAGCTCATTCAGTAAGCAGATTAGTGGGGGCTTTTCTTGAGTAACACATGAGTAAATAGGTGTAAATAGGAGTAAAAAAGGTGTGAGTTATGAAGGCAGACGGCTGGGCAGCAGGGGTGACTGCAGACCAGGGGCCAGATTCACGAAAGTACTTACGCAAGTACTTACGAACGTGTACACCTTTCCTCAATCTTTGACGGCTTTGGTTACAGTTATTGAACAGTTTACAAGCATGAAAATTTCCCATTCAATTGTTGTTATTGTTATAAACAGCCTCCTGGTGCTTCGGAGCTCATTAACTGTTTAATAATTGTAAACAAAGCCGCCAAAGATTGAGAAAAGATGTACAGGTTCGTAAGTGTTTACGTAAGTGCTTTCGTGAATCTGGCCCCAGAGCAGGGCTGAGACAAAATTAGGGCGTGACCGTTCGGCGACTTAAAGTGCCTGTTTGTTGTTTTTAATTATCTGATTAGTTACTAAGCAATGGCCTGATTCATGTGAACCAATTCAGTGATTGTATTCATTATATTAAATTTTGTGTCTTTGCAAAAGTAAAGAAATAATCTTTCGCTGATTCATTGTACAGTCTTTAAGTATTCATTGGTAAAGAAAGCGTATGTAAAGCTCAATTCTATTTTTAACGTTTAAATTCCTCTTGTTCAGACTGGTACTGGGTTTTGAAGTAATCTGATGTTTGGAATTATTATGAAAGAAACATAGCGCATAGCTTGAGTATAATTCAATTTATTATTTTCTGAGTTCAGAGTTAAATCTTTTCCAAGTGAATGCTTAAGTCTTTGGTTTTAATTTCTATTTTATTTTATTCCGAGGTAATAGAACCATAAGTAAAGTAACACATCTTCAATCCACCCTATCACACCATAGTGACACATCCATTTAAAAAAAATATAATGAAACTTGGGAAGGTTCAGAGGTTAGCCACAAGGTTAATCCCAGAGCTGCGAGCGATGAAGTACGAGAAATACTGGAAGAGCTAGAACTAATTATCTTGCTAAGCAAGTGGAGACATATTAACGGCATATGAAATACTGAGAGAGATTGACAGAATGGGAAAAAGTAGATAACACTATGAGTGCAAATAGAACAACGAGGCACGAATGGAAGCTTGGGAAGCAGATGAGCCACAGAGATATTAAGGCACTTTCTTTAAGCATAAGAGTTCTTAGAAAATTGAATGAAGTAAGTAAGAAGGTTGAAGAACCGACGACCATTCGTAATTTCACAAGGACATGTAACAGAAAAATAGATCAGGAGTCATTCCATTAAACAACTAGGTTTGGAATGATGTGGTTCAAGAGCTAAAGCTCGAACCTGTTGGTACAAGCAGATGAGGCCAAATGGGGGAGTAGACACACACACACACACACACACACACACACACACACACACACAAAAATAGGTCAGGAGTCATTCCATTAAACAACTAGGTTTGGAATGATGTGGTTCAAGAGCTAAAGCTCGAACCTGTTGGTTCAAGCAGATGAGGCCAAATGGGGGAGTAGACACACACACACACACACACACACACACACACACACACACACACACACACACACACACACACACACACACACACACACACACACACACACACACGTGTAGGGAGTGGAGAAACAAATGGCAGGGAGAGACAGGTGAATAGAGTAGTCGGAGGCGGGAAGGAAAGGTCGTAATATTGCCAAGATAATTACTGAATGCGAGGAGTGAGTGAGAAAGATATTGGAAGAGGAAATTGCCTAAGTGAAGGATAGGTCTCAAAGTTAATTAATACGTCAGAAAGTGGAGATGAAAGCCATGTGGCAACGAAGAATACATTGAAGATGGAGCAAATAATGAAGAAAGTGGAAGAGGCTTTAGAATAGGATAGAAGAGAAAGAAAAGATACATTTGTGAAACATAAGCAAGGTCTGAAAGCAATGTAGAAATATAAATTTGAATAATTTACAGGTAGGTGGATAAAGCAGACAGGATACGCTGAAGATGTGTGGGGACTAGTATGTGGAACACATCACACTGTGTTCCAGTGTGGTGTTTAAGTCTTTAGTAATGGTTGCCGCCTAGGTAATGAAACTAGGGGGAGGAAATAGGAGGCCAGACACTGGATACCGAATGGGAGATGAAGTCCTTCACGAAACGGACAGACAGAAAGATCTAGGAGTTGGTAACACGCCAAACCTGTCTCCTGACGCCCACATCGAAATAACAACATCGGCGGCGTATGCGAGGCTGACTAACATCAGTACTGCCTTCAAAAACCTGTGTAAGAAATCCTTCAGAACCTTGTATACCACATATGTAAGACCAATCCTAGAATATGCGGCCCCAGCATGGAGCCCGTAACTGGTCAAGCACATGACGAAGCTGGAAAAAGTTCAGAGGTATGCACTAGGCTAGTCCTATAACTAAGAGGCATGAGTTATGAGGAAAGGCTGCGTGAACTGCAGAAAGTGGAACCTGTCGTCGCTGGAAGTTAGAAGAGCTCGGGGAGACATGATCACCACATACAAAATACTCATGGGGAATTGACAGGGTATAGAAGGATGGATTATTTAAAAAGGGTGGTACATGCACAAGGGGACACAGGTGGAAACTGAGTACTCAAATGAGCCACAGAGACATTAGAAAGAACTTTTTCAGTGTCAGAGTAGTTAATAAATGGAATGCACTAGGAAGTGAATGGTGGAGGCTGACTCCATACACAGTTTCAAATGTAGATATGATAGAGCCCAGTAGGCTCAGGAATTTGTACACCAGTCAATTAACGGTTGAGAGGCGGGACCAAAGAGCCGAAGTTCAACCCCCGCAAGTACAAATAGGTGATTACACCTCCCCCATCTCTTGGAATAGTAATTGACATATTCACATTTTTTTCAAAAGTAGGAGGCTTTGGTAAAATAATAAAAAGTAAATTAAAGAAGTCTACAACATAAAAAACAGTATAAGAGCATGGGTATGGTAGTGAAGGTCCTCTCTTTGGGTTGCTTGAGGGTGAGGAGTATGGAAGGTCCTGACAGGAGGAGTGATGCTCTCACTCACCTCCCTGAATTATCGACATTAAATAATTTTAAATTTTAAATAAAGATTAAATTATATCAATTGCAGCATGCACTGGTAAATAAAGGGATTGCTAATTTATCAATCCTATATTGCAAACAGAGGATCACTACCCCATATTGCAAACAGAGGATCACTACCCCATATTACAAACAGAGGATCACTACCCTATATTGCAAACAGAGGATCACTACCCCATATTGCAAACAGAGGATCACTACCCCATATTGCAAACAGAGGATCACTACCCCATATTGCAAACAGAGGATCACTACCCCATATTGCAAACAGAGGATCACTACCCCATATTGCAAACAGAGGATCACTACCCCATATTGCAAATAACTGTGTATTACAAAGGATTATTTTTTAATTAACTATCATTGAGTTAATATATTGAAGAAAAGTATATTACTATAAATTTTCAATACAGTGCTGTAAAGTGCCCGAGATGGGCAACTTTGCCCACGTTTTTACCGTATCTACTTTTTTTTATCTTATTTTAATACTTTTTGTGGGCTTAGTAATAGCAGTAATAATTAAAATGGCTATGCTGATAATAAATCATGGCAGCACTTAGACTTATGAGTATATTCACCTAGTTGGATTCACCAAGTTGTGCTTGCAGGGATCGAACTCTGGCTCTTTCGACCCGCCTCTTAACTGTCAATCTACTGATTATTTATTTGTATTTATTTATTTTTTCACTCACACACATACACACATATTTCCAGGAAGCAGCCCATAGCAGCTGTCTAATTCCCAGGTACCTATTTACTGCTAAATAACAGGGGCATCGGAGTGAAAGAATCTCTGCCCATTTGTTTCCGCCTTCGCTGGGAATCGATCCCTGGTCCCTAGGATTACAATACCCGAGCGCTGTCCACTCAGCCACACGGCTTCCCTGAGTGTTGTATAGGTGGAGACTGGCGGTGGTGGTTGTTGTAGAGGTGTGTAGGGTATTATGCGTCAAATTTCATTTAGTCGTGGTTTTGGGGATTGTCTGACATTGCAGGAACGTTTGTTGCATGTTGCACTGTTCCTTGCAACGTATTCTTGTGTTCCATTGGTCTTGGATGGGTGATATTGGTGCACTGGAATTCAAAAGTTCAAAAAGTTAGTGAGGCTAGAAGAACCATGGCTGAATAGTTTAGGGTGGCCTCACCATACTTCCATTTCCTGTAATTCCTTGCAAACCAACTGTTCTGGCCTGAGGGGGTTGGCGCTTACGGAACTTAAACCTGCAAAGAGAGTTCTGGTTGTTGCACCAGACAGTTACTGGCGTACAGGCGGACAACGTCCCCCAACCACTCTCTGCCGGAACAGACAACCGACCTCGGCAGCCACACTCCCGCTACCGTCGGTCGACCAACAATGAACACTGCAGTGCTTGAAATTCACTCAGGAGATCATCCTGTACGCCTCTTGATCTTGGAGAGGAGTTCAACATCACATATTAAAGGGTGCGGCTCCAACACTGGCCTCGTTGTCCCGTGTTCACACCCTACATGAGCCGCCGTGACTCCTTGCTCTCTTCTTGTTTGGAATCATCTCCTAAATCCCCCTTTTACGAATTGGTACTCTCTGCCACCCTGTTCACAGCTGTGACCCTTTCTCTCTCTCTCTCCTGCTTTCTGGGAAGCCTCACCAGGACAAGAGCAAAAGCTGGTTAACAATATTCATTTAATAAACAAGGAAATAGTACACATTACATAACATAAGAAAAATGAAACATTATTATGCAATACTCTATGCTGTTACAACCCAGTAGCGATCCAATATCATACCCTGGCTTCACCAACCGTCCATATCAAGTGGCTGCTCAACCCTTGGCTTGCCGCTTACTACTCCCTCACTAAATGGGAGTGAAATCTCGTCATGACAATATTATACACTCAGCCCTAAAAGTATATAAACTCAGCCTGTGGCTGAAACACCACAAACATCTGCATAAATATTCCCCAACACAAGAAGAAATCAATCTGTCACCTTACACTGCGTCTTACACGCCAATAAGCATTCAAGCACTCCCCTTATACATTCCTGTGTATCCACAATATACCTCTGGTCAGCTCCTGGAGGCTCACTACCATATATATCACTAGGTCATCCAAAATACTCAAAAGTACACTTCTGTAGTTCTCCCAAACTGCTGCACAATGAAGTCCTCTTCAAACACCAGTATTGCCTCACCACTGATTCCACGGAGACACGTGAAACTCATCCTCGCTGCTCCTTTACACTGCTTGATATCAACTCCTCACTATGGAGTTCTGCTCTACCACAGATTTCAGCATTCACTTCTCCAGGTTCAAAGTTTCCTCCATTAACTCCTTCCCTGGCCTCGAAGTTCTTCCATCAACTCCTCCCCAAACAAACCTGCAATTCCATTGCCATGTCAATAAAAATGTTTCTCTACTAAAACATAATTAAATGTATTCACAAAAAGTAAAGCTCCTCCATCCGACATCTCTTTAAAACTATTGCATCGCTGCAACGGTACTCCCCCACCCTGGGCGAGTCTATCTTCAACGTGTTGAGACATGCTGCTGGCCGCCGTCAGCCTGGGGCTTCCTCCTCTCAGTCATCCACTGACTTTCGTCGAGGGAGGACGTATCACTCCTCCCTCCAAGATGTTCTCCTCTCTCGACCCTCTTATTTCAGCTTACTGCCTTAAAATATCTATACAATACTATATACATAAATACTTCCCATGATCCCTGGGCACAAAATCAAGCACTAGTGGCTAACTAACAACTGGTTAAATAGGCTTACACCCGAAATCTCTAAAGAGGCTTCAGTGAGGCGCTCACACACTGAAGCTCAACATGGCGCTCACATAGGCCGCTCACAAAAATGCTTCAGAACTGATTCACAACTCTTCTGCTCTTGATTTGAGTACATTAAGTCGTCCAATGGCTACACACATAAACACTTGGTTGAATACCTCCTCTTGAAGGAGCACACATCTAGGGGTTTTCCTCCTTTGCCAGGAGCTCAAACACAGTACAACCCTCTCTCACGACCTATGTTGCTCAAGTAAGGTCGAGATCTCTGTGAGCCTCATGTCAGCAAAGTATCGACATCTCATTTCATGCCACTTATTTATATGTTCATCCTCTGCTCATGCTTTTAAACTATTCACTGACATTTGTCAAGTATTTAATATATTTTCATATATCTATACTTCCTCTCAATCAGATCCAGATCGCCGAATAACTCTCATTGGGGTAGACTCATTCTCCAGGTTATCCTGGAGTCAAAACACCAACCAAGGGATTTCAATTTTGTTGTGGCGAATCCGGTGGCTGGATACGATGTCTCGAGGGATTCTAAATTTGTGGCGAGGGTATTATATGACTGGATGGGACACATCTAGCTGTGCTCACCCCTTGATGTGCCTGGTATTACACGTATAACAAGTGCATATATATGTAGGGCGTACCTGACTTATGGGATGTGTGTTACTGTTAGGTTCTTGCTTATAGCAAGCAATCAGTAAAACTGGGTTTGTATTAGTCAAACGTTAAGGCTGTAAAAACAGTTATTAATAACTGTACAAAGCATCTGTATTTTTATGCAATGAATTCACTATTAATAATTCCTGTGTATGTATTCGAAATGAGCCACCGAGTATACTTCCCAATAATAAAATCAGTCCCCTAGTTTATTCGTCACAGATAATGGCCCTACAGTACTATGCATAATTTAAAATTAGTGCAAGAATCGCATTTATATTATGTGTGGGGGTTCTCTCTCACTCACTCAGTTGTACTGGAAAGTATTTATCACCATTAACTGTTATTTCATGCTTGCATTAAAATGCTTAACTACTTTCTCCTAATTTCACTAATACTAGCTAGGAATACTCACTATATATGTAATTCACACTAATCCATTGTAAGTTAAGTCTAGTTCTCTCTATTTACTCTGTATTTTTTATTCCTCTTATCTTTAATCTCTATATATAGTGAAACCTCCAACCTGAAAGGAACTTCCTACCTGGAAAAAGAAATCTCATACCCAAAAGGAACCTCTATACTATATACAGTGAAATTTCCTACCTGAAAGAACTTCTATACGATATATAGTGAAACCTCCAACCTGAAAGGAACCTCCAACCTGAAAGGAACCTCCAACCTGAAAGGAACCTCCTACCTGAATAGAATTTCCTATCTGCAATAAAATCTACTGAAGAAAAAACATTACTTTCACTGAACGATTCTTTTTGAAAATTTGACCTTACAAAATATTTTGATACGTGTAAAAAACATTATGATTTTCCCTTTTAACTTCATTCACTTGCAACATTTCGTTTTTTATATTTTGCAACTGCTTTGCAACATGGGTCTTCTTGCACGATCTTGCCTCTGTAATATTGCTCTGCAACATTGCCACCCAAAATGGCTCACACACGGTCGTAGTCATCATTTACTCTACTGAGGTGGTGGTGATTGTAGCAGTAGAGATTGGCAGTAATTGTTGTAGAGGCAGAGACTCGAGATGGTTGTTGTTTTAGAGGAGGAGACTTGAGGTGGTAGTTGTTGTAGAGGCCGAGACTGGCGGTGGTTGTTGTTGTAATGGAGACCGTGTTGTGGTCACAAGGGTCTGTACACCTCGCTTTCCATTCTAGTTACGTGACAGTGCAACTATCCTAGCTTCCTTCGTGTTAAACAGGATGAACCTGTACCTAAGTTTATAAGTTGATGTACTACACAACACAGCTTACACCGAAATAAATAGCTTGAAGCATGGATCGGTTACGTCATTCATAGCGGTGTTGTTATCAGTAACTAGCAGCTTGGCTACTAGTATCCGTGCGTGTAAGCTTAAATGGTGCCCATGCTCTTTTAAGCTTGTAATTCTCTTTTTTTGTGATCAACTAATGTATCCTGGCTAACAGCTAAACACCTACATTATAATATATCTAATCAATATAATGTTTAGGTGGTAATTTGACTTATATGCTTTGAAGGGGAACCAAACAGTGCTCTCTCTGTACTATGTAGTGGCACGTAGCATTGTAATTTACAGAATCGGCTTGTCTATTGTTGGCCCATGTCCTTATCTGGCCCATGTGCTTCTCTGGTCCATGTGCTTCTCTGGCCCATGTGCTTCTCTGGACCATGTGCTTCTCTGGACCATGTGCTTCTCTGGCCCATGTGCTTCTCTGGTCCATGTGCTTCTCTGGCCCATGTGCTTCTCTGGTCCATGTGCTTCTCTGGCCCATGTGCTTCTCTGGACCATGTGCTTCTCTGGACCATGTGCTTCTCTGGCCCATGTGCTTCTCTGGTCCATGTGCTTCTCTGGACCATGTGCTTCTCTGGCCCATGTGCTTCTCTGGACCATGTGCTTCTCTGGACCATGTGCTTCTCTGGCTCATGTGCTTCTCTGGTCCATGTGCTTCTCTGGCCCATGTGCTTCTCTGGCCCATGTGCTTCTCTGGCCCATGTGCTTCTCTGGACCATGTGCTTCTCTGGACCATGTGCTTCTCTGGCCCATGTGCTTCTCTGGTCCATGTGCTTCT
>NC_091188.1:15543297-15585680 GCF_040958095.1 Procambarus clarkii
CGTGCTCCCCGCAGTAAGTCAACGAATTCCTTTGGAGGCTTCAGGCTGAAAGCACAAGGTAAATAAGGAGTCAGCAAGCAGTTGAGTCGCTTAGGCAGTCTGTATGTGGGTGTGAGTATCTGTCTTATGATCGGCCGAAGTGGGTTTTCAGGCTTGTGGGTCTTGACATTTCCATAGCATACCCAGGTTTGTATTCCCCAATAACTTTTGGCAGGTGGAGTCCGGATTTCTTGGCGTCCACAGTTTCGATTAATCTGTTTACCTTTGTTTTCAACATGGCTGTATTGTCCTTCGTTACCCTTTGGAATTTAGTTCGGTTAGAGAGTATAAGAGTAGGGAGTAGATGGTTCATTTTCGCCAGATATTCGTCTTTTTTAAGACAAACGTATATTGGCGACTTGTCACCTCTCCTGATGACTATCTCCTTGTTCTCACGAAGGCTCTTAGCTGCCGCTTTGAGCTCCCCGAGCTCAAAGCGGTGCTTCTGAGTATGGTGCTTCTGTAGTTGCCTCGAATCTTTCCTCCTCCTGCAATAAGTTCTGCTTGCAAGGGACCTAGTCTGACTAGAAAGTCAGACAAGATATAAAAATGAATGTTGGAGAATTGATTTTTCAATTGCCATCGACAGTGAAAAGAAACATAAGATATATTGAGAAAATTCGTGTTACAATTATTAATCGTACCTTTTCGGTCATATTTAACAACATATGTTTAAAGAAAGACTGCTACCAAAATATATTAATATGTATACCATTATATTATTTATATATATATATATATATATATATATATATATATATATATATATATATATAATATATATATACATATATATATATATATACATATATATATATTTATATATATATATATATATATACATATATATATATATGTCGTACCTAGTAGCCAGAACTCACTTCTCAGCCTACTATGCAAGGCCCGATTTGCCTAATAAGCCAAGTTTTCATGAATTAATTGTTTTTCGACTACCTAACCTACCTAACCTAACCTAACCTAACTTTTTCTGCTACCTAACCTAGCCTAACCTATAAAGATAGGTTAGGTTAGGTTAGGTAGGGTTGGTTAGGTTTGGTCATATATCTACGTTAATTTTAACTCCAATAACAAAAAATTGACCTCATACATGATGAAATGGGTAGCTTTATCATTTCATAAGAAAAAAATTAGAGAAAATATATCAATTCAGGAAAACTTGGCTTATTAGGCAAATCTGGCCTTGCATAGTAGGCTGAGAAGTGCGTTCTGGCTACTAGGTACGACATATATATATATATATATATACATATATATATATATATATATATATATATATATATATATATATATATATATATACATATATATATATATATATATATGTCGTACCTAGTAGCCAGAACTCACTTCTCAGCCTACTATTCAAGGCCCGATTTGCCTAATAAGCCAAGTTTTCCTGAATTAATATATTTACTATAATTTTTTTCTTATGAAATGATAAAGCAACCCTTTTCTCTATGTATGAGGTCAATTTTTTTTTATTGGAGTTAAAATTAACGTAGATATATGACCGAACCTAACCAACCCTACCTAACCTAACCTAACCTATATTTATAGGTAAGGTTAGGTTAGGTAGCCAAAAAAAGCTAGGTTAGGTTAGGTTAGGTAGGTTAGGTAGACGAAAAAACATTAATTCATGAAAACTTGGCTTATTAGGCAAATCGGGCCTTGAATAGTAGGCTGAGAAGTGCGTTCTGGCTATTAGGTACGACATATATATATATATATATATATATATATATATATGTCGTACCTAGTAGCCAGAACGCACTTCTCGGCCTACTATGCAAGGCCCGATTTGCCTAATAAGCCAAGTTTTCCTGAATTAATATATTTTCTCTAATTTTTTTCTTATGAAATGATAAAGCTACCCATTTCATTATGTATGAGGTCATTTTTTTTTTATTGGAGTTAAAATTAACGTAGATATATGACCGAACCTAACCAACCCTACCTAACCTAACCTATCTTTATAGGTTAGGTTAGGTTAGGTAGCCGAAAAAGTTAGGTTAGGTTAGGTTAGGTAGTCGAAAAACCATTAATTCATGAAAACTTGGCTTATTAGGCAAATTGGGTCTTGCATAGTAGGCTGAGAAGTGCGTTCTGGCTACTAGGTACGACATATTTTATATATATATATATATATATATATATATATATATATATATATATATATATATATATATATATGTCGTACCTAATAGCCAGAACGCACTTCTCGGCCTACTATTCAAGGCCCGATTTGCCTAATAAGCCAAGTTTTCATGAATTAATGTTTTTTCGTCTACCTAACCTACCTAACCTAACTTAGCTTTTTTTGGCTACCTAACCTAACCTTACCTATAAATATAGGTTAGGTTAGGTTAGGTAGGGTTGGTTAGGTTCGGTCATATATCTACGTTAATTTTAACTCCAATAAAAAAAATTGACCTCATACATAGAGAAAAGGGTTGCTTTATCATTTCATAAGAGAAAAATTATAGTAAATATATTAATTCAGGAAAACTTGGCTTATTAGGCAAATCGGGCCTTGAATAGTAGGCTGAGAAGTGAGTTCTGGCTACTAGGTACGACATATATATATATATATATATATATATATATATATATATATATATATATATATATATATATAATATGTCGTATCTAGTAGCCAGAACGCACTTCTCAGCCTACTATGCAAGACCCAATTTGCCTAATAAGCCAAGTTTTCATGAATTAATGGTTTTTCGACTACCTAACCTACCTAACCTAACCTAACTTTTTCGGCTACCTAACCTAACCTATAAAGATAGGTTAGGTTAGGTTAGGTTAGGTAAGGTTGGTTAGGTTCGGTCATATATCTACGTTAATTTTAACTCCAATTAAAAAAAATTGACCTCATACATAATGAAATGGGTAACTTTATCATTTCATAAGAAAACAATGAGAAAATATATTAATTCAGGAAAACTTGGCTTATTAGGCAAATCGGGCCTTGCATAGTAGGCTGAGTACGACGTTCTGGCTACTAGGTACGACATGTATATATATATATATATATATATATATATATATATATATATATATATATATATATATATATATATATATATATATATATATACATAGACCGAATTCACTAATAAATTTGTAACTAGGTTCCTAATTATTTATTAGGTAAGCGGAAAAAATTATTCCATATACGGTAATAAAGAGTCTAAATTAAAGGAAGTAAAATAAAACTTAATTAACATAAACATTACGAGAAAAATTCAAGATGTTTTAAAATGTGAGAGAACGTGAAATGCAAAAATCTGAGTTAATTCCTCACTCCTGCCATTACCATTCTTTAATTTGGTCGCTCTCTCCTGCCTCCGCCATCTCCCTCTTAATGAACTGTCTGACGCCTCAAGCATAGCTGGACGGAGGTTTGGAGCCACGTGTGGGAGGAAGGCTTGGGTGTGGGTGTTGGGGCCACTTGTGGGAGGATGGCTTGGAGGCATGTTTTGATGCCCATAGTGGGAAGAAGGTTTCGATATGGGAACTGAAGCCAGTTGTGGGAATGCCTAGTATTTAGGTGTTGGAGCCAGCTGTCGGAGGTAGGCTTGGGTATGGGTGCTGAAACCAGTTACATATGGGTTTGGAGGCGAGTGTTTTACGGAGGTTCAGCCTGTATTCCCCTATTCCCTCATATAAGAGTTATGATTCCCTCTCTGATAACCAGAAAATAACCAGAATGAGTTTAGCTGATATTACAACACTTAAAGGGAAGCAAGATGCTGCAGTTATAAGCAATTTCGATTTTCAGATTATCTGGGCAGAGGCTAGGAGACGCGTCCATCATCAATATGGCGGTGCAGCTCGCGAAACATGTGAGCTTTCCCGCTGGAGGCGACCCCCCAGTGCATGCTGGGTACAGCGTTAGGTGTGGCGCGATTGGTCGGCGGCGGGAGCTAGGACAGGCTGACCAATGGCGTCGATCAATGGGCATGATGTAGCATGACGTCAGGCGCCCCTGCAAGGAAGGCGGAAATCTGACTCACTGGCAACCAAGGGGCCTGCTGAGCGGGGGTGCGCTCAAGCGATTATCCGTTCTGGAGAGGTATAGGCCTCCAGAAGTAAATTCTATCAGCTACCTTGTACTAACGAAGAGGAAGGCCTGTCGACTCCCAGGGAGTATGAGGTCGAGCTGGAGGGTGTGAAATAGCACCCAAGGCTCGGTGACGACGGCGCTCCTGGGTAACTTCGAGAGGCGGCGCTGAGGTGGTTGTAGGACAACCCGCGGGCTGTGCACGATGGCAGAGCTTTGTTTAAAATATTTGGTAGCAATCCAGGTCGGGTGCAGCTCCACAACTGCTTACATGGGAGAAGAATTCACTCGACGAAGCTATGCGTGAGGCGGTGGACCAGTACGTGGAATTGTATTAGTCTGGGTAGGCCAGGCGACATCAGTTGGAGCTTCATGGAGCGAGCGGCTCCAAGGGAGGAGTCATTTACCAACAAGAGGACGTCTCAACGTCGTGGGCGTGCTTCGTTGTGCGCCTACAGTCGCTCTAGTAGCAGTTGATGTACCCTTTCATTTTCCCCCTTTGTGTTTAGGAAGAGTGTTATATACAAATAAAGTGATTATCAGAAATTCCGTGAGGAGTGACATCGGACATAAAGCAGCATTGTTATTAATTATTGTTTACCGGCGATTATGTTTTCACGAGATCATTAAGTGGTGATTTAAAGGCAACGTTTTTGGAAAGGCGTTTTAATTATAATACAATATTATATATATATATATATATATATATATATATATATATATATATATATATATATATATATATATATATATATGCGAACAAGCCTGAATGGTCCCCAGGACTATATGCAACTGAAAACTCACACCCCAGAAGTGACTCAAACCCATACTGCCAGGAGCAACGCAACTGGTATGTACATGACGCCTTAATCGGCTTGACCATCACGACTGGACATAAGGAAGTGATAGCCGAAGCTATTTGAACCCCCCCCCCCCCCCGCCGGCACCTGGATGGTAATCTTGGGCATAGCATTTTATCAAATCACCTCATTCCTCACGTGTGCCCCAAAGAATATGCGGTCATATTCAATGAGACATGTTAAAAAGAAAACCTGCTGCCAGTATACACCAATATATATTATATAAAATATATATATATATATATATATATATATATATATATATATATATATATATATATATATATATATATATATATGTCGTACCTAGTAGCCAGAACGCACTTCTCGGCCTACTATGCAAGGCCCGATTTGCCTAAAAAGCCAAGTTTTCCTGAATTAATATATTTTCTCTAATTTTTTCTTATGAAATGATAAAGCTACCCATTTCATTATGTATGAGGTCAATTTTTTTTATTGGAGTTAAAATTAACGTAGATATATGACCGAACCTAACCAACCCTACCTAACCTAACCTAACCTATCTTTATAGGTTAGGTTAGGTAGCCGAAAACGTTAGGTTAGGTAGGTTAGGTAGTCGAAAAACAATTCATAAAAACTTGGCTTACTAGGCAAATTGGGCCTTGCATAGTAGGCAGAGAAGTGCGTTCTGGCTACTAGGTACGATATATATATATATATATATATATATATATATATATATATATATATATATATATATATATATATATATATATATATATATATATATGCGGAAAATCCACAGAGAAATGTGAAAGGATTGAGTTTGGTGTTGACAACAGCTTTAATCAGGCCAAAACGTTCACTTCCTTTCACATTTCTCTGTGGATTTTCCGCATAAAAATGATCAGTGTTCTGTGATCGTCAATTGCATATTATATATATATATATATATATATATATATATATATATATATATATATATATATATATATATATATATATATATATATATATATATATATATATATATGTGTGTGTGTGTGTGTGTGTGTGTGTGTGTGTGTGTGTGTGTGTGTGTGTGTGTGTGTGTGTGTGTGTGTGTGTGTGTGTAAGTAATTTAGAAGATACCAGGTTATATCTGTAATTAAACACATTACTGTGGTCAATTACATCTAGGAGAGTTCTGTCGTCGTTTTACTGTCTCTTAGTTTACTCTAAAAGTCTAATGCCAAGGCCGCGTTAATTACTCTAAAAGTAATTAATGCGACCTGGGGTAATGACCATGAACTTATGGCTCTAAGTAATATCTCTAACTCACTACAGAAGTATTCCTAAGTACAGACACTACTTCATAACTCATTATATGCACTTATTTACAGGGACCTAATAGATATCGATCAGTTTTCCCAATTTTATAATAATATACGCATGGTCTACTTTAATTTTATAATTAGTAAATAAATATAAATTTATATATTAATTTTTGAGGAGAGGGACGGGAGTGAAAATGGGAGAAGAGGCCAGGTCTATTTTTTATTTACTTTAGTAAATCGGAATTTGTAATATATTTATCTTTTATCTACATATAATATTTAATAGTTTTGTTAAAACAATTTTTGTTCATCATTAGTATTCTGTAGTCGGTATGGAGGGGAAACTACAATTTTGTTAGTCATTGTATCGCAATCTTTTAGATATAATTTTGTAAGAAAAATATTTTTTATGGATATTCCGAATACTTTTTTATAATATTTAATCAAGGCTCATAATGGGTAAATTGGCTTTTTGTGAACTACTATGGCCAAACTATAGAGCCAAGAAGTATTATATTTTTTTTCGAACTCACCACAGTCTCACTTATTAGTTCATATACTAAAATTATTTCTTGAATTTTGTAAACAAAAATTGTGGGAGACTCTAAATAAATGTTGCAGTTGTGCATGTGTTGCCCCGACACATTGACATCGTGGCTCAAAGTGAACTCAAATGGTGTGAATCCTAGTGGAGGTGAATGACATACCGAGGTGCTCTGTCCAAATGATTTTTCACGATGATTTAGTTACACCCCCAGACATTCACATCTGTTGTATATTTTACTTCTAACAATGGCATTCCCCTAAAACCTTTACTTCTAACCATATTATTTTCCTAAAACTTTTACTTGTAACCAGGTCATTCCCCCAAAACAATGTCAACATAGGGACTGCTAAGGTTTGACTAATCCTTTTATCAACTCTAACTGTACCTTCCATTCTGATCCTCTGTTAAATCAAGGCTATGTATTAACTCCAGTTAGTGCAGCATTAGTTTTTCCAACACCTTCCAACAGGAGACATCCCCCAATCCTCTTGGTACCCGAGTTAAAGACAATGCCAGACATCCTTCGAGGTGTTGAGTCCCCTCCAGCTGTTGCATCTTGGCAGGTGAGTGATATTCCTTCGTCTCAACCGAACCAGTTTACCAACTAGGACGAGGAGGAGAAGGAGAGTATGGACAAAATTACACAGGACTTTCCCCCTATGTAAGAAGTATAGGGGTGTGACCTATAAAAAATTGTTTCTCCTTCACGTGAAACTCAACCTTTCGATTATTTAACATTTGAACTACATCTAAATGTGAACAAAATATAAAATTTAGGCCTTTGATAATGAAATGTTTACAAAATTTCCTAAAGCTGGTGATTAATTAGCGAATTCACAAGACACACTCTAAAGGATACGCAAATATCACCTAGTGGATCATCGTCATCATCAGAGTACGATCAATGATGGGAGGATGATCCATATATATTATACTTAACTGGCGCCGAATCCCCCCCCCCCCCCCCCCCCCCCCCCCCACCAAAAAATAGATACGTTATCTTGGAGGCTATTTGAGAAAATGCACTATATGTATGCATACTTAAAGTTGAGTGTGCTGTAATACACCTGTAAAATATGTGTCTACTCTTGTAAAAAAAAATACTCAATATTAATGAATGTTATGTGTGATGTAAATATTAATACAACACTGTAAATTATCTATTTTTTGTTTGTGCCCGAGAGGTTGTATTTAAATGACAATAAAATATATTTTTTCTTAATATAATTACAGAATATATACAACTGTCTTGCCTGGGTTGGGATGGGTTGAGTTAGGATAGGTTGGGTTGGGTTGGTTTGGATTGGGTTGGGTGGGTGGTTTGGGTTGGACTGGGTGGGTGGGTGGGTTGGGTTGGGTTGGGTGGGTGGGTGGGTTGGGTTGGTTTGGATTGGGTTGGGTGGGTGGGTTGGGTTGGGTTGGACGAACTTTTCCCTTTTTTTAACGATTGAAGATAATATATAAATAGGAAGAATTCAATTGTTCCAAATTCTTCCCATTGAGTATATTGGCGCCTGGGACTTCGTGTGCACTTTATGCTGTATGTTTGTATGTATGGTGATAAATGATTGTATCTCAGCTTTTAATAATAATTTATTTAAATGTGACATGCACCCTGTTTTAACCAAGGTAACAGTCATTAGATGGGGACTTTTATACATCCATGCATCTCTTTATCTGTATATCTGTATATCCTTCCATCCATCTATCCACCAGTCTATCCAACTATCAATTCATCTGTTTATTGATCCTTCATCTATCTATCCATCCACCAAACCGCTAGTAAACCCCTTATCTACTAGCTAACCCATTATAATTAACTAGATAATGGGTTATCTACCAACCCTGTTTATTGATGGCTCATTTATTTCTTGTCAATTTACAGCCTAGTGTCTTCTTCAGGACAACTGTCTATCAGCAGCGGTATATTCACTGCCAGTCCACTGTCTATCGGCAGCCCACGGACTACTGGCAGCTGATTCTCATCTGGCTACACAGAGTCTACTGGCAAATGAAGCCTACTGTCTAATGACAGTAAACAATCTACTGGCAACTGAAGCTTACTCTCTACTAACAGTCTACTGGGAACTGAAGCTCACTGTCTACTGACAGTCTACTTGCAACTGAGGCATACTTTCTACTGACAGTCAACAGTCTACTGGCAACTGAAGCGTACAGCTACTGACAGTCAACAGTCCACTAAAGCATACTGTCTACTGACAGTCTACTGGCAACTGAAGCTTACTTTCTACTGGCAGTCAACAGTCTACTGGCAACTGCAGCATACTGTCTACTGACAGTCTACTGGCAAGTGAAGCATACTGTCTACTAACAGTCAACAGTCTACTGGCAACTGAAGCATACTGTCTACTAACAGTCTACTGGCAACTGAAGCATACTGTCTACTAACAGTCTACTGGCAACTGAAGCATACTGTCTACTAACAGTCTACTGGCAAGTGAAGCATACTGTCTACTAACAGTCAACAGTCTACTGGCAAGTGAAGCATACTGTCTACTGACAGTCAACAGTCTACTGGCAAGTGAAGCATACTGTATACTAACAGTCTACTGGCAACTGCAGCATACTGTCTACTAACAGTCTACTGGCAAGTGAAGCATACTGTCTACTAACAGTCTACTGGCAAGTGAAGCATACTGTCTACTAACAGTCTACTGGCAAGTGAAGCATACTGTCTACTAACAGTCTACTGGCAAGTGAAGCATACTGTCTACTAACAGTCAACAGTCTACTGGCAAGTGAAGCATATTGTCTACTAACAGTCTACTGGCAAGTGAAGCATACTGTCTACTAACAGTCTACTGGCAAGTGAAGCATACTGTCTACTAACAGTCTACTGGCAAGTGAAGCATACTGTCTACTAACAGTCTACTGGCAAGTGAAGCATACCGTCTACTAACAGTCTACTGGCAAGTGAAGCATACTGTCTACTAACAGTCTACTGGCAACTGAAGCATACTGTCTACTAACAGTCAACAGTCTACTGGCAAGTGAAGCATACTGTCTACTAACAGTCAACAGTCTACTGGAGTGAAGCATACTGTCTACTGACAGTCAACAGTCTACTGGCAGAGAGAGAGCGTGTCTGAGGGCGAGAAATAGAATGACTTGGTCTGACAAATTGAGATTTTGTCCCTGGAAGATATAATTTGGATGATTTGCAATATATGTCCAGATCACGAATTCATTTCACCCTTGTGTAGATGAATTACAGGATTGTGCTCAGCTTTCTGGAGGAGGGAGGACGGGTCCGGCTGATGGGGGGGGGGCGGGGGGGGGGGGGGGTAAGCAATATTGACTCCAGCACAGGCCAGGACTCTCGTGTCGGTCTGTACTTGTTTGTTCTTGTTTGTTTGTTACTCCCATTGTTTTAATTATATATAATTTCTAAATGTAGTGGGTTATTAAGGGATCACCGAGAGTGAACTTCACCTAGCAACAAGTTGATCTGATCAGCCTTAACACCGTACAGTGTCACGTCATTAAACGTTGGCAAGCCAGCTCATTTCAACTCTTTGTAGATTTAAATTAATAACATTATATGTTCTCTAAATTCTCTCTTGGTTCATTAGTTTAATATTAGTCAAATTAGATAAATAGATTTATAATTGACAAGTATTCATTAATCGGCATCCACCCCCTGATCTGGCAGGGCAGGGAGGGTGGAGACTCCATTATAGGCCCGGCCCCAACCTCAACAACACTTGCTATTGGCTGATTAGCAAAAGCAATTAGTTGGACATTTAAAGTAAGAACAACAGTGTGTATAGTGATTAACTAATGACTGACTGAGTGGAGAATACATAAGACTCCCAGCAGGAGTCCAGCGCTCCCTCACAGCTGGTAATACCAAAATATTGCAAACAGGAGAAGAGTTGGTTGGGCCTGGTACAACCAGACTAGGGGCGTCTGGACTTCCATTGACACACCCTTTTCCTGGTCCATTGGTATACTTATTGAAACGAACATTGTCCACTTTCCCATATTGGTGCAGTATGTGAATAATAGTTCCATTCAACATTTCAAATGGCGCATCCTTCACAGAAACGTATGTAAACGTTTTGCTCAAATTTATCACTTGTACTGATCCTTTCCCATTAGGCAAACTGATAATGTCATCATCATACTTCTTTAGAAACTCTGAAAACGCCACATTGTTTTTAAATTTCCCCACCACTCTGTTCCCTGGCAGTGATTGGTAACCACATATTTCGTCCATCTTTATCTGTAACACATCGAAGATCGTCGTACAGACAAGGTCATAATCAGTGTTACTTGAGTCCTACGGACTCCTTCCGCTTGAGTGGAGGTGTGTAGGAGCCCATGACGGCACATATACCACCCCCAACGTGACGCTATCCGCCCATCAGTCAACACGCCGGCCAACAGCGACGACTTTTTTTTTTATTATTAATACATGAGGTACATCTGCATTAGTGCAGCTACCCTAGACAATATGAAGTGAAGTACAGTGTGTCAAAAAAGCTAACTACATGATGCTAAAAAAAATCCCCATCACACAGGATGGTTAGTCATACAGAGGCATGTGTCATAGGCAGTCTGCACTGGCAGACTCCGGATGCATTTTGAGGATATCATCAACACAAGAGTGAGTAAGGCAGCAGTGGTAATAAAAGTCCCCATCTCGCAGGATGGTTAGTTACACAGCGCCATAGCGCCATATGTTCAGTAGCCTGCACTGGCAAATTTTGGGTACACTGTGAGGATATCTTCAAGAATACGAGAGTGAATAAAGTAATTGCAAAGCTCCAGGTACCTCATGCCAACTGGTCTGAAAGGTCTAATAACTGGGCATTCAGTGATGTAGTGCGGGAGATCGTGCTGTAGTTCCTGCTCACAGAGTTTGCACCTGGAGTGCTCAGGATTGGGAGATCCGTCACCTGCAGCCACCTGCCACAGGTAACGGTAACCCAACCTGATCCTTGCAACCACTGTGTCGCACAGCCGAGTGGACGTTTTGTGATACCTATAAACATAGGTTTCAGATCTGAACAAATCATAGCTTTTTATACTAGTACTTTCAGGTCGTTAGGAGTCAGTAATTACTTTCCTATCAGACATGAGTGTTTGGACCAATACAGTTTTGACAGCAGAGATGGGGATACCTAGGAATATCAGACAGGTAGAGTGCACTTAAAAGGAATGTTAAGTTTAATGAGATTGTAGGCATTGTTGCTCAGCCATTTATCATAAAAGGAGTGAGTTGGTATGTCGGCACCAGTCAATAGGGTGTTAACAGCACTAAATAATTTGTCTCTGAGCAATGCAGGAGATGTAGGGTCTCTCATGACTTTAAGGCAAAAGGTAGTGTTGACTTGCATTATTCTCTAGTATGGTTGGAAGCTTCAGTTCTTCCCTCATGTTGATGATTCTTGTGCATCTCAGGGCACCAAGAATTATCCTCATGGCTTCATTCTGTACTACTTCAAGTTTATCCAACACAGAGGAGGGGAATTTAATTAAGTGCAAAGTATTATAATCAGCAAGAGATCTAACAAACATCATATAGAATAGTCTAGCAGCGATCACAAACACGTCCACCCACTAGACGCCAGTAGCAGAAACAGAACACGTCTGCTCACCACCACGTCCACGACACGACTCCTAAAAATTTTGTGAGGATTATGGGATGTCATTGGTAAAGACTTTGTGCAAGTGGTGCAGTATAGCATACAGCAATTCGTCAAATTTGAATATTCAATCTGTCAACTTATCGAAGCAGTGCTCTGTTGCACTAGGTAAAAATTCATGGAATTATTTCCAGCTGTGGAGTTCTCCTCAGGTTGGTGGAAGACGCAGACACCATTACAGAACCTGTATGCTACTTGTCCCTTCAGGAAGTTTAGGCTACGACAGAGGACGACATAAATGAATCCAGTTAAGCCATAAACTTTGTTAACTCATTGATAAATAACTCATATTTAACTGAGCAATCATATTTAGTTGAGTAATTGAGTATTATTCCTACGCCTTGCACATAAATTAATATCACTAGTCCTTTACCTCCTCATACTTGGTTGATTCGTATATGTTTAGTACTTGTGAACCAGATGAATGGTTAAGAACTGACCTATAGATTAGTTTACCTCAAGGATTAGGTAAATTAGGATTAGTAGGGTAGAGAGAATTCCTCCACATTTTTGAGATTTTGATGGCATTACTAGATACGACTTGTGAGTACAGCCCGTTGTCTAGTCTTGTCCTCCCATTAAAATGATGTCCTAAACTACCCGACCTAATCTATCCCAAACGAACCGATTAAACAAAGCACAGAAAAAGTGATTATTTGTGAGCTGCTATGATTGAGCTCCTCAGACCAATTCCATAACCATGAGGAACTAAACCCACCCTTAAACCACCGGGATAATTATCTAGATATTTGTGAGGTCTGAGAGCATATTACATTTCCAGTAATAGTCTACATGTAAACTGGCAAATAAACCTTTGTCGTAAACAGAGATTGTTATTAATAACTTTATTGTAAAATAAATCGTTGGTTTAAAATATAAAAAAGTGAATGCTGAAAAAGTTTTCTTTAAATATTTTTGTTTTCTGTAAGAGGAATTCACTAGCACACTCAAGTAGTTTTCGAATTTCATGTCACAATCGTCAATAATAAACCGTATTACTGTAACCAAACATAATGAAACATAACCTAACCACCTCTCCAAATCTTACCCTAAAATAACCATTACCTAATGATGGGGGAGAGTATTTGTAGCATTAATTATACACGATAATAGCACTAATTATGTAGTCGTTTCGAATCAATTACCTTGAGCGGGTCTCCTCCCCGATGACAGGTTGAATAGTACATCATATTTCAACCATTGGGATTTCGACGTTAAGATGCAATGTATTATTTGTGAGGACAGGTTGGTGAGTGAACACTCTTAACCAGGCCTCAGGCCATAATATATACGTGCTTAATATTTAAAGGTATTTCCACAGCAGCCTAGCAATTAGAGCATCGTATCGAATGCAACTTTGCTATTTTCTAATTAAAGTTAAGAAGAATATGAGTGTTTCATCTGGGTAATTAATAGTAGTGAGTGGGACGTTCATCATTGATAATTTCCCTAGCATACTTTTTGAGAAAAGTGTATTGTTCCAGTGATTAGAGCTATATATAACATTGAACCCAAGTGGTGAGTGCAATTTGATAATGACAATTGTCTTCGCTGGGAACAGTAGCCTGGTGGATAGTACAAGAGTTGTTTAGTGGGTTCAAGGGCCGGGTGGTAGGTTGAAGAGTCAAGTGGAAGGTACAGGAGACCGTAGTGAGTACAGAACGCCAGGTTGAGAAAAATAGGTGCCAGGTGGTGGGTTAAAATGACAGACGGTACAGATGTCAAATGGTGGATACGGAAGCCTAGGGGGAAGTACATGGAACAGATGGAGAGTAGTTGAGGTAGGTGGAACCGAAGGTAGCCGGGTGGAGGAGCCAGGAGGTGCCTAGGTGAGGGAGGGGCCGGGAGGTGAGTGGAGATGCAGACCAGGAGTCGGGTGGCGGCTGTCACGCCACACGGCCATTAGCGAGCCCTCGTTTCCTGCGGCTTATTTTCTGCAGTGCCTTTACGTTATTATACGTCTCTTTCTATCACTGTCGATTATAGCATTCATAACCGATAAAATATCACAGGTGCCGATAATAAACAAAATTACACGTTGGAAATTTCGTAGGGAAAGACTACGAGTGTAACCAATGACTTTCCACTGCTATTGGCGCCCTTTTTGTATCTGTGATGCCACAGTGTCCCGCCGCACCCTCACAGTGGCGTCCCGGCCCGTCGCGCCCCCCACAGTGGCGTCCCGGCCCGTCGCGCCCACCACAGTGGCGTCCCGGCCCGCCGCGCCCCCACAGTGGCGTCCCGGCCCGTCGCGCCCACCACAGTGGCGTCCCGGCCCGCCGCGCCCCCACAGTGGCGTCCCGGCCCGTCGCGCCCACCACAGTGGCGTCCCGGCCCGTCGCGCCCACCACAGTGGCGTCCCGGCCCGTCGCGCCCCCCACAGTGGCGTCCCGGCCCGCCGCGCCCCCCACAGTGGCGTCCCGGCCCGTCGCGCCCCCCACAGTGGCGACCCGGCCCGTCGCGCCCCCACACAGTGGCGTCCCGGCCCGTCGCGCCCCCCACAGTGGCGACCCGGCCCGTCGCGCCCCCCACAGTGGCGTCCCGGCCCGTCGCGCCCCCCACAGTGGCGACCCGCCCCGTCGCGCCCCCCACAGTGGCGTCCCGGCCCGTCGCGCCCCCCACAGTGGCGACCCGGCCCGTCGCGCCCCCCACAGTGGCGTCCCGGCCCGTCGCGCCCCCCACAGTGGCGTCCCGGCCCGTCGCGCCCCCCACAGTGGCGTCCCGGCCCGCCGTGCCCCCCACAGTAGCGTCCCGGCCCGCCGCGCCCCCACAGTGGCGTCCCGGCCCGCCTGTGAGGCCCCTCTCGTAACTGGCGGTCACAAGAAGCATCACGAAATAGATATTAAAGGCAATTACATCTGAGGGGAAATTTGTTTTGTCTGTTGTAAGGAGCAGGGAGCACTGCAGGAGCAGGGAGCACTGCAGGAGCAGGGAGCACTGCAGGAGCAGGGAGCGCCGCTGGTGCAGGGAGCACTGCTGGTGCAGGGAGCGCCGCTGGTGCAGGGAGCACTGCAGGAGCAGGGAGCGCCGCTGGTGCAGGGAGCACTGCAGGAGCAGGGAGCGCCGCTGGTGCAGGGAGCACTGCTGGTGCAGGGAGCGCCGCTGGTGCAGGGAGCACTGCAGGAGCAGGGAGCGCCGCTGGTGCAGGGAGCACTGCAGGAGCAGGGAGCGCCGCTGGTGCAGGGAGCACTGCTGGTGCAGGGAGCGCCGCTGGTGCAGGGAGCACTGCAGGAGCAGGGAGCGCCGCTGGTGCAGGGAGCACTGCTAGTGCAGGGAGCGCCGCTGGTGCAGGGAGCACTGCAGGAGCAGGGAGCGCCGCTGGTGCAGGGAGCACTGCAGGAGCAGGGAGCGCCGCTGGTGCAGGGAGCACTGCTGGTGCAGGGAGCGCCGCTGGTGCAGGGAGCACTGCAGGAGCAGGGAGCGCCGCTGGTGCAGGGAGCACTGCAGGAGCAGGGAGCGCCGCTGGTGCAGGGAGCACTGCAGGAGCAGGGAGCGCCGCTGGTGCAGGGAGCACTGCAGGAGCAGGGAGCGCCGCTGGTGCAGGGAGCACTGCAGGAGCAGGGAGCGCCGCTGGTGCAGGGAGCGCCGCTGGTGCAGGGAGCGCCGCTGGTGCAGGGAGCGCCGCTGGTGCAGGGAGCGCCGCTGGTGCAGGGAGCGCCGCTGGTGCAGGGAGCACTGCAGGAGCAGGGAGCGCCGCTGGTGCAGGGAGCACTGCAGGAGCAGGGAGCGCCGCTGGTGCAGGGAGCACTGCAGGAGCAGGGAGCGCCGCTGGTGCAGGGAGCACTGCAGGAGCAGGGAGCGCCGCTGGTGCAGGGAGCACTGCAGGAGCATGGAGCGCCGCTGGTGCAGGGAGCGCCGCTGGTGAAGGGAGCCCCGCTGGTGAAGGGAGCGCCGCTGGTGCAGGGAGCGCCGCTGGTGAAGGGAGCGCCGCTGGTGAAGGGAGCGCCGCTGGTGAAGGGAGCGCCGCTGGTGAAGGGAGCGCCGCTGGTGAAGGGAGCGCCGCTGGTGAAGGGAGCGCCGCTGGTGCAGGGAGCGCCGCTGGTGAAGGGAGCGCCGCTGGTGAAGGGAGCGCCGCTGGTGAAGGGAGCGCCGCTGGTGCAGGGAGCGCCGCTGGTGCAGGGAGCGCCGCTGGTGCAGGGAGCGCCGCTGGTGCAGGGAGCGCCGCTGGTGCAGGGAGCGCCGCTGGTGCAGGGAGCGCCGCTGGTGCAGGGAGCGCCGCTGGTGCAGGGAGCGCCGCTGGTGCAGGGAGCGCCGCTGGTGAAGGGAGCGCCGCTGGTGAAGGGAGCGCCGCTGGTGAAGGGAGCGCCGCTGGTGAAGGGAGCGCCGCTGGTGAAGGGAGCGCCGCTGGTGAAGGGAGCGCCGCTGGTGAAGGGAGCGCCGCTGGTGAAGGGAGCGCCGCTGGTGAAGGGAGCGCCGCTGGTGAAGGGAGCGCCGCTGGTGAAGGGAGCGCCGCTGGTGAAGGGAGCGCCGCTGGTGAAGGGAGCGCCGCTGGTGAAGGGAGCGCCGCTGGTGAAGGGAGCGCCGCTGGTGAAGGGAGCGTCGCTGGTGCAGGGAGCGCCGCTGGTGCAGGGAGCGCCGCTGGTGCAGGGAGCGCCGCTGGACCTAGTGTTTCATACCGAGTAGGTTTCTATGTCCATTCAATTTAGCGTCCAACTCTCGTAGTAATGTTACACTTTGTTTAAACCTATTTTATTCGTTTTTCAATGGAATAAATTTTTAATATTTTCATTACTTGTTTTCATTAAATTTTTAATATTTTCATTATTCTCATTACTTGGGAGGAGTTGCAATATAAAAAACTTCCATCAAAACAAATGTTTGTAGGGAGACGAATACTTCTTAATATGACAAAAAAAAATCTGTATTTTGGCTGCTGTATAAAATGTTTAAAAAAAAATGTTAAGTTACATTCAGATCAGAGAGTTGTTGATGATAAGTGCATGTGAATATATATTAGTAAACGTTCTCAACCCAACTATAAGCCCAGTTGGATTGAAAAGGTATATGCAATATTTTCACCTTTCAAATGGGATTTATTCTGCCTTAATGTGATCATCGATTATTGTTCATTTCGTGCATATTAAATGTATATTATATATATATATATATATATATATATATATATATATATATATATATATATATATATATATATATATATATATATATATATATATATATATATATATATATATATATATATATATATATATATTGGTAGCAGTCTTTCTTGTAAACATATGTTCTTAAATATGACCGAAAAAGTAAGATTAATAATTCTAACACGAATTTTCTCAATATTTCTTATGTTTCATTTTACTGTCGATGGTAATTGAAAACTCAATTCTCCAAAATTCCTTTTTATTTCTAGTCTGACGCGACGCTTGAACGCATTTCGTAATAACTTATTACATTTTCAAAGACCTTAGTTTACACACACACAACTGTAACCTGAAAACACTAAACAGAGTTTTACTTATGCTAACACTAAACAGCTTGTCTTATATACTCGCATTTGGGTGAGGTGATATGTTGCAACAGTTGCTACTTCACGCTACAAACCAATGGAGAAACAGCAACATCGACGAAAACCTCCGTACTCGTATCAAGCAACACCTCGACATCCTCACAGATCGACATCACCACAGCACCGAAACCAGGATAATCAAGAAACTAACAACATTATATGGAGGACCTATGGTGAATCCACGACCAAGAGATGGCTTCCTGAACCTTTATTGGAATTAACCTCACTGAGGACCAAGTTACTCTCCTAAATCTGGCTATAAACTGTCACGTTATGTCCAGACCAAGTGAGAGGCCCGGAAAGTGGAGTTGGAGATCCTGTTGGACGACATATTCGACCTCGAGACACAAAAGAAGGTCACACCAAAGACACCTTCCAAGCAGAACTAATTGCAGGAGGAAAGATTCGATGCAACTACAGAAGCACCATACTGTCCCACGAGCTCAAAGCGGCAGCTAAGAGCCTTCGTGAGAACAAGGAGATAGTCGTCAGGAGAGGTGACTAGTCGCCAATATACGTCATTCTTAAAAAAAGACGAATATCTGGCGAAAATGAACCTCATACTATCTGACCAAACTAAATTCCAAAGGGAAACAAAGGACACTACAGCCGAATTGAAAACAAAGGTAAACAGATTGTTCGAAACTGTGAACGCCAAGATATCCGGACTCCACCTGCCAAAGATTATTGGGGAATACAAACCTGGTTATGCGTATGGATATGTCAAGACACACAAACCTGGAAACCCACTTCGGCCAATCATCAGCCAGATACCCACACCCACGTACAGACTGGTGAAGTGACTCAACGGCTTGCTGACTCCTTATGTACCTTGTGCTTTCAGCCTGAAGTCTCCAAAGGAATTTGTTGACTTACTGTGGGGAACACGGGCCACAGGGATAAGAGCCTCAGTGGACGTAGAATCACTGTTTAGCAACGTACCTGTGGATGAAACAATCGGGATGATAGCAGTGTGTATCGTGATCCGGCCTGTACTCCTCTTGACATACCAGAAAGCATTCTAAGGAAACTACTCCAAGCTTGTACTAAAGAGGCACCCTTCTTGAGCCCTGATGGGCACATGTATAAGCAAGTAGATGGAGTTGCCATGGGTTCTCCCCTAGGCGTCCTGTTTGCAAACTTCTACATGGGTACCATCGAACAGAAGGTCTTAGTTGACATGAACTTGAAACCTGCCATATACTGCAGGTATGTTGACGACATTTTTACACAGGTACCTGATGTCAGACGTCTGCAGGAGCTGAAGGAGGCATTCGAGCAGAATTCTGTGTTGTTTAACTTACGAGATGGAGAAGGATGGGAAGCTGCCCTTTCCACATGTAACAGTCATGGAAAGGAGCGGAAGTTTCCACACTGCAGTCTACACCAAGGAAACATACATAGGAATGTGCCTCAATGCCAACAGTGACTGCCCAGACAGGTACAAGAGGAGTGTTATCAACGCTTACGTTGACCGTGCTCTCAGCCACAGCTCAGGATGGAAGCAAGTCGATGAAGAACTCTGTAGGGTAAGGCAGGTCCTAGTCAATAATGGCTTCTCCAATGGTTTCATTGAAGACATCATAAAAAGGAAGGTAAAACGTCATGCGCCCTCTGAAGAGTCAACTAACACAACACCTGTACCCCCTATTAGACTATTTTACAGGAACTTCTTTTCCACAGCTCATAAAACGGAGGAAATGGTCCTGAAAAATATTGTTGATTGAAACGTCATCCCTACAGACAAAAATCAGAAGATACAATTGACGATTTACTATAAAACCAAAAAAACGGCCAATCTACTCATGAAAAACTCTCCAGACACAAAGAAGAACGCCTTAAAGGATACCTGATGTCAGACTCAGATACCTGATGTCAGACGTCTGCAGCAGCTGAAAGAGGCCTTCAAGCAGAATTCTGTGTTAAGTTTCCCTTACGAGATGGAGAATGATGGGAAGCTGCCCTTTCTAGATGTAACAGTCACGGAAAGGAACAGAGAATTCCACACTACAGTCTACACTAAAGACACAAACATAGGAATGTGCCTCAGTACCAATAGTGACTGCCCAGAAAGGTACATGAGGCATGTTGTCAACGCTTACATCGACCGGGCTCTCAGTCACAGCTCAGGATGGAAGCAAGTCGATGAAGAACTCTGTAGTGTAAGGCAGGTCCTAGTTAACAATGGCTTCTCTAACAGTTACGTTGAAGACGTCATAAAAAGAAAGGTGAAACGCCATGCAATCTCTGAAGAGTCAACTAACACAACACTTGTACCCCCTATTCGACTGTTTTACAGGAGCTTCTTTTCGAAGGCCCATAAAACGGAGGAAAGTGTCGTGAAAGATATTATTAATAGGAACGTTATCCCTACAGACAAAAATCAGAAAATACAATTGACAATTTACTACAAAAACAACAAAACGGCCAACCTACTCATGGAAAACTCCCCAGACAACAAACAGAACGCCTTGAAGGAAACCAACGTCGTCTATGCCTTCACATGGCCACTTAGGGGGACTGTAAGCCCCAAAGAACTCAATATATAGGCAAGACAACAACGTCTCTTTCCAGGCGATTAACACTGAACAAACAACAGGGCTCCATCAAGGAATATATAATCTCTTCTCACAACCAGACCATCACCAGAGAAATTTTAACAAGCAACACTGAAATCATCGATACATACAGTGATAGCAGGACACTCGACATCAGCGAGGCACTACACATTAAAAAGTCAACACCAGCAATCAACAGCTAATTAATGCATAACTATATTCTACCCACTTCAAAACCCCGAACCAACATAGAAGCAGCAAGAGAACGTATGGGCCAATAGGCCTTCCGTAGTTACTTCCATTCTTATGTTTTCATACCCAATTTATACTCATTGATTCGTGTTCTGTCACCTCACCCAAAACTTTTGTTATATCACCTCACCCAAAACAAATAAAAGCATGATGTATGTTATGTGTAAACCAAGTCTTTGAAAATGTAAGAAGCCTTACGAAACGCTTTTAGGCGTCAGACCAAAAATAAAAATGTTAAAAATGAATTTTGGAGAGTTAATTTTTCCATTACCCTCGACAATAAAGAAAAACGTAAGAAAACGACACACATATTATATAATATATATATTATATATATATATATATATTATATATATATATATATATATATATATATATATATATATATATATATATATATATGTCGTACCTAGTAGCCAGAACGCACTTTTTGGCCTACTATGCAAGGCCTGATTTGCCTAATAAGCCAAGTTTTCCTGAATTAATATATTTTCTCAAATGTTTTTCTTATGAAATGATAAAGCTACCAATTTCATTATGTATGAGGTCAATTTTTTTTTATTGGAGTTAAAATTAATGTAGATATATGACCGAACCTAACCAACCCTACCTAACCTAACCTATCTTTATAGGTTACGTTAGGTTAGGTAGCCGAAAAAGTTAGGTTAGGTTAGGTTAGGTAGGTTAGGTTGTCAAAAAACAATTAATTCATGAAAACTTGGCTTATTAGGCAAATCGGGCCTTGAATAGTAGGCTGAGAAGTGCGTTCTGGCTACTAGGTACGACATATATACATATATATATATAATGTCGTACCTAGTAACCAGAACGCACTTCTCGGCCTACTATGCAAAGCCCGATTTGCCTAATAGGCCGAGTGATTTCCTTTATTTTCAATAAATTGTTTCTTATTGGTATATTTTATATATTATTATTATATTATATTAAGAACATAAATTATTGATTCAGTAATGTTAGTTTAGTTTAGGTTAAGACAGGTTAGGTTAGGTAGGGTTGGTTAGGTTCGGTCATATATCTACGTTAGTTTTAACTAAAATTAAAAAAAAATTAGTTCATACATAATGAAATGAATAGCTTTATCATTTCATAAGAAAAAAAATGAGAAAAATATTGAAATTCTGGAAAACTTGGCTTATTTGGCAAATCGGGCTTTGCATATTAGGCAAAGCCCGATTGCCATATCATAAATTATATATATATATATATATATATATATATATATATATATATATATATATATATATGTCGTACCTAATAGCCAGAACGCACTTCTCAGCCTACTATTCAAGGCCCGATTTGCCTAATAAGCCAAGTTTTCATGAATTAATCTTTTTTCGTCTACCTAACCTACCTAACCTAACCTAACCTAGCTTTTTTTGGCTACCTAACCTAACCTTACCTATAAATATAGGTTAGGTTAGGTTAGGTAGGGTTGGTTAGGTTCGGTCATATATCTACGTTAATTTTAACTCCAATTAAAAACAATTGACCTCATACATAGAGAAAAGGGTTGCTTTATCATTTCATAAGAAAAAAATTATAGTAAATATATTAATTCAGGAAAACTTGGCTTATTAGGCAAATCGGGCCATGAATAGTAGGCTGAGAAGTGAGTTCTGGCTACTAGGTACGACATATATATATATATATATATATATATATGTCGTACCTAATAGCCAGAACACACTTCTCAGCCTACTATGCAAGGCCCGATTTACCTAATAAGCCAAGTTTTCCTGAATTAATATATTTTCTCAAATTTTTTTCTTATGAAATGATAAAGCTACCCATTTTATTATGTATGAGGTCAATTTTTTTTATTTGAGTTAAAATTAACGTAGATATATGACCAAACCTAACCAACCCTACCTAACCTAACCCAACCTATCTTTATAGGTTAGGTTAGGTTAGGTAGCAGAAAAAGTTAGGTTAGGTTAGGTCGGTTAGGTAGTCGAAAAACAATTCATGAAAACTTGGCTTATTAGGCAAATCGGGCCTTACATAGTAGGCTGACAAGTGCGTTCTGGCTATTAGGTACGACATTATATATATATATATATATATATATATATATATATATATATATATTTTTTTACATGTTTAAGGTTGACTAAAAGAACAAAAACTAATTAAATCAGAAAATATTCTTATTATAACTTACGCAATGTTTCGAACCTACAATGTTCACCCCCTCCCCCCCCCCCCCCCCCCAAGTGAGACACCACGCGAGGAAACATCTGACTTATAACGCTGGGAAAGTCAGTTGTATCCAAAATTATATCAGGTGAATGGCAACAGTGTTCTGGGTAGAACTCCTTTACTACAGCCAGAGTGCGTGTGGGGGCATCAGTGAAACCCTGACTTGGCTTTAGTGGAAGCCTCAAGCCCCCCCCACCCCACCCAGAGGATTCATTACTCCTCAGTAATGGATTCTTACCCTAGTGTGCAGGCTCGAATCCTCCTATAGGCTGCAACTGTCTCATTGATATATCAAGTTAGTGTGATTTCTTTGTGCGAGTAATTTATATTCTAGTAAATACCGATTTGGGTAACATGTTACGATAAAATTGACAAATGCACCTTAGTAGTCGGGGGTTGCTTAAAGTTGGTTGTTGTTGTTTAAGATTCGGTACCTGGAACTAAAAGTTCTAAGCAGCACGGGCTATGGTGAGCCCGTAGAGGGTTGCATAAACAAGCACAGTATATTAAGTATTAGCTTGTCAAATCAACTTACAAACAAAAAATTCTAACCTAAGCAAACTATGCAAAAAGAAAGCTAATAATACCGTATATAATAATATATTTTTCTAAGTGAAAACAAATTTTATTTTTATTATACAGCATACAAGTTAAATACTGGCTTGTTAATACGAGTAATGTCTCTTGGCTTACGCCTCCGTTGGAGGTGGGAATTAACGACTTTTTACAACCAGGATCAAGGCACCAGCCAGCGTGACCCTAAGCCAGCGGAGAGACCACTTACCACGATGACACGAGAGGAGATTTTTCTCAGGTTGGGTCAAGTGCGATGCTCTCACAGTTCCTCGGACGCTCGACCCCCATATTCCCCCCCAACAGATGATTGACATGTTATCTCACGTTTAATATTGCTGCCTCGTCTCCTTCCTCCTTCTTGCTTCATCTCCCACCTTTCCGTCTCGCCCACTTAACTACTTCTCTCATCTCCGGGAGACTTGTCTACTTCTTCAGACTGACCAGACACTAGGGCCGTCCACCTGCAAGAGACGTCTAGCACGACAGACGCGCTCTCTCTGAGATAATATCGTTTTGGACTACAAATGTCTCCAGTATTCTGTTGCTCAAGCTATCTTCACCTACCCCTGTCTGTCTGTTTGTGTCTGTCTGTCTGTCTGTCTGTCTCTCTCTCTCTCTCTCTCTCTCTCTCTCTCTCTCTCTCTCTCTCTCTCTCTCTCTCTCTCTCGCGCGCGCGCGCTCTTTCCCCTCTCTGATCCAGCCTACGACCTTTCGGCCATCTCCCCCGACTGTCACCACTACAACCATCTCCCACCATCACCACCCCTCTACAACAATCTCCACCACCATCACCACCCCTCTACAACAATCTCCCCCACCATCACCACCCCTCTACAACAATCTCCCCCACCATCACCACCCCTCTACAACAATCTCCCCCACCATCACCACCCCTCTACAACAATCTCCCCCACCATCACCACCCCTCTACAACAATCTCCCCCACCATCACCACCAGCAGATTTGCAATGAAGTGCAAAGTTAAAATTGCCAAAATTGAGTGATATATTTTTTGCTGGACGCTTTGGGTCAAAAATATAAAAAATATAAATAAAAGGATTCACCGTTGTGAGAGATAAACGCTTCGTCGGCAATTTATATTCTAAACTGGACTCGTGTAGAGACCAAACATGAATTTTGATGTGCATGGGAAACAGGAATCTGATGGGAAAGAATTATGAAAAAAAACGAGTCGGGTCTGATTGTTTGTATGTACGTATGTATGCATATATGTATATATATATATATATATATATATATATATATATATATATATATATGTGTGTGTGTGTGTGTATTCATATTTGTATGCATACATGTTTATATATTTATGCATATATGTATGTATGCATGCATATATGTGTATGCATGCATATATGTGAATGCATGCATATACATGTGTATGCATGCATATATGTGTATGCATGCATATATGTGTATGCATGCATATAGATGTGTATGCATGCATATATGTGAATGCATGCATATATATGTGTATGCATGCATATATGTGTATGCATGCATATATGTGTATGCATGCATATATGTGTATGCATGCATATAGATGTGTATGCATGCATATACATGTGTATGCATGCATATATGTATGTGCTCAGCTATAATTATGTGATTAGTCTCGAAGGGGTAGAGATTTGGCTCCTTGGTCCCGCCTCTCAACTGTCAATCATCTGGTGGAGAAGACCTGAGCAATAATCTCGCTTTCATGCAGGTCGGCGTTCAATCCCCCAACTGTCCAAGTGGTTAGGCACCATTCCTTCCCTCCCCCGCGTCCCATCCTAAATCCCTATCCCGACCCCTTCCAAGTGCTCATGATTTCATAGTCGTAATGGCTTGGCGCTTTCCCCTGATAACCCTCACCCTCACTACTGTGAAACAGGATGAGGCTGCGCACGGTACTGCGCCCCTCCTCCAGGATCACTAGATCCTGGAGGAGGATACTGTAGTGATCCTGTAGGAGACTCCAGGATCACTACAATATTGATCGCTTTCATTCACTTAATTTGGTATACGGTTATTCAAATCGGTTCAACTGTAACTAGCGGGGACATTATCTTTAAGTGGTTCATCTGTAAGTGGTTCATCTTTAAGTGGTTCATCTGTAAGTGGTTCATCTGTAAGTGGTTCATCTTTAAGTCGTAGGCGTAGGTTCGTATCTAACAATCAGCGAGCAAGGTCATCTCTAACTTAAGAGGAGTAGGTTCGCTTCTAACTACCAGGGAGTAGTTTATCGTATAATTTGGTTGTAATCTACTGAAGTAGAGCAGGTTGGAGTAGCAATGATTAAGTTCAAAACTCGATTTGTATTTTTTAGAAAAGATGTAGTTAAGCCCATGGGAAGTATCGAGATCAGATGTATTATTTAGCATACAAGTGGAGTTGTAAATTGATAAATCATTCGTAGACAGTTGTATCAACTTTGAGAGGGCAAATATTGCAAATCTACCTCAATGTAATTCAGGGTCAGAATTATAACAAATTCTTTGGCAAATTTGTTGGATAACATCCCACCGGTGCAGTGGTGGAGGACCTTGTTCCTTAAGTGTGTACTCACCTATTTGTACTTACCTATTTGTGTCTGCAGGAACGAGCATTGACTCTTGTATCCCGCCTTTTAAACCATCGGTTGTTTACAGCAATGACTGCGGTCCTATTTTCTTATCATACCTAGTTTTTAAATTATGGATAGAATTTGCTTCCACAACCTGTTCCTGAAGTGCATTGCATTTTCCCACTACTCTCACGCTAAAAGAAAACTTCCTAACATCTCTGTGACTCATCTGAGTTTCCAGCTTCCACCCACGTCCCCTCGTTCCATTACTATTTCGTGTGAACCTTTCATCTATGTCCACTCTGTCTATCCCCCTGAGTATTTTATACGTTCTTATCATATCCCCTCTCTCCCTTCTTCTTTCTAGTGTCGTAAGGCACAGTTCCTTCAGGCGCTCTTCATACCCCATCCCTCGTAACTCTGGGACGAGTCTCGTTGCAAACCTCTGAATCTTTTCCAGTTTTCTTATATGCTTCTTCAGGTGGGGACTCCATGATGAGGCGGCATACTCTAAGACTCTCCTCACGTAGGCAGTGTAAAGCGCCCTAAATGCCTCCTTACTTTGGTTTCTGAATGTTTTTTTTTTTCAGTTTTGCCAGTGTAGAGTACGCTGCTGTCGTTATCCTATTTTTGTGTGCCTCGGGAGTTAGATTAGGTGTTACGTCCATGCCCAGGCCTCTTTCTCGCGTCGTCAAAGGTAGGCAGTTCCCCTTCATTGTGTACTGTCCCTTTGGTCTCCTATCACCTAGTCCCATTTCCATAACTTTAAATTTGCTCGTGTTGAACTCCAGTAGCCATTTCTCTGACCATCTCTGCATCCTGTTCAAGCATTCTTGGAGGATCCTACAATGCTCATCTGTCACAACTCTTCTCATCAACTTTGCATCATCCGAAAACATTGACATGTAGGACTCTACTCCTGTAAACATGTTGTTAACATATATTAGAAATAGAATTGGTCCCAGCACCGATCCTTGAGGTACTCCACTCGTTACTGTTCGCCAGTCTGACTTCTTGCCCCTTACCTACCTCTTTGGCTCCTTCCTGTTAGGTAGTTCCTTATCCATGCTAGGGCCTTTCCTCGTACCCCCACTTGCCTCTCGAGTTTGAATAGCAGTCTCATGTGTGGTACTATATCGAAGGCTTTTTAGGCAGTCCAGAAATATGCAGTCTGCCCAACCTGTCGTCATAGAATTCCAAAAGGTTTATTAGGCAAGATTTCCCTTTCCAGAACCCATGTTGATGTTTGTTTACAAACCTAATGTTCTCTGGGTGTACAACCAGTCTTAGCTTAATTATTCTTTCAAGTATTTTACAGGGGATGCTTGTCAGTGATACGGGTCTATAGTTAAGTGCCTCCTCCCGATCACCTTTCTTGAAAATCGGTACAACGTCTCTGCCCGAAACGCTTTGCGTAATAGTGGCTTTAGGCATTGTATGTACTAGCTCTATCTATAAAGCCAACAAACTTTGTAAAATCTCTTTATGTATGTACCTTTACCTAAATAAAAATTATTATTATTATTATTTGCCCTCTTCCAGCAATTGGGCAATTCACCCACCATAAGTAATTCATTAAAGATCCTTGCCAGAGGCACGCTGAGGGCCTGCGCTGCCTCTTTTAGTATCCATGGTGATACTTTCTCTGGTTCAACTGCTTTAGCTGCATCCAGTGTTGTCAACTGTTTCATTACCTCCTCTGCTGTCACCTCTATATTTGACAGTTTTTCATCTAGGGTAATTTCTTCTAACAATGGGAGCTGCTCAGGCTCGGTTGTGAACACTCCATGGAAACTTGCATTCAGTATCTCGCAGATTTCCTTGTCTCTTTCTGTATATGCCCCTTCTGTTTTCCTCAGTCTTGTCACTTGGTCATTTACCGACATCTTCCTTCTTATATGCCTATGTAGTAATTTAGGTTGCTTTTTCGCTTTGATTGCAATATCATTCTCATAATTTCTTTCCGATACTCGTCTTATGTTAATGTAATCGTTCCTAGCTCTGTTACATCTAATCCTGTTGTCCTCTGTCCTTTGTCATCTGTACTTCCTGCACTCCCTCCTGCTTCTCACCTTTGCTTCCTGACACTGTCTATTAAACCATGGGGTATTACATTCCCTCCTGCTTTTTTCCTTTACTGTTGGAATAAATCTCTCTTTAGCCTCCTTGCATTTCCATATGACTTGGTTCATCATACCTTGCACTGTTTTTCCTCTAATTTCTTCCTCCCACTGCACTTCTCCCAGGAGAAGTGCAGTGGGAGGAAGTGCAGAAGTGCTTCTCTCTTTTCCTGCACCCTTATCCTTCTGTAGTCCCCTTTTCTGTAATCAAGTCTCCTTTCCCGGACCTCTTGTCCGTTGGTCACAATTTTAAGTTCCATTATGCAGTCAAAGACTAGGACACAATGGTCATTGGCTCCTAGTGGTATTTCATGTTCCAAATGCTCGATGTCTTCTACATTCTGGATGAAAATGAGGTCTAATAGGCTGGGCGTATCCCCTCTTCTTTCCCTAGTGTCTTCCTTCACATACTGTGTTAGGAAATTCCTGTCAGTAACGTCTACTAGCTTTGCTCCCCACGTCTCCTCCCCGCCATGGGGATTCATTGTTTCCCAATTTATCTCTCCGTGATTTAGGTCCCCCATGACCAGCAGCTTCGCTCTCATTCTATGCGCTATTGTTGCTGCCTTCTGCAGTTCATCTATACATGCCTTGTTGCTGTCCTAATACTCCTGTCTGTGCCTTCTACCGTTTGGTGGGGGATTGTAGAGTATCAAGATTACAATCTTCTTCCCTTCCATTGTCAGAGTTCCATGTATGGAGCTTGTGCTTTCATCGGTACCCGGATTTTCCAGCTCATCAAACTTCCATTTCTGCTTTATTAGGAGTGCCACTCCCCCTCCCTGTCTCTGTGTCCTATCTTTTCTTATCACCTGGTACCCCTCTGGAAAGATTGCCTCCGAGATCATGCCATTTATTTTAGTTTCCAGTATTGCCACTATGTCTGGGTCTGCCTCACTAACTCTTTCTTTTATCTCTTTTGCTTTATTGGATACCCCATCAGCATTGGTGTACCAAACCTTGAGACTCTTCTTGGAAACTCTGGTGCCAGAGTTCCCCCTTTCACCGGGGGTCTGGGGGTACTAGGGGGTGTCTGGGAGGCGAATGGGGGCTGTGGGGTGTCTAGGTGTGTGCTGGGGGGGTGCCTGGGAGTGCCTGGTAGGCGAATGGGTTCTGGGCATCCAGGGGGGTAGGAAGGGGATAATGGGTCTGAAAATTAGGGAGAGTTTGAATGGCATGGGGGGGGGGGGTTGAGAAGTAGAGTGAGACTGAGAGTCAGATAGAGGTTGAGAGGTTGGGGGGAGAGGGATACTGAGGGCAGAGGGCTGAGGGAAGAATGGAGCATGGGTGCTGGGGGTGGAAGAGAGGGTGTATTTGTTAGGGGGGGGGGGAATTGGGGGTAGGGGGGGGGAATTGGGGTAGGTGGGGGTTTTGGGTAGAACAGGGGAAGAGGGAGATGGGGGAAGGTGTTAAGGGGTCACAAGGTGAGGGGGGTTAAATGTGGGCTGAGGTTGCATAGGAGAGGTGAGGGTTGGGTGGGGTTTGGAGGCGAGTGAAAGAGGGGTGCAGTGGAAGCTGGGATGGAGTAGATGGCATTGAAGGTAATTGGGTAGAAGGGGAAGGGGGTAGTAGGGGAAGGGGTTGGAAGCTGGGTTTGGGGAGGGCATGACTTGACCCACTGGGGTCGTTGACAGGTGTGATGTAGCAGGGGCAGGGGAGTTGTTGGGGAAGTGCAAATGTGGAAGGGGCAGGGGGGTTTTGGGGGGGCTGAGGCAAGGGGGAGGTATATGAGGGATGAGTTGGGGAGGATGTGACCTGGGAGGTGACCTAGGAGGTGAGGCTACCTGAGAGGCTAGGGGTACAATGTCGTGCTTGCCATCTATTCTTTTGGGCTATTTGCTCATCTTTCGTCATATACCTCTCAATAAACACATTGTAATGGGTTTCACTTCCTCTGAGTAAATGCTTGTTCCTCATTATGTACTCCACAGCCACCTCATTGGAGAATTGCACCAGAACAGGTCTACTCTTGGTACAATTGTAAGGTCCAACCCGGCGGCTGATATCCACCTCGTGTTCTGCCATTCCTGCTCCAATACATCTCAATATCTCATGCAATTCATATTTTTCCATCTCTATCCTTTCTTGTCTTGATGGTGCGCCAGATTCGAATAATCCGTGTATTATAATGGTCCTTCTCCTCAGTAAGTCACTGTCATGCTGGTAGCCCCTCCCCTGGAGATTTCCCATTCAAACCGCACTAACTAACCCATCCCCCACTAATCCTCTGTCCTTAAACATGCTGTTAATCCTTCCTAATTCGTTTGTAATCCGAGCACATTCCCTCTCCCAGTCCTCTCTTCCCTTCCTAATCTCTTCCTGAATATAGAGCATAAGCTCTTGTTTCTGCCTCTCTACTGCATCCTGTATTTTCTGAAATAACTCGCTCTTAATCCCTTGGATTAGACCCTCCATCCAATTGCTCTCTCTCAAAAAATTTACCTATTAATTTATCTATAAATCTGTCCTCCTCCTCGTCCCTGCTGGTGATTAACCTTGAAGCCCTTCCCGATCTTGCCACTGCAGTAACAGCCTAGCCAAATAGGCGCTCCTCAATACCTTACACAGTCTGCAGGCACAAAAGGCGAGAAAGTACTCCATGCGGCTCGTCAGGTGTGAGGTCCCGGCGTCCCGACGTCACTGCTGGTGAGGTGACGTCCACGCCAGTCGGCTGCACAACTCCACAATGCCACCATGTACTCAACTCTTATTTTCAATGGTGCTGTTTCTACTGTTTTTCTTCACTTTCTTGTGGTTTGAGTGAGCTTACTAGTTATTAAATTACTCATATACATTCATATACACATATACACTGATTATCCCTCCCAATTCACTAGCTTCCCAGAGGAGGAGATTCCCAGACCCTTCTGCCCACCACGGCTGTCTGACCACAACTCTTGTGTGTGTGTGTGTGTGTGTGTGTGTGTGTGTGTGTGTGTGTGTGTGTGTGTGTGTGTGTGTGTGTGTGTGTGTGTGTGTGTGTGTGTGTGTGTGTGTGGAAATCCTGGTAGATGAAATGTTGGTAAACCTGCTCCCAATTGGGAAAGCAGAAGAGAGATTATTGGGATTAAAACAAGAAAAGTGGTGATTAACTATGCATGTGTCTGAGGTAAAGTCTGTAAATTCTAACGAAATATATTTAACAGGGAAAATATAGAAAACGCAAATATAAATATTGAACTCCTCTAAGGATTTTTTAGAAAGTTTAAAAAACTGGTCCCAGATATATATTAAACCTCACACTTATGTTCCCGGGTATTATTCGAGACCGAATGATTAATCTTGGAAGCATTAGCAACAATGGAAGCGACATACGATACATAAAGTGGTCACGCGATACATGTATACCAGTAAATACATGTATCCGTGAGATACTCTTGACAACATATTAGTACAAATAAAAAAAGAAAATAATTAGGAGATTGAACATACTTTAGGTTATACCCGAGACTCTGCAAACAGTGACAACAGATAACCTACTGACGGTGACACATGCTACAGGTGGACGGTGACATGCTACAGGTGGACGGTGACACATGCTACAGGAGGACGGTGACACATGCTACAGGTGGACGGTGACAAATGCTACAGGTGGACGGTGACACATGCTACACTAGGAGGGTGACACATGCTACAGGAGGACGGTGACACATGCTACAGGTGGACGGTGACACATGCTACAGGTGGACGGTGACACATGCTACAGGTGGACGGTGACACATGCTACAGGTGGACAGTGACACATGCTACAGGAGGACGGTGACACATGCTACAGGACAGTGACATGCTACAGGCGGACGGTGACACATGCAACAGGAGGACGGTGACACATGCTACAGGTGGACGGTGACGCATGCTACAGGCGGACGGTGACACATGCTACAGGCGGACGGTGACACATGCTACAGGAGGACGGTGACACATGCTACAGGCTGACGGTGACACATCCTACAGGAGGACAGTGACACATGCTACAGGCGGACGGTGACACATGCTACAGGCGGACGGTGACACATCCTACAGGAGGACAGTGACACATGCTACAGGAGGACGGTGACACATGCTACAGGCGGACGGTGACACATCCTACAGGAGGACAGTGACACATGCTACAGGAGGACGGTGACACATGCTACAGGCGGACGGTGACACATGCTACAGGCGGACGGTGACACATACTACAGGAGGACAGTGACACATGCTACAGGCGGACGGTGACACATGCTACAGGCGGACGGTGACACATGCTACAGGAGGGCGGTGACACATGCAACAGGAGGACAGTGACACATGCTACAGGCGGACGGTGACACATGCTACAGGAGGACGGTGACACATGCTACAGGCGGACGGTGACACATGCTACAGGCGGACGGTGACACATACTACAGGAGGACAGTGACACATGCTACAGGCGGACGGTGACACATGCTACAGGCGGACGGTGACACATGCTACAGGCGGACGGTGACACATGCTACAGGTGGACGGTGACACATGCTATAGGAGGACAGTGACACATGCTACAGGTGGACGGTGACACATGCTATAGGAGGACAGTGACACATGCTACAGGTGGACGGTGACACATGCTACAGGAGGACGGTGACACATGCTACAGGTGGACGGTGACACATGCTATAGGAGGACAGTGACACATGCTACAGGAGGACGGTGACACATGCTACAGGCGGACGGTGACACATGCTACAGGCGGACGGTGACACATGCTACAGGTGGACGGTGACACATGCTACAGGAGGACGGTGACACATGCTACAGGAGGACAGTGACACATGCTACAGGAGGACGGTGACACATGCTACAGGTGGACGGTGACACATGCTATAGGAGGACAGTGACACATGCTACAGGAGGACGGTGACACATGCTACAGGCGGACGGTGACACATGCTACAGGCGGACGGTGACACATGCTACAGGTGGACGGTGACACATGCTACAGGAGGACGGTGACACATGCTACAGGTGGACGGTGACACATGCTACAGGAGGACGGTGACACATGCTACAGGAGGACAGTGACCCATGCTACAGGAGGACGGTGACATGCTACAGGTGGACGGTGACACATGCTACAGGAGGACAGTGACACATGCTACAGGTGGACGGTGACACATGCTACAGGAGGACAGTGACACATGCTACAGGTGGACGGTGACACATGCTACAGGTGGACGGTGACACATGCTACAGGTGGACGGTGACACATGTTACAGGAGGACAGTGACATGCTACAGGAGGACGGTGACACATGCTACAGGAGGACGGTGACACATGCTACAGGAGGACAGTGACACATGCTACAGGAGGACGGTGACACATGCTACAGGAGGACGGTGACACATGCTACAGGAGGACGGTGACACATGCTACAGGAGGACGGTGACACATGCTACAGGTGGACGGTGACACATGCTACAGGTGGACGGTGACACATGCTACAGGTGGACGGTGACACATGCTGCAGGTGGACGGTGACACATGCTACAGGTGGACGGTGACACATGCTACAGGAGGAGGGTGACACATGCTACAGGTGGACGGTGACACATGCTACAGGAGGAGGGTGACACATGCTACAGGAGGAGGGTGACACATGCTACAAGGGAGCCCTGAGCTACTCGGGAATAACAAGGAGCTGACAGTCTGGGCAAGTTAGTACTCTGAGACATAAAAGCCAAGAGACGTGTTATTATAGTACATAACAGCGCCCCGGACTCCAGGATTAGCCGTGAATGCAAACTCATTACGGCGACGCTGTTTGAGTGACGTCTGCAATTAATGCATTTAATTACGCACAACAGGAAGTCTCGGAGTTTTTGTGGGGGTGTTAATAGAGTAGTGTGTGTGTGTGTGTGTGTGTGTGTGTGTGTGTGTGTGTGTGTGTGTGTGTGTGTGTGTGTGTGTGTGTGTGTGTGTGTGATAATTAACTATTTGTATATATACAAATAAAACACAAGAAATTTGAAATAGGTCGCAAGAGGTAAACCCAGATGTAATAGAATCAAAACACAACTCACAGAAACAAAACTATCGGGCATCAAAGCCTGAAACACTGGCACCAATCTTGTTACAATCCTCTGTACTTATTAAATTTTGGGATTATGCTTCAGAAGATGTGGCTTCCACGCCAGTGATGTGTATTCCAATATTGGTCCAACAAATGTTGAGTAGATCACTTTAAAGTAGTCCTGATTCAGATTCCTAAACTAATGCTCTTATATTTGCCAGCGTCCCATATGCTGACGATGTTTTCCAGTTTGTGTGTGCCTCCAGTGTGAGTGTCGGAATTATATCCCCTCCCACATCCTTCTCTCTTCCTGATCCCTGTACCTGCCTTCCTTATATGTGCAGATGCTTTCTAGTCTTCCCTCTCCCTTTCCCATCCTCATTGCCTTACACTTGTTGGGATTGAATTCTAGCAACGATTTGGACGACCACCCCTGGAGTTTGTCTAGGTTCTACAACTTCCTGCAGACCTCATATCAAGCCACGTTTCTCGTCACCTGTGCATCACCTGCAGACATTGAGATGTCAGAGCTCTCTCCCTCAAGCAGCTCCTTCACATAAAACTAGGAACACAGTGGTCCCAGGACAGAGCCTTGCGGGACCCGACTTGTTACTTTCCTCCAGCCTGACACCACCTCTCTGACTGTGACTGTTCTCTGTCCCTCAGGAACCCCGTTACCCAGTCCAGTGTTTCCCAGTTATCCCAGCCTGGTTCACCATCTTGGAGACACTACTCAGCCTTCGTTTTCTTGTCTAATTTTAGTAACCTTGTTATGGAACACCGTCAAGTTTGTCAGGCAAAAGTTTCCACGTCAACGAGAGTCCCTCCTCACGTCAACGAGAGTCCCTCCTCACGTCAACGAGAGTCCCTCCTCACGTCAACGTGAGTCCCTCCTCACGTCAACGTGAGTCCCTCCTCACGTCAACGTGAGTCCCTCCTCACGTCAACGTGAGTCCCTCCTCACGTCAACGTGAGTCCCTCCTCACGTCAACGTGAGTCCCTCCTCACGTCAACGTGAGTCCCTCCTCACGTCAACGTGAGTCCCTCCTCACGTCAACGTGAGTCCCTCCTCACGTCAACGTGAGTCCCTCCTCACGTCAACGTGAGTCCCTCCTCACGTCAACGTGAGTCCCTCCTCACGTCAACGTGAGTCCCTCCTCACGTCAACGTGAGTCCCTCCTCACGTCAACGTGAGTCCCTCCTCACGTCAACGTGAGTCCCTCCTCACGTCAACGTGAGTCCCTCCTCACGTCAACGTGAGTCCCTCCTCACGTCACAAACCGTCCCTGATGATGTTGCTGGTAGACAGGTTCACTCAGCTTCATCAGAGTAACTGTTCATTACATACTGTTTTTTTCACTCGTGCTTCTCTGATTCATTCATTTCCTGATACTCTTATTTTTCAACTTTGGTCTCTGGGTCACGCACGGCGGTAACCAAGAGTGTATAATGTGTGTGGCAGGAGCGGCCGAGCCCCCACCACCTGATTACACCCCTCGCCGGCTCCATGACGGCTCCCTCAACCATACCATTAGTCCTGTGCCGTAAATTCTCACGCAGCACACACTCGTTCCTCGAGGTGTGATTCCTATACACGTGAAGTCCTCGATCTAATGTGACGTGTGTGTGTGTGTGTGTGTGTGTGTGTGTGTGTGTGTGTGTGTGTGTGTGTGTGTGTGTGTGTGTGTGTGTGTGTGTGTGTACTCACCTAGTTGTGCTTGCGGGGGTTGAGATCTGGCTCTTTGGTCCCGCCTGTCAACCGTCAATCAACAGGTGTACAGGTTCCTGAGCCTATTGGGCTCTATCATATCTACACTTGAAACTGTGTATGGAGTCAGCCTCCACCACATCACTTCCTAATGCATTCCATTTGTCAACCACTCTGACACTAAAAAACGTTCTTTCTAATATCTCTGTGGCTCATTTGGGCACTCAGTTTCCACCTGTGTCCCCTAGTGCCTGTGCCCCTTGTGTTAAATAGCCTGTCTTTATCAACCCTGTCGATTCCCTTGAGAATCTTGAATGCGGTGATCATGTCCCCCCTAACTCTTCTGTCTTCCAACGAAGTGAGGTTCAATTCCCGTAGTCTCTCCTCGTAGCTCATACCTCTCAGCTCGGGTACTAGTCTGGTGGCAAACCTTTGAACCTTTTTCAGTTTAGTCTTATGCTTGACTAGATATGGACTCCATGCTGGAGCCGCATATTCCAGGATTGGTCTGACATATGTGGTATATAATGTTCTGAAAGATTCCTTACACAAGTTTCTAAAGGCCGTTCTTATGTTATATCTTATGTAAGCTAAGGGGGCCTCGTAGCCTAGTGGATTGCGCGCAGGACTCGTAATTCTGTGGCGAGGGTTCGATTCCCGCACGAGGCAGAAACAAATGGGCAAAGTTTCTTTCACCCTGAATGCCCCTGTTACCTAGCAGTAAATAGGTACCTGAGAGTTAGTCAGCTGTCACGGGCTGCTTCCTGGGGGTGGAGGCCTGGTCGTCTACCGGGCCGCGGGGACACTAAAAGCCCCGAAATCATCTCAAGATAACCTCAAGATAGCCAACCTGGCATATGCTGCTGATGTTATCCTCTTGATACGAGCTTCAAGGGACAGGTCTGGCGTGATATCAACCCCCAGGTCTTTCTCTCTCTCTGACTCTTGAAGTATTTCATCTCCCAAGTGATACCTTGTATCTGGTCTCCTGCTTCCTACCCCTATCTTCATTACATTACATTTGCTTGGGTTAAACTCTAACAGCCATTTGTTCGACCATTCCTGCAGCTTGTCCAGGTCTTCTTGAAGCCTCAAGCTGTCCTCCTCTGTCTTAATCCTTCTCATAATTTTGGCGTCGTCAGCAAACATTGAGAGGAATGAGTCTATACCCTCTGGGAGATCATTTACGTACATCAGAAACAGGATAGGTCCAAGCACAGAGCCCTGTGGGACTCCACTGATGACTTCACGCCATTCTGAGGTCTCACCCCTCACTAACTCTTTGCTTCCTATTGCTTAGGTACTCCCTTATCCACTGGAGCGCCCTACCAGTTACTCCTGCCTGTTTCTCCAGCTTATGCATCAACCTTTTATGGGGTACTGTGTCAAAGGCTTTCCGACAGTTCAAAAAAATGCAGTCCGCCCATCCTTCTCTTTCTTGCTTAATCTTTGTCACCTGATCGTAGCCTGTAAGGCAAGATTTACCCTCCCTGAACCCATGTTGATGGGTTGTCACGAAGTCTCTTCTCTCCAGATGTGTTACTAGGTTTTTTCTCACAATCTTCTCCATCACCTTGCATGGTATACAAGTTAAGGACACTGGCCTGTAGTTCAGTGCCTCTTGTTTGTCACCCCTATTTAAATAATGGTACTACATTAGCAGTCTTCCATATTTCTGGTAAGTCTCCCGTTTCCAGTGACCTACTATACACTATGGAAAGTGTCAAGCAAAGTGCTCCTGCACACTCTTTCAATACCCATGGCGAGATTCCATCCGGCCCAACAGCTTTTCTCACATCCAGCTCCAATAGGTGCTTCTTGACCTCATCTCCTGTAATTTCGAACCTTTCCAAGGTCACCTGGTTTGCTGCCACCTCTCCTAGCACCGTGACTTCTCCCTGTTCTATTGTAAAGACCTCCTGGAACCTTTTGTTGAGTTCTTCACACACCTCTGTCATTCTCTGTGTACCTGTCCTCGCCCACCCTAAGTTTCATCACCTGTTCCTTCACTGTGGTCTTCCTCCTGATGTGACTGTGTAGTAGCTTTGGTTCGGTCTTGGCTTTATTAGCTATATCATTCTCATACCTTTTCTCAGCTGCTCTTCTCACACTAACATACTCGTTCCTGGTTCTCTGGTATCTCTCTCTACTTTCTGGTGTTCTGTTATTACGGAAGTTCCTCCATGCCCCTTTGTTCAGCTCCTTTGCTTTCATACATTCCCTATTAAACCACGGATTCTTCCTTTGCTTCTCTGTTTTTTCCTGTATGGCTGGGACAAACCTGCTTACAGCCTCCTGACATTTTTGGGTGACATAGTCCATCATGTCTTGTACGGACTTGGTTCCGAGTTCTGTGTCCCAATGTATATCCCATAGGAATTTATTCATCGCCTCATAGTTTCCCTTTCGGTACACCAGCCCTTTGTTTCCCAGTTCTTTTTTGGGGGTGATAATTTCTAGCTCAACCAGGTACTCAAAGCTCAATACACTATGATCACTCATTCCCATGGGGGCTTCCAACTTAACTTCCCTTATATCCGACTCATTTAGGGTAAATATCAGATCAAGCAAGGCTGGTTCATCCCCTCCTCTCGTTCTTGTCGGTCCCTTGATGTGTTAACTTAGAAAGTTTCTTGTTGCCATATCCAGCAGCTTAGCTCTCCATGTGTCTGGGCCTCCATGTGGGTCTCTGTTCCCCCAATCTATCTTTCCATGGTTGAAGTCTCCCATGATTAGTAGCCTGGATCCGTTCCTGCTAGCCACACGTTCCTGTGTGTGTGTGTGTGTGTGTGTGTGTGTGTGTGTGTGTGTGTGTGTGTGTGTGTGTGTGTATGTGTGTGTGTGTGTATGTGTGTGTGTGTGTATGTGTGTGTGTGTGTGTGTGTGTGTGTATGTATGTGTGTGTGTGTGTGTGTGTGTGTGTGTGTGTGTGTGTGTGTGTGTGTGTGTGTGTATGTGTGTGTGTGTGTGTGTGTATGTGTGTGTGTGTGTGTGTGTGTGTGTATGTGTGTGTGTGTGTGTGTGTGTGTGTGTGTGTGTGTGTGTGTGTGTGTGTGTGTGTGTGTGTGTGTACTCACCTAATTGTGCTTGCGGGGGTTGAGCTCTGGCTCTTTGGTCCCGCCTCTCAACCGTCAATCAACTGGTGTACAGATTCCTGAGCCTATTGGGCTCTATCATATCTACATTTGAAACTGTGAATGGAGTCAGCCTCCACCACATCACTTCCTAATGCATTCCATTTGCTAACTACTCTGACACTGAAAAAGTTCTTTCTAACGTCTCTGTGGCTCATTTGGGTACTCAGCTTCCACCTGTGTCCCCTTGTTCGCGTCCCACCAGTGTTGAAAAGTTCATCCTTGTTTACCCGGTCGATTCCCCTGAGGATTTTGTAGGTTGTGATCATGTCCCCCCTTACTCTTCTGTCTTCCAGTGTCGTGAGGTGCATTTCCCGCAGCCTTTCCTCATAACTCATGCCTCTTAGTTCTGGGACTAGTCTAGTAGCATACCTTTGGACTTTTTCCAGCTTCGTCTTGTGCTTGACAAGGTACGGGCTCCATGCTGGGGCCGCATACTCCAGGATTGGTCTTACATATGTGGTGTACAAGATTCTGAATGATTCCTTACACAGGTTCCTGAACGCCGTTCTGATGTTAGCCAGCCTCGCATATGCCGCAGACGTTATTCTCTTTATGTGGGCTTCAGGAGACAGGTTTGGTGTGATATCAACTCCTAGATCTTTCTCTCTGTCTGTTTCATTAAGTACTTCATCTCCTATTCTGTATCTTGTGCCTGGCCTCCTGTTTCCACTGCCTAGTTTCATTACTTTGCATTTACTCGGGTTGAACTTCAACAGCCATTTGTTGGACCATTCACTCAGTCTATCCAGGTCATCTTGTAGCCTCCTACTATCATCCTCTGTTTCAATCCTCCTCATAATTTTTGCATCGTCGGCAAACATTGAGAGGAACGAATCTATACCCTCTGGGAGATCATTTACATATACCAGAAACAGTATAGGTCCAAGGACTGACCCCTGCGGGACTCCACTTGTGACGTCTCGCCAATCTGAGACCTCACCCCTCACACAGACTCGTTGCCTCCTGTTGCTTAGGTATTCCTCTATCCACCGGAGTACCTTCCCTCTCACTCCAGCCTGCATCTCCAACTTTCGCACTAGCCTCTTGTGTGGCACTGTATCAAAGGCTTTCTGACAATCCAAAAATATGCAGTCTGCCCACCCTTCTCTTTCTTGCCTTATTTTTGTTGCCTGGTCGTAGAATTCAAGTAACCCTGTGAGGCAGGACCTGCCATCCCTGAACCCATGTTGATGCTGTGTTACAAAGTTCCTTCGCTCCAGATGCTCCACTAGTTTTTTTCGCACAATCTTCTCCATCAGCTTGCATGGTATGCAGGTTAGGGACACTGGCCTGTAGTTCAGTGCCTCCTGTCTATCCCCTTTCTTGTATATCGGGACTACGTTAGCTGCTTTCCAAGTATCTGGCAGTTCCCCTGTTGCCAGTGATTTGTTATACACTATGGAGAGTGGTAGGCTCAGTTCTCTTGCTCCTTCCTTTAGAACCCAAGGGGAGATTCCATCTGGGCCTATAGCCTTCGTCACGTCCAACTCTAGTAAACACTTCCTTACTTCCCCACTGGAAATCTCAAACTCTTCCAGTGGTTCCTGGTTAGCTATTCCCTCACTTACCTCTGGAATTTCTCCTTGTTCTAAGGTGAAGACCTCCTGGAATTTCTTATTCAATTCCTCACACACTTCCTTGTCATTTGTAGTGAATCCTTCCGCCCCTATCCTTAATCTCATAACCTGTTCCTTTACTGTTGTTTTTCTCCTAATGTGGCTATGCAACAATTTAGGCTGAGTCTTTGCCTTGCTTGCGATGTCATTTTCGTATTGTCTTTCTGCCTCTCTTCTCATCCTGACATATTCATTCCTGGCATTCTGGTATCTTTCTCTGCTCTCCAGTGTCCTGTTATTCCTATAGTTTCTCCATGCCCTTTTACTTTGCTGCTTAGCTAGCCTACATCTTTGATTAAACCATGGGTTTCTCATCTTCATTTCTCTGTTTTCCTTTTGGACTGGGACAAACTTGTTTGCTGCGTCCTTGCACTTCTGCGTGATGTAATCCATCATATCTTGGGCCGTCTTTCCCCTGAGCTCTGTTTCCCATGCTATATCTGTTAGGAATTTTCTTATCCCCTCATAGTTTCCCTTTCGGTATGCTAACCTTTTGGTTTCGGTATCCCTCCTCGAGTTCAATAACCCTTCTTCAATCAAGTACTCAAACACCAGTACACTGTGGTCGCTCATTCCTACTGGGTCCTCAAAACCGATTTCTCTTATGTCGGAGTCGTTCAGAGTGAAGACTAGGTCGAGTCTCGCTGGTTCGTCATTGCCTCTCATCCTTGTGGGTTCTCCGACATGCTGCGTTAAAAAGTTGCTTGTCACCACCTCCAATAGTTTGGCTCTCCACGTATCCTCGCCTCCATGCGGTTCCTTGTTCTCCCAGTCAATCTTTCCGTGATTGAAGTCGCCCATGATGAGCAGGTGGGATCTATTTCTACAGGCAGCAGAGGCTGCCATCTCAATTATAGTGTTAACTGCCTTGTTGTTGTTTTCATACTCTTGACTGGGTCTCCTGTCATTTGGTGGAGGGTTGTATATTACTGCTACTACTATTCTTGGTCCTCCCATTGTTATGGTGCCTGCTATGTAGTCTCTGAACTCCTCACAGCCCGGGATGGCCATCTCCTTAAAACTCCATTCCCTTCTCATGAGTAGGGCCACTCCGCCTCCTCCTCTACCTTCCCTCTCTTTCCTTATTACTGTATACTCCTGGGGAAACACGGCATTCGTTATGATTCCAGAGAGTTTTGTTTCAGCGAGTCCGATTACATCTGGGTTAACTTCTTGTGCTCTTTCCCTTAGTTCACTTGTCTTGCTTGTGATCCCATCTATGTTCGAGTACATCACCCTGAAACTGACTCTCTTCTGCTTCTTTTCTGGGGGGGGCCTTTGGGATCTGGGGTGAGTGGGAGCTGGGGGGACCTGGCACGGGGGGATTGGTGGAGGAGGGAGGGCTTGGGGTGGTGGGGGAGAGGGGGAGGGTACAGGGGGTGGATAAGAGGGGGAGGGTACAGGGGGTGGATAAGAGGGGGAGGGTACAGGGGGTGGATAAGAGGGGGAGGGTACAGGGGGTGGGTAAGAGAGGGAGGGTTGGGGAAGCATGGGGGGAGGAGAGGCTGTGGGGGATAGGGGAGATGGGGGGGCTTGGGGGGAGAGAAAAGGGTGGAGGGCTTGGGGGGCGTGGGGAAA
>NC_091188.1:15586180-15651180 GCF_040958095.1 Procambarus clarkii
AAAAAACACTGTACACCTTATATGACTGACTTTGAGAGGCACTCACCTCCGAGTAAGCATCCCACAGCACAATTAGGTGATTTATGAAGCGATGTCCGATATTGTTGTTGACGTCCCCGCCAGAGGTCCTCCCACGTCGTGGTCCAAAACTCTTCCCTTCGCGGCCTCTGGTGCCACCGTCTTGCCACAATCTCGTTCTTTTTCAATTTTTTTTCTTATCAAACGTTATAAGAATTCACTATGTTGCGTTATCACTGCGTTGCTGTACCTTTCATATGACCAAAAACTATGTTTTGGGCTCACTGGTACGTAAATATCCCGAGAATATTGAAGTAATTCGCGGACTGCACGTCCTACCCTTGTTCACTGACCGCCGTCCTACTGCCTGCCTGTGTGTGTGTGTGTGTGTGTGTGTGTGTGTGTGTGTGTGTGTACTCACCTAATTGTACTCACCTAATTGTGCTTGCGGGGGTTGAGCTCTGGCTCTTTGGTCCCGCCTCTCAACCGTCAATCAACTGGTGTACAGATTCCTGAGCCTATTGGGCTTTATCATATCTACATTTGAAACTGTGTATGGAGTCAGCCTCCACCACATCACTTCCTAATGCATTCCATTTACTAACTACTCTGACACTGAAAAAGTTCTTTCTAACGTCTCTGTGGCTCATTTGGGTACTCAGCTTCCACCTGTGTCCCCTTGTTCGCGTCCCACCAGTGTTGAATAGTTCATCCTTGTTTACCCGGTCGATTCCCCTGAGGATTTTGTAGGTTGTGATCATGTCCCCCCTTACTCTTCTATCTTCCAGTGTCGTAAGGTGCATTTCCCGCAGCCTTTCCTCATAACTCATGCCTCTTAGTTCTGGGACTAGTCTAGTAGCATACCTTTGGACTTTTTCCAGCTTCGTCTTGTGCTTGACAAGGTACGGGCTCCATGCTGGGGCCGCATACTCCAGGATTGGTCTTACATATGTGGTGTACAAGATTCTGAATGATTCCTTACACAGGTTCCTGAACGCCGTTCTGATGTTAGCCAGCCTCGCATATGCCGCAGACGTTATTCTCTTTATGTGGGCTTCAGGAGACAGGTTTGGTGTGATATCAACTCCTAGATCTTTCTCTCTGTCTGTTTCATTAAGTACTTCATCTCCTATTCTGTATCCTGTGCCTGGCCTCCTGTTTCCACTGCCTAGTTTCATTACTTTGCATTTACTCGGGTTGAACTTCAACAGCCATTTGTTGGACCATTCACTCAGTCTATCCAGGTCATCTTGTAGCCTCCTACTATCATCCTCTGTTTCAATCCTCCTCATAATTTTTGCATCGTCGGCAAACATTGAGAGGAACGAATCTATACCCTCTGGGAGATCATTTACATATACCAGAAACAGTATAGGTCCAAGGACTGACCCCTGCGGGACTCCACTTGTGACGTCTCGCCAATCTGAGACCTCACCCCTCACACAGACTCGTTGTCTCCTGTTGCTTAGGTACTCCTCTATCCACCGGAGTACCTTCCCTCTCACTCCAGCCTGCATCTCCAACTTTCGCACTAGCCTCTTGTGTGGCACTGTATCAAAGGCTTTCTGACAATCCAAAAATATGCAGTCTGCCCACCCTTCTCTTTCTTGCCTTATTTTTGTTGCCTGGTCGTAGAATTCAAGTAACCCTGTGAGGCAGGACCTGCCATCCCTGAACCCATGTTGATGCTGTGTTACAAAGTTCCTTCGCTCCAGATGCTCCACTAGTTTTTTTCGCACAATCTTCTCCATCAGCTTGCATGGTATGCAGGTTAGGGACACTGGCCTGTAGTTCAGTGCCTCCTGTCTATCCCCTTTCTTGTATATCGGGACTACGTTAGCTGCTTTCCAAATATCTGGCAGTTCCCCTGTTGCCAGTGATTTGTTATACACTATGGAGAGTGGTAGGCTCAGTTCTCTTGCTCCTTCCTTTAGAACCCAAGGGGAGATTCCATCTGGGCCTATAGCCTTCGTCACGTCCAACTCTAGTAAACACTTCCTTACTTCCCCACTGGTAATCTCAAACTCTTCCAGTGGTTCCTGGTTAGCTATTCCCTCACTTACCTCTGGAATTTCTCCTTGCTCTAAGGTGAAGACCTCCTGGAATTTCTTATTCAATTCCTCACACACTTCCTTGTCATTTGTAGTGAATCCTTCCGCCCCTATCCTTAATCTCATAACCTGTTCCTTTACTGTTGTTTTTCTCCTAATGTGGCTATGCAACAATTTAGGCTGAGTCTTTGCCTTGCTTGCGATGTCATTTTCGTATTGTCTTTCTGCCTCTCTTCTCATCCTGACATATTCATTCCTGGCATTCTGGTATCTTTCTCTGCTCTCCAATGTCCTGTTATTCCTATAGTTTCTCCATGCCCTTTTACTTTGCTGCTTAGCTAGCCTACATCTTTGATTAAACGATGGGTTTCTCATCTTCATTTCTCTGTTTTCCTTTTGGACTGGGACAAACTTGTTTGCTGCGTCCTTGCACTTCTGCGTGATGTAATCCATCATATCTTGGGCCGTCTTTTCCCTGAGCTCTGTTTCCCATGCTATATCTGTTAGGAATTTTCTTATCCCCTCATAGTTTCCCTTTCGGTATGCTAACCTTTTGGTTTCTGTATCCCTCCTCGAGTTCAATAACCCTTCTTCAATCAAGTACTCAAACACCAGTACACTGTGGTCGCTCATTCCTACTGGGTCCTCAAAACCGATTTCTCTTATGTCGGAGTCGTTCAGAGTGAAGACTAGGTCGAGTCTCGCTGGTTCGTCATTGCCTCTCATCCTTGTGGGTTCTCCGACATGCTGGGTTAAAAAGTCGCTTGTCACCACCTCCAATAGTTTGGCTCTCCATGTATCCTCGCCTCCATGCGGTTCCTTATTCTCCCAGTCAATCTTTCCGTGATTGAAGTCGCCCATGATGAGCAGGTGGGATCTATTTCTACAGGCAGCAGAGGCTGTGTGTGTGTGTGTGTATGTGTGTGTGTGTGTGTGTGTGTGTGTGTGTGTGTGTGTGTGTGTGTATGTGTGTGTGTGTGTGTGTGTGTGTGTACTCGCCTATTTGTGCCTGTAGGATCGAGCACTGACTCTTGGATCCCGCCTGTCTAGCCATCGGCTGTTTATAGCAATGACTTTTGTCCCATTTCCCTGTCATATCTAGTTTTAAAATTATGAATAGAGTTTGCTTCCACAACCTGCTCCTTAATTAAGTGCATTAAATTTTCTCACTACTCTCATGCTAAAAGAAAATTTCCTAACATCTCTGACTCATCTGAGTTTCCAGCTGTCACCCATGTCCCCTCGTTCTGTTAATTTTACGTGTGAACATTTCGTCTATTTCCCCTTTGACATTTCCCCTGAGTATTTTATACGTTCCTATCATATCCCCCCCTCTCCCTTCTTTTTTCTAGTATAGTAAGGTTCAGCTCGTCTTACCCCATCCCTCGTAACTCTGGAACGAGCCTCGTCGCGAACTTCTGAACCTTTTCCAGTTTTCTTATGCGTTTCTTCAGATGGGGACTCCATGATGGGGCGGCATACTCTAAGACTGGTCTCACGTAGGCAGTGTAAAGCGCCCTAAAAGCCTCCTTACTTTGGTTTCAGAATGATGTTCTAACTTTCGCCAGTGTAGTGTACACTGCTGCTGTTATCATACTTATATGTGCCTCAGTAGTTAGATTAGGTGTTACGTCCACTCCCAAGTCTCTTTCTCGTGTCGTCACAGGTAGGCAGTTCCCCTTCATTGTGTACTGTCCCTTTGGTCTCCTATCACCTGGTCCCATTTCCATAACTTTAAATTTACTCGAGTTGAACTCCAGTAGCCATTCCTCTGACCATCTCTGCAACCTGTTCAGGTCCTCTTGGAGGATCCTACAATCCTCATCTCTCACAACGCTTCTCATTAATTTTTTGTCATCCGCGAAAATTGACATGTAGGATTCTACTCCTGTAAACATATCATTTACGTAAATTACAAATAGAATTGGTCCCAGCACCGATCCTTGAGGTACTCCACTCGTTACTGTTCACCAGATCCGACTTCTCGCCCCTTACCATTACTCTCTGGCTCCTTCCTGTTAGGTCGTTCCTTACTCATGCTTGGGCCTTTCCGCTTACTTCCTCAAGTTTGCCTGCCCTGCCTGCCCTCAAGCTCTCCTGCCTGCCTCACAAGTTTGTGTGTGTGTGTGTGTGTGTGTGTGTGTGTGTGTGTGTGTGTGTGTGTGTGTGTGTGTGTGTGTGTGTTCCTAATATCTCTATGACACATTGCTGTCTCGAGCTTCCATCCTCTCCCCCCCCCCCCCCCCTCCTTGTTCTATTGGTATTCATTTTAAACATTTCCTCTTTTTTTCACTCTGTCAAGTCCCCTAAGCATTTTATACGTCTGTATCATGTCTCCCTTCTCTTTCCTCTCTAGCGTCAGGTTTAATTCCATGTGGCTGTCTTCATACAACATCTCTCGCAATCTGGGACAAGACTCGTTGCAAACATCTGTACCCTTTCGAGCTTCTTTAAGTATTTTTTTAAGTGGGTTCCACGATGCGGCGGCATACTCTAAACTGGCCTTATGTAGGCGGTATTCAGAGATTTAAAGGTCTCCTTATTCTAGTACCTGAAGGGTGATCTGACTTTTCCAAGCGTACAGTATGCGGCTGACGTTATTGTATTTATATGAGGCTTTGGAGTTATTAGTTGATGTTATGTCTACTCTCAGGTCTTTGTTCTTTATTTGTTATAGGGTGGTAGTTTCACTTCATCGAGTATTGGCCTTTCAGTCTCCTGGCTCCTGATCCCATTTCCGTCACCTTACACTTGCTGGTGCTGAAGTCTAGCACCCATTTCTCGGACCAGCTCTAAAGCTTATATAAATCACCTGGGAGAATGTTACAACCCTCATCTGCATCAACCCTTCTCGTCACTTCCGCACAGTATGCAAACATCGACAAATATGCCTCTATTCCTGCAGTTAGCTCATGTGCATCATGGAGGAATAGTATGCGACCCAGCACCGACCCTTGAGGTACCCCGCTTTCATCCCTAAACCAGTCCAATTTCACAACCCTCAACGGGTAATTCCTTACTCATGTTAGTGTGTTTCCGTCTACTCCCGCCTGCATCTCGGGTTTGAATAGTAACCTCCTTTGTGGTATTGTAACAAAGGCTTCTTGACAGTCCACGAATACACAACCTACCCAGCCTTCTCTCTCTTGCCTTAATTTCGTTGCCATATCATAAAACTCCCGGAGGTTCGTTAGGCATGATTTCTTTCTTTTCATCCTTTATTTGTGTGTATGCGTGACTTCTGTTTTTGTTTGAGTGTATGTTTGTGTATGTTAGTGGGTGTGTTTGTGTATGTTAGTGGGTGTGTTTATGTTAGTGGGTGTGTTTGTGTATGTGAGTGTGTTTGTGTATGTTAGTGGGTGTGTTTGTGTATGTTAGTGAGTGTGTTTGTGTATGTTAGTGGGTGTGTTTGTGTATGTTAGTGGGTGTGTTTGTGTATGTTAGTGGGTGTGTTTGTGTATGTTAGTGGGTGTGTTTGTGTATGTTAGTGGGTGTGTTTGTGTATGTGAGTGGGTGTGTTTGTGTATGTGAGTGGGTGTGTTTGTGTATGTGAGTGGGTGTGTTTGTGTATGTGAGTGGGTGTGTTTGTGTATGTGAGTGGGTGTGTTTGTGTATGTGAGTGGGTGTGTTTGTGTATGTGAGTGGGTGTGTTTGTGTATGTGAGTGGGTGTGTTTGTGTATGTGAGTGGGTGTGTTTGTGTATGTGAGTGGGTGTGTTTGTGTATGTGAGTGGGTGTGTTTGTGTATGTGAGTGGGTGTGTTTGTGTATGTGAGTGGGTGTGTTTGTGTATGTGAGTGGGTGTGTTTGTGTATGTGAGTGGGTGTGTTTGTGTATGTGAGTGGGTGTGTTTGTGTATGTGAGTGGGTGTGTTTGTGTATGTGAGTGGGTGTGTTTGTGTATGTGAGTGGGTGTGTTTGTGTATGTGAGTGGGTGTGTTTGTGTATGTGAGTGGGTGTGTTTGTGTATGTTAGTGGGTGTGTTTGTGTATGTTAGTGGGTGTGTTTGTGTATGTTAGTGGGTGTGTTTGTGTATGTTAGTGGGTGTGTTTGTGTATGTTAGTGGGTGTGTTTGTGTATGTTAGTGGGTGTGTTTGTGTATGTTAGTGAGTGTGTTTGTGTATTTAATATTTGTGTTTGCTACTAGCTCTTTGATCCCGCCTTTCTGACTGATCTATTTTTTCCTCTACTATGTCTATTGCATGTGTGTCAACACTGGAACACACGTACATCTTCACGAAGCAGCCCATAGCAGCTGTCTAACTTCCACGGACCTGATTATTGCTAGATGAACTGGGGCCTCAGGATGAAAGAAACTCTGCCCATTTGTTTTTGCCTCGTCCGAGAATCGAACCCAGGCCCTTAGGACTACGAACTCCGAGCGATGTCCACTCAGCCGCGATGTGTGTATTGGGGGAAAGGAGATGGGGAAAGGGGGGGGGAAAGGAGATGGGGAGAGGGGGGGGAAGGAAATGGGGAGAGGGGGGGGAAGGAAATGGGGAGGGGGGGGGGAATGGAGGGATGGGGTTAGATGCTAAAACTCGCACGCAACAAGTCTCCTAGTTTACGTGTGTGTGTTTTTGTATTCTCCAATGTAATGTAATCCATAAAGTATTATCTTCATTTCGTGCTTTCAACTATTTTTTGTTTATCCCTTTGACCCACCATTCGTATAAACCTATTAAACTCATCATCACCAAGTACAGGACCCCATTCCTAGGGGTGGTTGAGTGCATCGACCCCCTGCCCACTTCGTCTCCTTACCCTGGCTCCCATTTCCAATTCCATTCCATTATTCTCCTACTACTTTCTAACATGACGGACGTCGTCACTCGCTGCTGGCTCTCACACAATCAACCTGATAATATTATTTTAGCCGTCATTCATCATTCACGCAACATATTAAGCGTCATTATCACCTCACCCTCAATATTCTCAAGCTTATTCCTATCATCATTATCCCTCGTTTCCATTTCCAGTCCCAGCGCAAATCCCAACCCTTGCCCCCATTCCAGGACCCCCTCCCCCCCAGAGCCTTCCTCACAAAATCTTTACATTCCAGCTTTAAGTTTCTTGATTTGGCTGAGGTCATACTCGCCCACTCGAGGCACGACACCGTCCCCAGCTCAACATGCACCCCACCAGAGCGTGCAGGCAAGAGGCGTCAATATTGCTGGAGAAGGGAGCGTATTCCTGCAGTCCCTCAAGCCGGACTCCATCGCCAGAGGGATTAGTGTTGATCGGGAAAACTGTTCGTCACGAAACTCACGTGATTAGACTCATCGATCTGGGTCTGGTTTAGGCGAAAATTCCCGACTGAATTAGAATGTCATGCGGTTCCCCGGACCTCAGTGCGTGGAGGTTAAGGACTGGTTGGTGTGTGTGTGTGTGTGTGTGTGTGTGTGTGTATGTGTGTGTGTGTATGTGTGTGTGTGTGTGTGTGTGTGTGTGTGTGTGTGTGTGTGTGTGTGTGTGTGTGTACTCACCTAATTGTGTCTGCAGGATCGAGCATTGACTCTTGGATCCCGCCTTTCGAGCATCGGTTGTTTACAGCAATGACTCCTGTCCCATTTCCCTATCATACCTGGTTTTAAAATTATGAATAGTATTTGCTTCCACAACCTGTTCCTGAAGTGCATTCCATTTTCCCACTACTCTCACGCTAAAAGAAAACTTCCTAATATCCTTGTGACTCATCTGAGTTTCAAGCTTCCGTCCATGTCCCCTCGTTCTGTTACTATTCCGTGTGAACATTTCGTCTATGTCCACTCTGTCAATCCCTCTGAGTATTTTATACGTTCCTATCATGTCCCCCCTCTCCCTTCTTCTTTCTAGTGTCGGAAGGCACAGTTCCCTCAGGCGCTCCTCATACCCTATCCCTCGTAGCTGTGTGTGTGTGTGTGTGTGTGTGTGTGTGTGTGTGTGTGTGTGTGTGTGTGTGTGTGTGTGTGTGTGTGTGTGTATGTGTGTGTGTGTGTGTGTACTCACCTATTTGTAATGGACACAGACACACACACAGACCTGTGTGTGTGTGTGTGTGTGTGTGTGTGTGTGTGTGTGTGTGTGTGTGTGTGTGTGTGTGTGTGTGTGTGTGTGTGTGTGTGGGTGTATGTGTGGGTGTATGTGTGGGTGTATGTGTGGGTGTATGTGTGGGTGGGTGTGTGTGGGTGAGTGTGTGGGTGGGTGTATGTGTGGGTGGGTGTATGTGTGGGTGGGTGTATGTGTGGGTGTATGTGTGGGTGTATGTGTGGGTGAGTGTGTGTGGGTGGGTGTCTGTATGTGTGAGTGTTGGTGTGTGTGTGGATAGACTCCGAAAAAATGTCTTAAAAAATGTGGTATTCAAAGTCCACTCAATATTGTCAAGGAGATTTATGACTTAGAATTGCAGGTTGGAGATATAAATAGGATCATATCGTGAATCTGTGCCGGTGGGAAATATCTTACCACAGACACACACACAAAGGGCAAACCCGATACCATAGAGAGCCCCAACGTGTCTCCAATGAGACGGCACAACCCTATTTCTTCACAGTTGCATTACATAACCTAAGCCGTGGACCAAATCACACTGGACGGGACACAACACTCAATACGTGTTACAAAACAAATATTAAGGTATTTAAGGAAGAAATCATACTAATATTAAGGCGTCAGTCAGCAGAATATAACTGCCTTCTACAAGTGTTTAAAGTGATAGTCAAATGGGTTCACCTGTTTCTTACAGGAAACCCAACGAGGTACTTTATGTTTTGTGAGTTTAAAACACATGACAGTGTTTAACAAGTAACATGAAAACAAGTAGTGGAACAGAATAAAAACATGATACAAGTTATTATTGAGATTTTAATAGGAGATGGACTTATACAGCTCAGTCTCCACTACTCTGCAGGACCGATAAAATAGAAAACAGTAGTTCTCAGGTTGAGAAACTGAATGATACAAGTTAAACACTCATTAAACACACAATTTAAATAACATAGGAATTAAATGAACTACAAAAAGGCCTCTTGGCCGATGCAAGTTAGTTATTTAAATCCCCTGAAACTCACTCATTAAACATGTTTAATCTTGTCTTGAAACAATCGAGCGATTCCGCGTCTATTCTGTTTCCCGGTTTCTCCCAGTCCATCATCCAGCTGGTTCATGTTACACACCTGTCCATCATGCAGCTGGCTCATATTACACACCAGTCCATCATGCAGCTGGTTCATGTTACACACCAGTCCATCATGCAGCTGGTTCATGTTACACACCAGTCCATCATGCAGCTGGTTCATGTTACACACCAGTCCATCATGCAGCTGGTTCATGTTACACACCAGTCCATCATGCAGCTGGCTCATATTACACACCAGCCCATCATGCAGCTGGTTCATGTTACACACCAGTCCATCATGCAGCTGGCTCATATTACACACCAGCCCATCATGCAGCTGGCTCATATTACACACCAGTCCATCATGCAGCTGGCTCATATTACACACCAGTCCATCATGCAGCTGGCTCATATTACACACCAGTCCATCATGCAGCTGGCTCATATTACACACCAGTCCATCATGCAGCTGGCTCATGTTACACACCAGTCCATCATGCAGCTGGCTCATATTACACACCAGTCCACCATGCAACTGGCTCATATTACACACCAGTCCACCATGCAACTGGCTCATATTACACACCAGTCCATCATGCAGCTGGCTCATATTACACACCAGTCCATCATGCAGTTGGTTCATATTACACACCAGTTCATCATGCAGCTGGTTCATATTACACACCAGTCCACCATCCAGCTGGCTCATATTACACACCAGTCCATCCAGCTGGCTCATGTTACGCACCAGACCATCATCCAGCTGGCTCATGTTACGCACCAGACCATCATCCAGCTGGTTCCTGTTACGCACCAGTCCACCATCCAGCTGGCTCCTGTTACGCACCAGTCCACCATCCAGCTGGCTCATGTTACGCACCAGACCATCATCCAGCTGGCTCCTGTTACGCACCAGTCCACCATCCAGCTGGCTCCTGTTACACACCAGACCATCATCCAGCTGGCTCATGTTACACACCTGCCCATCATCCAGCTGGCTTCTGTTACACACCTGCCCATCATCCAGCTGGCTCATGTTACGCACCAGCCCATCATCCAGATGGCTCATGTTACACACCTGCCCATCATCCAGCTGGCTCCTGTTACACACCAGTCCATCATCCAGCTGGCTCCTGTTACACACCAGTCCATCATCCAGCTGGCTCCTGTTACACACCTGTCCATCATCCAGCTGGCTCATGTTACACACCTGCCCATCATCCAGCTGGCTCATGTTACACACCTGCCCATCATCCAGCTGGCTCATGTTAAGCACCAGCCCATCATCCAGCTGGCTCATGTTACACACCTGCCCATCATCCAGCTGGCTTCTGTTACACACCTGCCCATCATCCAGCTGGCTCATGTTACACACCTGCCTATCATTCAGCTGGCTCATGTTACACACCTGCCCATCATCCAGCTGGCTCATATTACAAACCTGCCCAGCATCCAGCTGGCTCATGTTACACACCTGCCCAGCATCCAGCTGGCTCAAATTACACACCTGCCCATCATCCAGCTGGCTCATGTTACACACCAGCCCATCATCCAGCTGGCTCATGTTACACACCAGTCCATCATCCAGCTGGCTCATGTTACGCACCAGCCCGTCATCCAGCTGGCTCATGTTACACACCAGTCCATCATCCAGCTGGCTCCTGTTACGCACCAGTCCATCATCCAGCTGGCTCCTGTTACAAACCTGCTCATCATCCAGCTGGCTCATGTTACAAACCTGCTCATCATCCAGCTGGCTCATGTTACGCACCTGCCCATCATTCTAAAATGAAAGTACTCAGAATAACGTGGTCCGTCATACAAATATGGACGTGATGGACGCATTGGAAGTAAACTTATGTTTGGACAAACTGGAAACGTTTGTCTGTTTATCTGGCTAATAAAATCTAACCTAACCTTCCTAGGCCTGATACACGCTATCTGAGGCCAAATATAGTACAAATATGTGCTTTACTATGCCTAGGAATATTTAAATTTGGTTTTAACTGTTTTTTACCTCCGTGACTATAAAGGAATAGCACCAATTTCTGAACTCCTTCTATCCATCACGTCGATGCTCGTGCGATCATGCACCTAGTGACAAGGGCTAATACTCGTTGGGGCACACACACACACACACACACACACACACACACACACACACACACACACACACACACACACACACACACACACACACACACACACGAAAAACAACAGAAGAATCCATGGTTCAACCAGGAATGTAAGGTAGCGAAGCAATTGAGTAAAAGAACATGGGGAAACTACAGGAATAACAGAACACCAGAGAGCAGGGAGAGATACCAGAGGGCCAGAAATGAGTACCTCAGAGTGAGGCGAGAAGCAGAAACACAGTATGAAAATGACATTGCGAGTAAAGCTAAGACCCAGCCAAAGTTGCTCCACAGCCACATCAGGAGGAAAACAGCAGTTAAGGAACAAGTGATGAAACTGAGAATATGGGAATAGAATAGGGAAATTAGAGATTAGGAATAGAGAATAGGAAAATTAGGCGAAGGGAGAAGAAGGCTGAACACAAGGTACCATCTGGGAGGTGAAATCCTACATGAATCAAATAGAAAGATCTGGGGGTTGATACCACACCGAACCTGTCCCCAGTGGCCCACATCAAAAGGATATCATCAGCGGCATATGCTAGGTTGGCGAACATAAGAACTGCCTTTAGAAACTTGTGTAAGGAATCATTCAGGATCCTGTATACCACTTATGTCAGACCAATCCTGGAATATGCAGCTCCTGCCTGGGCGTCCATATTTAGTTAAACACAAGACGAAGAGACGATTCAGTGGTATGCCACCAGACTTGTTCCGGAACTGAGAGATATGAGCTACGAGGAAAGGCTGAAGGAGCTGAACCTCACATCCCTGGAAGACAAAAGAGTGAGGGGGAGACATGATAACCACCTACAAAATTCTCGGGGGAATTGACAGGGTGGACCAAGACAAACTCTTCAGCATAGGTGGAACACAATCAAGGGGACACAGGTGAAAACTTAGAACCCAAATGAGCCACAGAGACGTTAGAAAGATTTTTTCAGTATCAGAGTAGTTAGTAAATGGAATGCACTAGGAAGTGATGTGGTGGAGGCTGACTCCATACACAGTTTTAAATGTAGATATGATAGAGCCCAGTAGGCTCAGGAATCTGTACACCAGTTGATTGACGGTTGAGAGGCGGGACCAAAGAGACAAAGCTCAACCCCCGCAATCACAAATAGGTGAGTACACACACACTGATAAGGGAGTACCTAAGCAATTGGAAGCAGAGAGTTACAGTGAGGGGTGAGATATCAGATTGGCGTGAAGTCACCAGTGGAGTCCCACAGGACTATACTCGGACCTATCCTGTTTCTGATATACGTAAATGATCTCCCAGAGGGTATAAACTCAGTCCTTTGAATGTTTGCTGACGACGCCTAAATTATGAGAAGGATTAGGGGCCATGAGAGAACAACTTAAAAGTTGTTCAATGTCACCCAATATTTTTTGATTAGTTGTATATGAAAAGGGATGCAATTGCTCCAAGTTTCTGTACTGCAGCCTAAATAGAAAGGGAGAATTTTTTTTTTGTCAACGAATATTACACATTTTCAAGTGAGTTGGTACAACCACATGTTTCAGATATAATCATTCTATGACACTTTTCTGACACATTAGCATATAATAAAGGATCTGATGCCGGAACTTTCCAAAAATGTTTAGTTTTCCTAATACAAATAGTCAAAGTACCCCAAAAATATGCAAATGTCTCATGTTTATTGCTATTATAAAATCAATAAATGAACTTAGAAAAAAACGCTGGCCCCAGATTTCAGAGACAAACTTTACATATAAGGTGTAAGTTTCATGTAAATTGAATAAAAATGAAAGAGTTTCAACTCGTTTATGTTACTTGAAAAATAAATCATTAAAATATTAAAGTCTAAGGTGCTGCCATCTGTGACTGAGGTTGATATCAACCAATTTCCTCCAAAATTGGCACCCTTACAGATATGTACCCGACCTGTCCAGTCGGGTGCATAAGTTTCATACAAATCATCCGATAAACAAATAAGAAAAAAAAATTGAAAAAAAATTAACTTAATTTTTTTTAATAAAACTAATTATAACTTTTTTTAATATATGCTATTGTGATAGCTAAGAGTCATAGACGTGAATTCAGTTGACTACTTGTGTAAAGGAGGAAATGTATATGTTTATCTCTCAGAATGTTCGGTAATATGTTTATTGTTTGTGATATGTTTAAATATGTATGAACACGTTGTACTGAACGGGGTGAGAATAGCTTGAGCTACCTCATCCCTTTGTGTGTATTTTACCTCAATAAACTTATTTCAATTTCAATTTCAGTCGACACCTATGTTTGATAATCGTGGATAATCGTGGTCATAAAATTTGGAAAATTTTTGACACATAATTCAATACTTTTTTCTTCCTTTCTATATACGCTACGACGCTGAGACCTGGACCAGAAAAACCCATTTCATATACGACTCGTTAAAAAAGTTTGATTGAAATCGAACCAGTTTTCATTTATTGCATATTTTTGGCATATTAGTCTCATGGCCCCTAAGACAGAGGAGGACAGCTTGAGGCTTCAAGAAGACCTGGACAAGCTGCAGGAATGGTCGAACAAATGGTTGTTAGAGTTTAACCCAAGCAAATGTAATGTAATGAAGATAGGTGTAGGGAGCAGGAGACCAGATGCAAGGTATCATTATGGAAATGAAGTACTTCAAGAGTCTGAGAGAAAGACCTGGGAGGTTGATATCACGCCAGACCTGTCCCCTGAAGCCCTATCAAGAGGATAATATCAGCGGCATATGCCAGGGATGGCGTTACATAAGAACGGCCTTTAGAAACTTGTGTAAGGAATCTTTCAGAACGTTGTATGCCACGTATGTCAGAACAATCCCGGAGTATGCGACTCCAGCATCGAGTCCATATCTAGTCTAGCAAAAGACTAAACTGGAAAAGGTTCAAAGGTTTGCCACCAGAACAGTACCCAAACTGAGGGGTATGAGCTATGAAGAGAGACTACGGGAATTAAACCTCACGTCACCGGAAGACAGAAGAGTTAGAGGGGACATGATCACCACATACAAGATTCTCAAAGGAATTGATAGGGTAGATAAAGACAGGCTATTTAACACAAGAGGTACACGCTCTAGGGGACACAGGTGGAAACTGAATGCCCAAATGACCCACAGAGACGTTAGAATTTTGTTTTGAGTGTTAGAGTAGTAGACAAATGGAATGCATTAGAAAGTGATGTGGCGGAGGCTGACGCCATACACAGCTTCAAGTGTAGATATGATAGAGCCCGGTAGGCTCAGGAACCTGTACATTAGTTGATTGACCCCTGAGAGGCGAGACCAAAGAGCCAGAGCTCAACCCCTGCAAGCACAACTAGGTGAGTACAACTAGGTAAGTCCACACACAAGCTCGCTACCATCCCAAGGTGTACAGTGAACGTGTGCTCATCTTAATATACAAACTGCCATTCATCATCTTTAATAAAGGTTAATTTACTAGAAAAAACAATATGTTAGAAGCTATCAACTATGCGACGTTTGCAACCATTGATTGTCCCTATATTCACGTTTTCAAGTAATGGTTGTACATATTATATTATATACTAATATATATATATATATATATATATATATATATATATATATATATATATATATATATATATATATATATATATATATATATATATATATATATATTGGTGTATACTGGCAGCAGGTTTTCTTTCAAACATGTTTCATTGAATATGACCGCATATTCTGTATTAATTATTTTCTGGTTTAGGGCTTCTATCCCTCTAACTATTTTCTTAGCATCAGGGCTTAATTGATTTCAATTAAGCCCTGATGCTAAGAAAATAGTTAGAGGGATAGAAGCCCTAAACCAGAAAATAATTAATACAGAATATGCGGTCATATTCAATGAAACATTTTATATATATATATATATATATATATATATATATATATATATATATATATATTATATTCTCCAATGGTTTCGTTGAAGACATAAGAAGGAAGGTGAAACGCCATGCAACCTCTGAAGAGACAACTAACACAACACCTATACCCCCTATTAGACTATTTTACAGGAACTTCTTTTCCACAGCTCATAAAACGGAGGAAAGGGTCCTGAAAGATAGTTAATAGAAACGTTATCCCTACAGACAAAAATCAGAAGATACAACTGACGATTTACTATAAAACCAAAAAAATGGCCAGCCTACTCATGAGAAACTCTCCAGACACAAAACAGAACGCTTTAAAAGAGACTAACGTCGTCTATGCCTGCAAATGCCCACTTGGGGACTGTAAGACTCAAAGAACTCAGTATATAGGCAAGACAAAAACATCTCTTTCCAGGCGATTAACGATGCATAAGCAACAGGGCTCCATTAAGGAACATATAATCTCTTCCCACAACCAGACCATCACCAGAGAAGTCTTAACAAACAACACAGAAATCATCGATAGATACAGCGATAGCAGGCGGCTTGACATCTGCGAGGCACTACACATCAAAAAGTCAACACCAGCAATCAACAGCCAATTAATGCACAACTATGTTCTACCCACTTCAAGACTCCGTACCAATATAGAAGCATCAAGAGGAAATATGGGCCAATAGGCCCTTTGCAGTTACTTCCATTCTTCCCTCTCATTTATCCAATTAATACCCAATGTTCCGTGTTCTGTCTTGTGTTGGTCAAAAATTTGTTCACCTCATCCAAAACTGTTGCAACATATCACCTCACCCAAATGCGAGTATATAAGACAAGCTGTTTAAGTGTTTAGCATAAGTAAAACTCTGTTTAGTGTTTTCAGGTTACAGTTGTGTGTGTGTAAACTAAGGCCTTTGAAAATGTAATAAGTTATTACGAAACGCGTTCAACCGTCGCGTCAGACTAGAAATAAAATTTAATTTTGAAGAATTGATTTTTCAATTACCATCGACAGTAAAAAGAAACATAAGAAATATTGAGAAAATTAGTGTTAGAATTATTAATCTTACTTTCTCGGTCATATTTAACAACATATATTTACAAGAAAGACTGCTACTAAAGTATTCTAATATTATATATATATATATATATATATATATATATATATATATATATATATATATATATATATATATATATATACACACACACACACACACGTGTGTGTGTGTGTGTATGTGAAGGGGGGCTAGGGTCGGTGGCTGAGCGGACAGCACGCTGGACGCGTGATCCTGTGGTCCCGGGTTCGATCCCGGGCACCGGCGAGAACCAATGGGCAGAGTTTCTTTCACCCTATGCCCCTGTTACCTAGCAGTAAATATGTACCTGGGAGTTAGTCAGCTGTCACGGGCTGCTTCCTGGGATGTGTGTGTGTGTGTGTGTACTCACCTAGTTGTGTGTGCAGGATCGAGCATTGACTCTTGGATCCCGCCTTTCGAGCAACGGTTGTCTACAGCAATGACTCCTGACCCATTTCCCTATCATACCTGGTTTTAAAATTATGAATAGTATTTGCTTCCACAACCTGTTCCTGAAGTGCATTCCATTTTCCCACTACTCTCACGCTAAAAGAAAACTTCCTAACATCTCTGTGACTCATCTGAGTTTCAAGCTTCCATCTATGTCCCCTCGTTCTGTTACTATTCCGTGTGAACATTTCGTCTATGTCTACTCTGTCAATCCCTCTGAGTATTTTATACGCTCCTATCATGTCCCCCCTCTCCCTTCTTCTTTCTAGTGTCGTAAGGCACAGTTCCCTCAGGCGCTCCTCATACCCCATCCCTCGTAGCTCTGGGACGAGTCTCGTTGCATACCTCTGAACCTTTCCAGTTTCATTATATGCTTCTTCAGATGGGGACTCCATGATGAGGCGGCATAGTCTAAGACTGGTCTCACGTAGGCAGTGTAAAGCGCCCTAAAAGCCTCCTCACTTAGGTTTCTGAATGAAGTTATAATTTTCGCCAATGTAGAGTACGCTACTGTCGTTATCCTCTTCATATATGCCTCAGGAGTTAGATTAGGTGGTAGGTGTTAGTGTGTGTGTGTGTGTGTGTGTTCACCTAGTTTTATTCACCTAGTTGTGCTAGCAGGGGTTGAATTCTGCTCTTTCGGCCCGTCTCTCAATTGTCAATCAACTGTTACTACTGTTTTTTTTAACCCCCCCCCCCCCCACACACACCCCAGGAAGCAGCCCGTGACAGCTGACTAACTCCCATGTACCTATTTACTGCTAGGTAACAGGGCATCAGGATGAAAGAAACTCTGCCCTTTGTTTCTAGCCGGTGCCGGGAACTGAACCCGGGACCACAGGATCAAGAGTCCAGCGTGCTGTCCAGTCAGCCACCGGCCCTCACCGGCCACAAGGTCCCACTGATTATTGCAGTGTGTGTGTGTGTGTGTGTGTGTGTGTGTGTGTGTGTGTGTGTGTGTGTGTGTGTGTGTGTATACTCACCTAGTTGTACTTACCTAGTTGTGCTTGCGGGGGTTGAGCTCTGGCTCTTTGGTCCCGCCTCTCAACCGTCAATCAATAGGTGTGCAGATTCCTGCGCCTATTGGGCTCTATCATATCTTCACTTGAAACTGTGTATGGAGTCAGCCTCCACCACATCACTTCCTAATGCATTCCATTTGTCAACCACTCTGACACTAAAAAAGTTCTTTCTAATATCTCTCTGGCTCATTTGGGCGCTCAGTTTCCACCTGTATCCCCTAGTGCGTGTGCCCCTTGTGTTAAATAGACTGTCTTTATCTACCCTATCAATTCCCTTGAGAATCTTGAATGTGGTGATCATGTCCCCCCTAACTCTTCTGTCTTCCAGCGAAGTGAGGTTTAATTCCCGTAGTCTCTCCTCGTAGCTCATACCTCTCAGCTCAGGTACTAGTCTGGTGGCAAATCTTTGAACCTTTTCCAGTTTAGTCTTATCCTTGACTAGATATGGACACCATGCTGGGGCTGCATACTCCAGGATTGGCCTGACATATGTGGTATACAAAGTTCTGAATAATTCTTTACACAAATTTCTGAATGCCGTTCGTATGTTGGCCAACCTGGCATATGCCGCTGATGTTATCCTCTTGACATGTGCTGCAGGAGACAGGTCTGGCGTGACTCCTGTTCCCTACACCTATCTTCATTATATTACATTTGGTTGGGTTAAACTCTAACAACCACTTGTTCGACCATTCCTGCAGTTTGTCTAGGTCTTCTTGAAGCCTCAAACAGTCCTCTTCTGTTTTAATCCTTCTCATAATTTTGGCATCGTCCACAAACATTGAGAGAAATGAATCTATACCCTCCGGGAGATCATTTACATATATCAGAAACAAGATAGGACTGAGTACAGAGCCCTGTGGGACTCCACTGGTGACTTCACGCCAATCGGAGGTCTCACCCCTCACCGTAACTCTCTGCTTCCTATTGCTTAGGTACTCCCTTATCCACTGGAGCACCTTACCAGCTACACCTACCTGTCTCTCCAGCTTATGTACCAGCCTCTTATGCGGTACTGTGTCAAAGGCTTTCCGACAATCCAAGAAAACGCAGTCCGCCCAGCCCTCTCTTTCTTGCTTAATCTGTGTTACCTGGTCATAGAATTCTATTAAGCCAGTCAGGCAAGATTTACCCTCCCTGAACCCATGTTGTCGATTTGTCACGAAGTCCCTTCTCTCCAGATGTGCTACCAGGTTTTTTCTCACGATCTTCTCCATCACCTTGCATGGTATACAAGTCAAGGACACTGGCCTGTAGTTCAGTGCCTCTTGCCTGTCGCCCTTTTTGTATAGTATGACCACATTCGCCGTCTTCCATATTTCTGGTAGGTCTCCCGTCTCCAATGACCTACTATACACTATGGAGAGTGGCAAGCAAAGTGCCTCTGCACACTCTTTCAGTACCCATGACGAGATCCCATCTGGACCAACAGCCTTTCTAACATCCAGATCCAGCAGGTGTGTCTTGACCTCCTCTCTCGTAATTTAAACTCTTCCAAGCCCCACCTGGTTTACTTCCCTTTCTCCAAGCACAGTGACCTCACCTTGTTCTGTTGTGAAGACCTCTTGGAACCTCTTGTTGAGTTCATCACACACCTCTTTGTCATTCTCTGTATACCTGTCCTCGCCTGTTCTAAGTTTCACTACCTGTTCTTTCACTGTTGTTTTCCTTCTGATGTGACTGTGGAGTAGCTTTGGTTCGGTCTTGGCTTTGTTTGCTATATCATTTTCATAACTTTTCTCTGCTTCTCTTCTCACCCTGACATACTCATTCCTGGTTCTCTGGTATCTCTCTCTGCTCTCTGGTGTTCTGTTATTCCGGAAGTTCCTCCACGCCCTTTTGTTCAGCTCCTTTGCTTCCATACATGCCCTATTATACCATGGATTCTTCTTTTGCTTCTCGGATTTTTCCTTTTGGGCCGGGATGTATCTGCTTACTGCCTCCTGACACTTTTGGGTGACATAGTCCATCATATCTTGTACAGACTTAGCTCTGAGGTCTGTGTCCCAAGGTATTTCCCTTAGGAAGCTTCTCATCTCCTCATAATTTCCCTTTCGGTATGCCAGCCTTTTGTTTCCTAGTTCTTTTTTGGGGGGATAATTCCTAGCTCTACCAGGTACTCAAAGTTCAATACACTGGTGTGTACTCACCTAGTTGTACTCGCCTTGTTGTGCTTGCGGGGGTTGAGCTCTGGCTCTTTGGTCCCGCCTCTCAACTGTCAATCAACAGGTGTACAGGTTCCTGAGCCTATTGGGCTCTATCATATCTACACTTGAAACTGTGTATGGAGTCAGCCTCCACCACATCACTTCCTAATGCATTCAATTTGTCAACCACTTTCACACTAAAAAATATCTTTCTAATATCTCTGTGGCTCATTTGGGCACTCAGTTTCCACCTGTGTCCCCTAGTGCGTGTGCCCCTTGTGTTAAACAGCCTATCTTTATCAACCCTGTCGATTCCCCTGAGGATCTTGAATGTGGTGATCATGTCCCCCCTAAGTCTTCTGTCTTCCAACGAATTGAGGTTTAATTCCCGTAGTCTCTCCTCGTAGCTCATACCTCTCAGCTCGGGTACTAGTCTGGTGGCAAACCTTTGAACCTTTTCCATTTTAGTCTTATGCTTGACTAGATATGGACTCCATGCTGGTGACGCATACTCCAGGATTGGTCTGACATATCTGGTATATAACGTTCTGAAAGATTCCTTACACAAGTTTCTAAAGGCCGTTCGTATGTTAGCCAACCTGGCATATGCTGCTGCTGTTATCCTCTTGATATGAGCTTCAGGGGACAGGTCTGGCGTGATATCAACCCCCAGGTCTTTCTCTCTCTCGGACTCTTGAAGTATTTCATCTCCCAAATGGTACCTTGTATCTGGTCTCCTGCTTCCTACCCCTATCTTCATTACATTACATTTGCTTGGATTAAACTCTAACAGCCATTTGTTCGACCATTCCTGCAGCTTGTCCAGATCTTCTTGAAGCCTCAAGCTGTCCTCCTCTGTCTTAATCCTTCTCATAATTTTGGCGTCGTCAGCAAACATTGAGAGGAATGAGTCTATACCCTCTGGGAGATCATTTACGTATATCAGAAACAGGATAGGTCCAAGCACAGAGCCCTGTGGGACTCCACTGGTGACTTCATGCCATTCTGAGGTCTCACCCCTCACTATAACTCTCTGCTTCCTATTGCTTAGGTACTCCCTTATCTACTGGAGCGCCCTACCAGGCACTCCTGCCTGTTTCTCCAGCTTATGCATCAACCTTTTATGGGGTACTGTGTCAAAGGCTTTCCGACAGTCCAAAAAAATGCAGTCCGCCCATCCTTCTCTTTCTTGCTTAATCTTTGTCACCTGATCATAGAATTCTATCAATCCTGTAAGGCAAGATTTACCCTCCCTGAACCCATGTTGATGGGTTGTCACGAAGTCTCTTCTCTCCAGATGTGTTACTAGGTTTTTTCTCACAATCTTCTCCATCACCTTGCATGGTATACAAGTTAAGGACACTGGCCTGTAGTTCAGTGCCTCTTGTCTGTCACCCTTTTTGTATATTGGTACTACATTAGCAGTCTTCCATATTTCTGGTAGGTCCCCCGTTTCCAGTGACCCACTATACACTATGGAGAGTGGTAGGCAAAGTGCTCCTGCACACTCTTTCAATACCCAAGGCGAGATTCCATCCGGCCCAACAGCTTTTCTCACATCCAGCTCCAATAGAAGCTTCTTGACCTCATCTCTTGTAATTTCGAACCTATCCAAGGTCACCTGGTTTGCTGCCACCTCTTCTAGCGCCGTGACATCTCCCTGTTCTATTGTAAAGACCTCCTGGAACCTTTTGTTGAGTTCTTCACACACCTCTTTGTCATTCTCTGTGTACCTGTCCTCGCCCACCCTAAGTTTCATCACCTGTTCCTTCACTGTTGTCTTCCTCCTGATGTGACTGTGTAGTAGCTTTGGTTCGGTCTTGGCTTTATTAGCTATATCATTTTCATACCTTTTCTCAGCTGCTCTTCTCACACTGACGTACTCGTTCCTGGTTCTCTGGTATCTCACTCTACTTTCTGGTGTTCTGTTATTACGGAAGTTCCTCCATGCCCTTTTGTTCAGCTCCTTTGCTTTCATATATTCCTTATTAAACCACGGATTCTTCCTTTGCTTCTCTATTTTTTCCTGTCGGGCTGGGACAAACCTGCTTACAGCCTTCTGACATTTTTGGGTGACATAGTCCATCATGTCTTGTACGGACTTGGTTCCGAGTTCTGTGTCCCAATGTATATCCCATAGGAATTTATTAATTTCCTCATACTTTCCCTTTCGGTACGCCAGCCCTTTGGTTCCCAGTTTTTTTTTGGGGGTGATAATTCCCAGCTCAACCAGGTATTCAAAGCTCAATACACTATGATCACTCATTCCCAAGCGGGCTTCCAACTTAACTTCCCTTATATCCGACTCATTTAGGGTAAATATCAGATCAAGCAAGGCTGGTTCATCCCCTCCTCTCATTCTTGTCGGTCCCTTGACGTGTTGACTTAGAAAGTTTCTTGTTGCCACATCCAGCAGCTTAGCTCTCCATGTGTCTGGGCCTCCATGTGGGTCTCTGTTCCACTAATCTATCTTCCCATGGTTGAAGTCTCCCATGATTAGAAGTCTGGATCCGTTCCTGCTAGCCACAGAAGCTGCTCTCTCTATTATATTGATGGTGGCCAAGTTGTTTCTATCATATTCCTGTCTGGGTCTTCTGTCATTCGGTGGGGGGTTATATATAACTACTATTATAATTTTCTGTCCTCCAGTTGCTACGGTGCCTGAAATGTAGTCACTGAAACCTTCACAGTTCTGAATTACCATCTCTTCGAAACTCCAACCTTCTCTTAGTATGTGTGTGTGTGTGTGTGTGTGTGTGTGTGTGTGTGTGTGTGTGTGTGTGTGTGTGTGTGTGTGTGTGTGTGTGTGTGTGTGTGTGTACTCACCTAGTTGTGTCTGCAGGATCGAGCATTGACTCTTGGATCCCGCCTTTCGAGCATCGGTTGTTTACAGCAATGACTCCTGTCCTATTTCCCTATCATACCTGGTTTTAAAATTATGAATAGTATTTGCTTCCACAACCTGTTCCTGAAGTGCATTCCATTTCCCCACTACTCTCACGCTAAAAGAAAACTTCCTAACATCTCTGTGACTCATCTGAGTTTCAAGCTTCCATCCATGTCCTCTCGTTCTGTTACTATTCCGTGTGAACATTTCGTCTATGTCCACTCTGTCAATTCCTCTGAGTATCTTATACGTTCCTATCATGTCCCCCCTTTCCCTTCTTCTTTCTAGTGTCGTAAGGCACAGTTCCCTCAGGCGCTCTTCATACCCCATCCCTCGTAGCTCTGGGACGAGTCTCGTTGCAAACCTCTGAACCTTTTCCAGTTTCATTATATGCTTCTTCAGATGGGGACTCCATGATGAGGCGGCATACTCTAAGACTGGCCTTACGTAGGCAGTGTAAAGCGCCCTAAATGCCTCCTTACTTAGGTTTCTGAATGATGTTCTAACTTTTGCCAGTGTAGAGTACGCTGCTGTCGTTATCCTATTAATATGTGCCTCAGGAGATAGATTAGGTGTTACGTCCACCCCCAGGTCTCTTTCACGCGTCGTTACAGGTAGGCTGTTCCCCTTCATTGTGTACTGTCCCTTTGGTCTCCTATCTCCTAGTCCCATTTCCATAACTTTACATTTGCTCGTGTTGAATTCTAGTAGCCATTTCTCTGACCATCTCTGCAATCTGTTCAGGTCCTCTTGGAGGATCCTGCAATCCTCATCTGTCACAACTCTTCTCATCAACTTTGCATCATCCGCAAACATCGACATGTAGGACTCTACGCCTGTAAACATGTCGTTAACATATACAAGAAATAGAATTGGTCCCAGCACCGATCCTTGTGGTACTCCACTTGTTACTGTTCGCCAGTCCGACTTCTCGCCCCTTACCGTAACTCTTTGGCTCCTTCCTGTTAGGTAGTTCCTTATCCATTCTAGGACCTTTCCCCCCACCCCCGCCTGCCTCTCGAGCTTGAACAGCAGTCTCATGTGCGGTACTGTATCAAAGGCTTTTTGGCAGTCCAGAAATATGCAGTCTGCCCAACCATCTCTGTCCTGTCTTATCCTCGTTATTTTATCATAGAATTCCAGAAGGTTTGTTAGGCACGATTTCCCTGTCCAGAACCCATGTTGATGTTTGTTCACAAACCTAATGTTCTCCAGGTGTGCAACCAGTCGCAGCCTAATTATTCTTTCCAGTATTTTACAGGGGATGCTTGTCAGTGATACAGGTCTGTAGTTAAGTGCCTCCTCCCTATCTCCTTTCTTGAAGATCGGCACGACATTTGCCTTCTTCCAGCAACTGGGCAATTCTCCTGACATAAGTGACTCATTAAAGATCATTGCCAGAGGCACGCTGAGGGCCTGTGCTGCTTCTTTTAGTATCCACGGTGATACTTTGTCTGGTCCAACTGCTTTAGTTGCATCTAGAGTTGTCAACTGTTTCATTACCTCCTCTGCTGTCACCTCTATATCTGATAGTCTTTCATCTAGGGTAACCCCTTCCAACAATGGGAGCTGCTCAGGCTCGGTAGTGAACACTCCATGGAAACTGGCATTCAGTGCCTCGCAGATTTCCTTGTCACTTTCAGTATATGCCCCCTCTGTCTTCCTTAGTCTTGTCACTTGGTCGTTCACCGACATTTTTCTTCTTATATGACTGTGTAGTAACTTAGGTTGTTTTTTCGCTTTGATTGCAATATCGTTCTCATAGTCCCTTTCCGATGTTCGTCTTATGTTAATGTAATCGTTCCTATCGTTAATGTAATCGTTCCAACGAAATCGTTCGTTGTGTGTGTGTGTGTGTGTGTGTGTGTGTGTGTGTGTGTATGTGTGTACGTGTGTGTGTGTGTATTTATTTGTTATGTTTTGTCGTCAGGATAGAGCTGTTAGCTCTTGGGCCCCCGCCTTTCTAATCGTCGGTTGCCTAATGCTCTGACTCCCGGCCTGTTTTTGTCTATCAAATCTACTACATATATTTCTCTCTCTCTCTCTCTCTCTCTCTCTCTCTCTCTCTCTCTCTCTCTCTCATGTGTATGCATATATTTATTTCGACTTTTTATATTGGTGTCAAGGTGGTGTAGACTAAGAATATATCATCAAGAGAGTTTATAGCAGACACAACCAAGTAGTTCGTTAGTGATGGATTTCTAAGCATTAATCAGAAGAAAACAGGGTTATTTCAGCCCATTACTACGTATAGCACCGTGAGACGGAACAGTTAAGTCGATTCACTACTCACGTCTTGAGGAATGTTCGGGTAATTGGGTGTATGGAATCAATATATAATACAAGGGGAAGGTGTTATACTACTGGTAACTGGGTTTACAACTAATATACACCACACAGGGCTGGAAGCATGCCTTGTGGCGTCGGCCTCGCTAATAAATCTACAACTTACTTCCTGCCCAGCAGGGAAATAATTTCCTGGAATAGCCAAGGTTTACTAACAATTGTAGCTACTTTCGTCAACCTGATTTACACACTTTTAGTAGACGGGGAAAAGCTGCTTTCGGCTTGCTGAAAATGGCATTTCATACTGCCCAAAGTAGCAGTTTTCCTATGGGCTAGAGTGCCTGATATGTGCTAGATTGAGTAGGCACTTTCTGGTACTGGAATAATTACTTGCTTTAAATAGCAGCTTGCAGCCGATTACAGTGACAGCTGACTGGAGATTGGCGTACTTACTCACAGCCAATTACAGTACAAATTTACAGTTTGTTGTAATAGCGCTTTACTGCCGGTTAAAGTGACAGTTTTCTGCCAGTTACAGAAACTCTAAACGGGCAATTGGAGTGACAGCTTACTGCAGGATGAAGTAGCAGCTTACCAATGGTTTGCAGAAGATACCTATGTCCGGATGCAATAGCAGCTTGTTTGCCATGTAAACAAGTTCCTTGCAGCCGATTAGAAAAACAATTTATACCCGGCTGAGGTGTCAGACAAGGGCACATAGACGGAGTTCATGAGACAAAAGAACCCGTGTGTTATGTGACACATTGACACATGTTCATGAGCCTTGGTGGCTCATGAACTATATAAAGAACCCAAATGAGTCACACAGAGGGGGAAAAAATTAGAGGACTGTAATAATAATAAATAATTATTGAATATACTAATATGTATTAGATTAGAGAGAAACAGGGCTGCAGCTACCACAGAGCCCAACAGGTTCCGTACACTGCACGCTGGTCTGTTGCACCGTGAAAGATAAACACAAATAGTCGAATCCCTCCCCAACCCCGCACAAACACGATTAACACATGCGCGCGCGCGCGCACACACACACACACACACACCAGCACACACACACACACACACACACACACACACACACACACACACACACACACACACACACCAGCACACGCACACACACTATATATAATATACTCAAAATTGTCACGGACATGGCAAACGTGTCTGTATTCTGACCGACTCAAAAGACAGAATATTGAAGTTCTTGCGAGGCAGGATCAGGTATAACATCTGGGGTTTACGACTTATGCTCTGTGATGATATGGAAAATTTGTCTACTGAGAATTACATATAAAATATATTAATGTAATAATTTCCCTTGTAAATTGATATAAATATAATCCCTAAAACTGTTAAACATTTAAGGAAAAAAATGTATAACATTTAGGGGGTTTAATGTTCATGCTCTGTGATGATATGAAACACTTGTTTACTGAGGATTATACTACTGAATATATAGTATTTCCTTGTAAAATTGATGTATATACGATTTATATCATATATATCATATATATATATATATATATATATATATATATATATATGATTTATATTGTATATTATTTAATAAAGATTAAAAAAAAGGTAGAGACAACTCCAGGAGTCGAACACCATGACGAAAGGCTACGACAGGGAAGATAATTGCTCTAAAATCACTCTGAATGCCGACGTGTATATCTGTATTATGTGCCCAGGTGTTAATACAATCAACCTGACTCTGCACCTGCTACCATAACTCTCACACAGACCTGCTACCATAACTCTCACACAGACCTGCTACCATAACTCTCACACAGACCTGCTACCATAACTCTCACACAGACCTGCTACCATAACTCTCACACAGACCTGCTACCATAACTCTCACACAGACCTGCTACCATGACGTCCACACAGACCTGCTACCATGACGTCCACACAGGCCTGCTACCATGACGTCCACACAGGCCTGCTACCATGACGTCCACACAGGCCTGCTACCATGACGTCCACACAGGAAATATGAAAATCACACAATTTAACGTTAGAGCATATTACAACATCAGACACCTAATTGCTAACTTTGTGGAGAATGAAAGACCGGATGTGCTGCTACTAAACAGCACATGCGTGACGAACTCTCACAAAATTAGACATTTTGGCTTCACAACATACCAATCTCCTGATGAAGCTTACGAAGGGGTTGCTATTCTAATAAAGAACACCTATAAACATGACCTCCTCACTACCAACTGGCAGCACAAACACTTCCTAGCAGTCCGCATTCACACTCAACACGGGCAGATGATCATTGGTACCACATACATTCGACCAAACTTAGGTCTCCCTCTCCAGGACCTAAACACTCTCTTCAACCACACACACACACCAGTCTTCCTCCTAGCAGACCTAAATGCAAAACACCAAACATTCAACCATCGCCAACACAACATGCACGGTCAACAACTACACCAACTCCACCAAAACAAACACCTCACCTTCCTTGGCCCTGACTTCCAAACAACCTACGCACACAATGGAACTGGGAGACCAGATCTAATCCTCACCAACAGAGCAGGCACCCACCTACAACACTACATCACACCCGGACCCCTCACTGGCTCAGATCACATACCCATATCACTCATACTCTCCAGCAACCCCATACTCATCCCAGCCACCCCACAATATGACTATCAAAATGCAGACTGGGAAGCCTTCAAACAACACCTAACTGCCAGCACACAGCCCTACAACTTCCAAGACAAACCACACACAGACATAGATTCCCAAATCCTCACCATCCAGAATAACATCATACAAGCAGCTGATGCTACCATTCCAAAAACTACCCACAAAACCAGATACTCCTTTTTTCCTTCGATCAGAACAAAAAGACTACTCTCCTGCTATCACAACAGATTCACCCACAACCTTCACAGATACAATCAAGTAAACACAGACCTGACTATACTCAAAAACCACATACTCAACAGCCTTGACCAAGACCATGCTAACCACTGGGAGAAACTCATACATAAAGCTGAAATACAAAGAAAAACAACTCCACAACAATTTTGGAACTTCATAAAGAGGATCAGAGGAAACTCCTCCTCTTCTGCCTTTACATACATCACTCACAACAATCAAAACTACACCGATCCCTCAGAAGTAGTAGGCATATTCAAACAACACTGGCAGGACATCTTCAATCCCCACCCCCCACAGCCAACAGCAATACAAAACATAAACAGAGTAGAAACATGGATACGACACAACCCTCATGCCATCACACACTACCCTACCATTGACCTCACGACACTAGACGACTTAGAAAGTGACCTCACAGAATCAATACTACCTGAAGAAGTTAAACTCATGCTCAAGAACACCAGACGTAAAGCCCCAGGAGCCTCTGGCATTGGCCAAGCTCTCCTCAAGCAACTTCCAGACTCCCTAATCTTTGCACTCACAGACGTCTACAACGCCTCACTAGCATCAGGATATTTCCCAAGCCCATTCAAAGAAGCCACAGCAATCCTCATTCCAAAACCCCAAAAATCCCCGACAGACCCTAAGAACTACAGACCGATCAGCTTACTAGAGACATTAGGAAAAGTATACGAAAAACTCATTAATCATAAACTCAGGAATCACCTAGAACACAAAAACATATTGACAGACAAACAATTTGGCTTCAGACAACACCGCTCAACACAAGACGCACTGAACATAATAACAAACTACCTCTCCATAAATAAACACCAAAGGGCCAAGACGGCCCTCATTGCAAAGGACGTCGAAAAAGCTTTTGACACTGTATGGCACGACGGCCTACGTTACAAACTCTGCACTATGTTTCAACTATCTGATAACATGCAGAGGCTACTTTGCAGCTTTCTAACAAATAGAAAGATGCAGATCAAGTTCCTCAGCAAGCTGTCAGGTTATTTCAACCTAAATGCAGGTGTCCCTCAGGGCTCAGTTCTTTCACCAACCTTATACATACTCTATATAAACGACATCCCTGACCCAGTATACTGGACATCAATGACCCTTTGCTACGCTGACGACGTAACCCAACTGATCACAGACTATACGATTAACGCCCTCACACGGAAAGCACAACAAGAAATAGACAAAGTCACCCTTTGGGAACACGACTGGCGAATAAAAACAAACCCCAACAAGTCAAAAATAACTTACTTTTTCTACAACAAACGACGTAACCCTGACCCAGTAAAACTCTACTCTCAATCACCAGATGCAACCCAGATCCCAAGAGTCAACAAAACCACAGTACTTGGACTCACACTAGACTTTAACCTTCGCTTTCACACACACATAACACCCAAGAAAGCTATAGCCTCAAACGCCCTATCAAAACTCTACCCACTCAAACATGCCTCCCAAGCCACCAAGCTCTACTTATACAAAACACTTATTCTCCCACTCCTAACATATGCACCGATCCCACTCACACTTGCAGCACCAACAAATAGGAAGAAACTCCAGCGTACCCAGAACAGGGCTCTGAGATGGGTGTTCGATACCCATTGGCAGGACTTCACCACCAGTGAGGCCCTGCATGAGAGGGCGAACATCCCACCTCTGAACATAACCTGGGATACTATGGGGAAGAAACAGATTGACAGAATTCTCACCTATCATGACAACTACGACACGTTCCTCAGAAACGTCCTAAGCAGACCCAGACATACGCACAACCTCTTTAACCTGATCGACGATCCACCTCCTGCTCCGTCCTTTACATAACCCCTCTCCTATAATATCACTACTCAAATCACCAAACTTCCAACTATAACCTCCTAACTCTTCTCCTCCCTCTTTAGGGGGGGACCAACTAGCTCCCGTTTTCTGGTGCCTTGGGTGGGCCATGATGCTGATTATCAGATCAAAGACCACATCTGGTGTGAGCCTCCAGGGCACACCCAGCTGAGGGCTGCTGTCTCCGTGGGTGCTCAGAAAAGACGAATTGTTGTCACAGATCCGATTCCTTGCCTTCACTGCCTAGTCTGGTCATAACGATTTCAATGCCATGCAGCTGGGTCTAGCCCTGGCACTTTACCTCATACTAAAAACCCTTCCTCTCACCCCCACTAATTCTTCCCCTATCCCCACTTCCACGCTCACCCATTAGGGTATCTTGACCTATATTTAATTCATTCATTCATCCTGCTACCATGACGTCCACACAGGCCTGCTACCATGACGTCCACACAGGCCTGCTACCATGACGTCCACACAGGCCTGCTACCATGACGTCCACACAGGCCTGCTACCATGACGTCCACACAGGCCTGCTACCATGACGTCCACACAGGCCTGCTACCATGACGTCCACACAGGCCTGCTACCATGACGTCCACACAGGCCTGCTACCATGACGTCCACACAGGCCTGCTACCATGACGTCCACACAGGCCTGCTACCATGACGTCCACACAGGCCTGCTACCATGACGTCCACACAGGCCTGCTACCATGACGTCCACACAGGCCTGCTACCATGACGTCCACACAGGCCTGCTACCATGACGTCCACACAGGCCTGCTACCATGACGTCCACACAGACCTGCTACCATGACGTCCACACAGGCCTGCTACCATGACGTCCACACAGACCTGCTACCATGAAGTCCACACAGGCCTGCTACCATGACGTCCACACAGGCCTGCTACAATGACGTCCACACAGACCTGCTACCATGACGTCCACACAGGCCTGCTACCATGACGTCCACACAGGCCTGCTACCATGACGTCCACACAGGCCTGCTACCATGACGTCCACACAGGCCTGCTACCATGACGTCCACACAGGCCTGCTACCATGACGTCCACACAGGCCTGCTACCATGACGTCCACACAGGCCTGCTACCATGACGTCCACACAGGCCTGCTACCATGACGTCCACACAGGCCTGCTACCATGACGTCCACACAGGCCTGCTACCATGACGTCCACACAGGCCTGCTACCATGACGTCCACACAGGCCTGCTACCATGACGTCCACACAGGCCTGCTACCATGACGTCCACACAGGCCTGCTACCATGACGTCCACACAGGCCTGCTACCATGACGTCCACACAGGCCTGCTACCATGACGTCCACACAGACCTGCTACCATGACGTCCACACAGGCCTGCTACCATGACGTCCACACAGACCTGCTACCATGAAGTCCACACAGGCCTGCTACCATGACGTCCACACAGGCCTGCTACAATGACGTCCACACAGACCTGCTACCATGACGTCCACACAGGCCTGCTACCATGACGTCCACACAGGCCTGCTACCATGACGTCCACACAGGCCTGCTACCATGACGTCCACACAGGCCTGCTACCATGACGTCCACACAGAGCCTGCTACAAAGACGTCCACACACCTGCTACCATAACCCCCATTTCAGCAACGCTCTCAGTTTTCGGCTCACACTACACCACACACACTGCTGGCCACACCACACACCCTGCTGGCCACACCACACACACTGCTGGCTACACCACACACACTGCTGGCTACACCACACACACTACTGGCTACACCACACACACTGCTGGCTACACCACACACACTGCTAGCTACACCACACACACTGCTGGCTACACCACACACACTACTGGCTACACCACACACACTGGTGGCTACACCACACACACTACTGGCTACACCACACACACTACTGGCTACACCACACACACTACTGGCTACACCACACACACTGGTGGCTACACCACACACACTACTGGCTACACCACACACACTGCTAGCTACACCACACACACTGCTGGCTACACCACACACACTGGTGGCTACACCACACACACTGCTGGCTACACCACACACACTGCTGGCTACACCACACACACTGCTGGCTACACCACACACACTACTGGCTACACCACACACACTGCTGGCTACACCACACACACTACTGGCTACACCACACACACTGCTGGCTACACCACACACACTACTGGCTACACCACACACACTGCTGGCTACACCACACACACTGCTGGCTACACCACACACACTGCTGGCTACACCACACACACTGCTGGCTACACCACACACACTGCTGGCTACACCACACACACTGCTGGCTACACCACACACACTGCTGGCTACACCACACACACTGCTGGCTACACCACACACTCTGCTGGCTACACCACACACTCTGCTGGCTACACCACACACTCTGCTGGCTACACCACAAACACTGCTGGCTACACCACACACACTGCTGGCTACACCACACACACTGGTGGCTACACCACACACACTGGTGGCTACACCACACACACTGGTGGCTACACCACACACACTGGTGGCTACACCACACACACTGGTGGCTACACCACACACACTGCTGGCTACACCACACACACTGCTGGCTACACCACACACACTGCTGGCTACACCACACACACTACTGGCTACACCACACACTGCTGGCTACACCACACACTACTGGCTACACCACACACACTGGTGGCTACACCACACACTGCTGGCTACACCACACACACTGGTGGCTACACCACACACTGCTGGCTACACCACACACTGGTGGCTACACCACACACTGGTGGCTACACCACACACTGCTGGCTACACCACACACTGCTGGCTACACCACACACACTGGTGGCTACACCACACACACTGGTGGCTACACCACACACACTGGTGGCTACACCACACACACTGGTGGCTAACACCACACACACTGGTGGCTACACCACACACACTGGTGGCTACACCACACACACTGGTGGCTACACCACACACACTGCTGGCTACACCCACACACTGCTGGCTACACCACACACACTGCTGGCTACACCACACACACTAGCTGGCTACACCAACACACTGCTGGCTACACCACACACACTGCTGGCTACACCACCACACTTGCTGGCTACACCACACCACTGCTGGCTACACCACACACACTGGTGGCTACACCACACACTGGCTGGCTACACCAACACACTGCTTGCCTACACCACACACTGGTGGCTACACCACACACACTGCTGGCTACACCACACACACTGCTGGCTACACCACACACACTGCTGGCTACACCACACACACTAGCTGGCTACACCACACACACTACTGGGCTACACCACACACTGCTGGCTACACCACACACTGCTGGCTACACCACACACTGCTGGCTACACCACACACTGCTGGCTACACCACACACACTGGTGGCTACACCACACACACTGGTGGCTACACCACACACTGCTGGCTACACCACACACCTACTGGCTACACCACACACTGCTGGCTACACCACACACTACTGGCTACACCACACACTGCTGGCTACACCACACACACTGCTGGCTACACCACACACTACTGGCTACACCACACACTGCTGGCTACACCACACACACTGCTGGCTACACCACACACACTGCTGGCTACACCACACACTGCTGGCTACACCACACACACTGCTGGCTACACCACACACACTGCTGGCTACACCACACACTACTGGCTACACCACACACACTACTGGGTACACCACACACACTGCTGGCTACACCACACACACTGCTGGCTACACCACACACACTGCTGGCTACACCACACACTGCTGGCTACACCACACACTGCTGGCTACACCACACACACTGCTGGCTACACCACACACACTGCTGGCTACACCACACACACTGCTGGCTACACCACACACACTGCTGGCTACACACACACACTGCTGGCTACACCACACACACTGCTGGCTACACCACACACACTGCTGGCTACACCACACACACTGCTGGCTACACCACACACACTGCTGGCTACACCACACACACTGCTGGCTACACCACACACACTGCTGGCTACACCACACACACTACTGGCTACACCACACACACTGCTGGCTACACCACACACACTGCTGGCTACACCACACACACTGCTGGCTACACCACACACACTGGCTGGCTACACCACACACACTGCTGGCTACACCACACACACTACTGGCTACACCACACACACTGCTGGTTACACCACACACACTACTGGCTACACCACACACACTGCTGGCTACACCACACACACTGCTGGCTACACCACACACACTGCTGGCTACACCACACACACTGCTGGCTACACCACACACACTGCTGGCTACACCACACACACTGCTGGCTACACCACACACACTGCTGGCTACACCACACACTACTGGCTACACCACACACACTACTGGGTACACCACACACTGCTGGCTACACCACACACACTGCTGGCTACACCACACACACTGCTGGCTACACCACACACACTGCTGGCTACACCACACACACTGCTGGCTACACCACACACACTGCTGGCTACACCACACACTACTGGCTACACCACACACACTACTGGCTACACCACACACTGCTGGCTACACCACACACACTACTGGCTACACCACACACTACTGGCTACACCACACACACTGCTGGCCACACCACACACTGCTGGCTACACCACACACACTGCTGGCTACACCACACACACTGCTGGCTACACCACACACACTGCTGGCTACACCACACACACTGCTGGCTACACCACACACACTGCTGGCTACACCACACACACTGCTGGCTACACCACACACACTGCTGGCTACACCACACACACTGCTGGCTACACCACACACACTGCTGGCTACACCACACACACTGGTGGCTACACCACACACACTGGTGGCTACACCACACACACTGGTGGCTACACCACACACACTGGTGGCTACACCACACACACTGGTGGCTACACCATACACACTGGTGGCTACACCACACACACTGGTGGCTACACCATACACACTGGTGGCTACACCACACACACTGGTGGCTACACCACACACACTGGTGGCTACACCACACACACTGGTGGCTACACCACACACACTGCTGGCTACACCACACACTGCTGGCTACACCACACACTACTGGCTACACCACACACTGCTGGCTACACCACACACACTACTGGCTACACCACACACTGCTGGCTACACCACACACACTACTGGCTACACCACACACACTGCTGGCTACACCACACACACTGCTGGCTACACCACACACTACTGGCTACACCACACACACTGCTGGCCACACCACACACTGCTTGCTACACCACACACACTGCTGGCTACACCACACACACTGCTGGCTACACCACACACACTGCTGGCTACACCACACACACTGCTGGCTACACCACACACACTGCTGGCTACACCACACACTGCTGGCTACACCACACACTACTGGCTACACCACACACTGCTGGCTACACCACACACACTGCTGGCTACACCACACACACTGCTGGCTACACCACACACTGCTGGCTACACCACACACACTGCTGGCTACACCACACACACTGGTGGCTACACCACACACTGCTGGCTACACCACACACTGCTGGCTACACCACACACTACTGGCTACACCACACACACTGCTGGCTACACCACACACACTGGTGGCTACACCACACACTGCTGGCTACACCACACACTGCTGGGTACACCACACACTACTGGCTACACCACACACACTACTGGCTACACCACACACTACTGGCTACACCACACACACTGCTGGCTACACCACACACTGCTGGCTACACCACACACTACTGGCTACACCACACACACTACTGGCTACACCACACACACTACTGGCTACACCACACACACTACTGGCTACACCACACACACTACTGGCTACACCACACACACTACTGGCTACACCCCACACACTGCTGGCCACACCACACACACTGCTGGCCACACCACACACACTACTGGCTACACCACACACACTACTGGCTACACCACACACACTACTGGCTACACCACACACACTGCTGGCTACACCACACACACTGCTGGCTACACCACACACACTGCTGGCTTCACCACACACACTGCTGGCTACACCACACACACTGCTGGCTACACCACACACACTGCTGGCTACACCACACACACTGCTGGCTACACCACACACTGCTGGCTACACCACACACACTGCTGGCTACACCACACACACTGCTGGGTACACCACACACTCTACTGGCTACACCACACACACTGCTGGCTACACCACACACACTACTGGCTACACCACACACACTGCTGGGTACACCACACACACTACTGGCTACACCACACACACTGCTGGCTACACCACACACACTGCTGGCTACACCACACACACTGCTGGCTACACCACACACACTGCTGGCTACACCACACACACTGCTGGCTACACCACACACACTACTGGCTACACCACACACACTGCTGGGTACACCACACACACTACTGGCTACACCACACACACTGCTGGCTACACCACACACACTGCTGGCTACACCACACACACTGCTGGCTACACCACACACACTGCTGGCTACACCACACACACTGCTGGCTACACCACACACACTGCTGGCTACACCACACACACTGCTGGCTACACCACACACACTACTGGCTACACCACACACACTGCTGGGTACACCACACACACTACTGGGTACACCACACACACTGCTGGCTACACCACACACACTGCTGGCTACACCACACACACTGCTGGCTACACCACACACACTGCTGGCTACACCACACACACTGCTGGCTACACCACACACACTGCTGGCTACACCACACACACTGCTGGGTACACCACACACTCTACTGGCTACACCACACCCACTGCTGGCTACACCACACACACTGCTGGCTACACCACACACACTGCTGGCTACACCACACACACTGCTGGCTACACCACACACACTGCTGGCTACACCACACACACTACTGGCTACACCACACACACTACTGGCTACACCACACACACTGCTGGCTACACCACACACACTACTGGCTACACCACACACACTACTGGCTACACCACACACACTACTGGCTACACCACACACACTGCTGGGTACACCACACACACTACTGGCTACACCACACACACTGCTGGCTACACCACACACACTGCTGGCTACACCACACACACTGCTGGCTACACCACACACACTGCTGGCTACACCACACACACTGCTGGCTACACCACACACACTGCTGGCTACACCACACACACTGCTGGCTACACCACACACACTGCTGGCTACACCACACACTGCTGGCTACACCACACGCTGCCCTACACTACTCACACTCTACATAAAGCAGATCGTGCAAAGCCTACATTAAATATACAATATAACACCCTTTCCCAGAATGCCTTCAAAGCAAAGAATTTTTTGTACTCCAAAAAAATCGCCTGAATCTAACATCTATACATCATTCGTTTCGCTTTCCTTCGTTTTTTGTCACAATTGCATGAAATCTCTGCACACAATTCTGAATATTAGAAAAGCATACTCAGGTGAAATGTACAATTTATATCCCAAATCCAGAATTTATTATCCTATGATGCAAATTTGGGGGACTTAGAATTTTGACTAAGGTCGCAATTCCGTGCCGGACTTGCTTTGTGTTGCAAACTGCAGACATTCCTTGGTCACGGTATTTGTAGATCCTTCGCAGCAGCTTACTCGTGAGTTTGACGAATATTATTTAGTGCAGCCTCATAAACTCTGGCAAATTTATGGCTCAATAATAATTATTGTGTTTATTATTGTTATTAATAACGTTATTATTAACGTTATCAACACAGTAATTGCAACATCAGAATCTGGTGTTGGTACAAGAATTCAACGAACTAAGAACCACCTATTTTGATGAAGGGGAGCAGGAGAACAACAGAAGTACACTTACTCTGCATCAGGCTTGGATACCCAAGTGCATGGGGAAATAGGCTCACAGGTTCCAGAAGATGAGAGGAAATGTCAGTACTGAGGAGAAATGCCCGACAGACCACTGGAACATTATCTAACAGAGTGCAGAATTACAAACCAAATAATATTTCAACTTAGATTCAACAGAGCAGAAGTTATTAAACACATGGGGGTAAAATCTTACTAAAGCGACCATACGAGTCATAAATAGTCATACTCCTCCTAAGTAAAACAGAAACAAGTAACACTTAGTGGGGCCAACCAGAGGCTAAGGCTTGCGCAGGAATATATCTGATTTTTTTTATCAATGTCATTAATATAATTATGAAACAAATATTTTAGGTTAAAATATATTAAATTTGTTCAATATATCTCATCTACGTTATACACAGAGCGTGTACGTCAGTGTATAATTAGAAGACTGTATTCTACACATTTGCAAATGCATTCACTCCCCCCCCCCTTCCCCCTCCTCCAATTAAGGTTTACAACAAGTCCCTCCCTCAAGACAAAAGTACCGAACAAGCGGTGCCTTGTGTGTCGCCCAGATGGATGTTCTCTTAGCACGAGCACACCAACACACACACAACATTATGAAACTCCTTTAGCCAACAAACTGGAGACCGAAACATTCTCTCACCTTAACCATGCAAAAATCTTGTAAAAAGAATGACTATTGATACACAATAATATTTTCTAAAATTATTCAAATCTGGAACTTACTTGCTACCTACTGGGACAAGACTTACCGGAAGTTGTTAGATATCATTCAAGTCAGGAACAGACGTCTTTTGAGAAGCAAACTGAATGCATATCATTCAATGCCGTTCATCAACAGTCTCTAACACAGAAAACTCCTGGGAACTATTGAACACATTTTGTTATCAGGGTTGTCGGAAATCCGACAAACATAATAACATGAGTATTCCCTTAAAGAAAAGAGAATGGGTGATTCCGTGATGTCACGTATTTACATTACTCATAACTTCTGTTAAACAAGTCTAATGTTTAAATTTAATAAAAAAAAGTGTTCACTAGGACTGAATATAATTACTAACACCAAAACATAGCTCGACTCCCTTGTTACTGTAAAATTAAATATAGAAGTAGAACCAAAACATTGGAACAAGGAAGGAGGGAGCGTCACTACACGGAGAGAATCATAACAGAACGACAGGAGAATGTTCCAGAGAATTATGATACTAGTTTCGCACGATAGACATACCCTATCCCAAGAGATCTACAACAACAATACCTCTACAACCACAGGAACACCAGTATCCCTCTTCTTCTTGAGGTTATCTTGAGATGATTTCGGGGCTTTTTAGTGTCCCCGCGGCCCGGTCCTCGACCAGGCCTCCACCCCCAGGAAGCAGCCCGTGACAGCTGACTAACACCCAGGTACCTATTTTACTGCTAGGTAACAGGGGCATAGGGTGAAAGAAACTCTGCCCATTGTTTCTCGCCGGCGCCTGGGATCGAACCCAGGACCACAGGATCACAAGTCCCGCGTGCTGTCCGCTCGGCCGACCGGTTCCCCTGTATTTTTTTACTCTTACCAAGTATTTTTGTATAAATTGGGCCGGTTTATTCATAAATAGGTTAGATGGTTATAATGTGGGTGAAAACCCACCAACACGTACGTACTCAGCTCTACACACACATATTACATGTCATATCTGTAATTATATGTTTAGGGAACCTTTATTAATTCCTTACATCCCAAACAGGTAATTGTGAGGGAAGTTAGTGAAGCAGGAAGCTGGCTCCCAACATAATTATAGAAATTGCTTCCATTAACTGTCCATCAAGCTTTGTAGGCCTACAGACAGCTGCCATTACGTGGCACTCAGAGGCACAAAGCCACACCCAATTTTGATGCTACAATTACACAGCCTTAGCAGGCCCCTTCAACAGGAACAGCTAAGCCCCTTTTTTGTACAATATTGTAGACATAGTATTAGTAATTATAAATTCATTATTGCTGTAATAATAGTAGATTAGACCACCATATGTGGTATGATTTATAATTTACATATTGAAGATTAGGTAAACAATTTGTGGTTTATGATGGAGCCATCTCAAAGTGGTTCAAGCTGCAAATTGTCCCCCCAATTATGCGAGATAAATTCAGGCAGCTGAATCAGTACATACAGTCCACTCACTCACTTACTTTCTTAATAACTGATTACTAAGAACTAAGAAAATAATCAGATAAAATTTTAATTTTAAAGTCAATTAAAGAATAAGTAAAATATTTAGTATTTACAGAATAAAAAAATAATTAAGCTGCTAGGATTTTTCCACAAGTGTGGAGACCTAACCAAAGTTCACGTCAGAAATTCATTCATCTTGTATGAATTTTAATTAATTAGTTGAATGATTTAGTGAATATGAAATGCTAGAATATACAGACGAAGGCCAGACCCCCCCATTGCTACAGATATCTATATCTGTTGATATCTGTAGCAATCTATATCTACAGATATACATACTGTAGATCAGATTGCTACAGTACACAATTAGTTCAATCCGTTCTGTAAGGTCCAAGTGTAATTAACACAAGTGAGTCTTTTCAATAATTAATTTCAATGATACAGATGAATGAAGATATTAATGACACTAATACATTTTAAATTTAGCAGTTAAATCAGCACATTATTAAGTTACAGAGTGGAAGCTGAGTCTGCCTCACTACTGTCAAACTGTCACCAAACTGTCCATCAGTGTAATCAACTCTCAACTGAAGACCGACATTCCAAGTATTTCAATCGATGACTTCTCAATTTTCATACCTAGACAAGTACGTGAAATGTCGAAAAGAAAATTTCAATCTCAATTAAATTATTTCAATCATTCCAAATAAATATTTGAATGATTTAACTAGGATGGTCGTGTGATTGGGTGAAAAACCGCACGTAAATCATTAATAATTATCTAATCTGTTGTAGAAAAGAAAGATCAAGCTGTGACATTGTGTTCAATGATGGATTAGGTGTAATCTTGATGACCAGGGTTAAATATGGCCTTGACCAAGTTTGGTAGTTCCTTGTTGACCACGTCCTGTGTAAGTCTTGATGACCACGTCCTGTGTAAGTCTTGATGACCACGTCCTGTGTAAGTCTTGATGACCACGTCCTGTGTAAGTCTTGATGACCACGTCCTGTGTAAGTCTTGATGACCACGTCCTGTGTAAGTCTTGATGACCACGTCCTGTGTAAGTCTTGATGACCACGTCCTGTGTAAGTCTTGATGACCACGTCCTGTGTAAGTCTTGATGACCACGTCCTGTGTAAGTCTTGATGACCACGTCCTGTGTAAGTCTTGATGACAAGTCTGATATGGTCTTTGTTATGGATATCATCTGTGTACTAGATCATGTGCCGTAAATGAATAAAAAAATATAATAATGAATAAAAAATGAAATAAATGAATAAAATGAATAAAACCAGTATAGTTGTTTGATTCCTTGTTTTCCATACGTGTCCATACCCAGGTAGATAGTCATACATGTATGGAACATGAAATGAGCTGTAAGCAAACACCAGGCTCTGTTGGTTGACGATTGTAATGCCTTGTAATTAACCTGTAACTGGCTATAGAGCATTCCTCTCGAGTTCTCACAATAATGACGTACTAATTTCCCCGAGCCCAACACTTACGGGCTATTCATGCCCGTGCCACCTTTTGGGTGGCTTAATCTTTAGCAATCAATCCCCGAGCCTAACTTAACCTTGGACTCACAAATAGAAAACGGGACATCCAGTCAATTTACGGAGGCGCTATTATTTACAGTATTCATCAAACTTTGTTCGTTGCGGAATTATACGTCAAAATACGATGTACTATTCTAGAGGATGAGTCTGAGTGTGTTGGTCTGGGTGCAAGACCACAATGTTGCACCGTACTGTGAGGATTCTCTCACATCATGTACGGTGTGCGATAAAGCCTGATATACTAGTGTTTTATTTATGCAAAACTGTTTTGTTTTAGCAATAATGTATAGTGCAATGTAACTTTACAATTATGAGGAATTTAGTGAATATTTCATGAAATGCCTCCAAATAAAATACGAATACTATGTGGCTGCATTATGGACGGGGGGGGGGCGATCCCCACCTGACCCAACTGTAGTTTCCATAGCAACAAGGCATCCAGTTCCCCCCCCCCCCCCTCTGAATATATTATTGTCTTATTTTGGACGGTCGGCGTTCAATCCCCGACCGTCCAAGTGGTTGGGCGCCATGCCTTACCCCCGTCCCATCCCAAATCCTTATCCTGACCCCTTCCTAGGGCTATATAGTCGTTATGGCTTGGCGCTTTTCCCTGATAATTCCCTCCCTTCCCTTATTTTGCCACTCACGATGTTTTAAGCGCGACCAATTGGTATAATTTACGAATGTGAAACATTGAATTAAGAAGCTTGACTCTCGTAGGACTGTAACAAACCCATTTAAGACGTTCATAATTATAACTCTGTCTCAATAACCAAGTATTGTCTCAAGTATTCTTCAGCGGCACTAAGCAGCTAGTGTGTTTCAGTGCCGATGGACGAGGGCTCATTTGCTGTCGTCTTAATCTTACCTAAGTTACACATACTGTCTTGCCTAGTTAAAGCCCGTATTGTTCTTAGAATTCCATACTATATTCCACACATTTTCTTTAGTGTATGTGGTCTTGAAAGCCATAATATTGTATGCAAATACTAACTAAAGCTTGAGTTGTATTACCAATCACATGTCGGCCCAGTAGCAGTCATTTGGGATTTGTGAGTTTGTGAAACGCAACTAATTCTTTTAAAATATTTTGGTCTTGCTACTATTATACTATTTCTGAATTATCTGTGTCTGTATGTTGAAAGTAATTGTGCCATATTGAGTGATTTATGCAGGGATGGCGTTACTGTCCTATGTAGAAGCATCGAACAACCCCTGACATTAATATTCAGTCATATATTTCGATATTCAAGGTTTATATTTCATCATGGGTACTTCCTTTGCGTTTACAGCCGCAAGTGTTAGGAGGGCTTGAGAGATCTAATATTGGAGAGGCAATTTCCAAGGGAAGAAGACAGGACCTGCCTACCCAATAGCAACCAACCCTAACGTGCGAGCAAAGTCATCACTATTTGTAAAGTCAAATTTGGGAGCCAGGCTCAGAGACAGAGCCTGCCTAGGTGGTCATTCTCGCAAGGTATTTAACAGTCTTTATGACCAGGTATTATTGATCACGTTTGATTTCATTTTGTTGACCATTTATGTGCTCTTGATGATCAAGTTTAGTGTGGTGGTGATGATGAAACTTGGTGTGTTCTTGATGACCAATCTTGGTGTGTTCTGGGTGAACAAGTTTAGTTTAGTCTTGATAAGCAAGGTTAGTGTAGTTTTGATGATCCATTTTGGTGAAATCTTGATGATCAAGCTCAATGTGGTACAGATGAATTATTATCTTGTTGTTTTTTGTTTTCTATGATTAGTTATAATGTGATCTTGACGACAGATTATCAGAAAAGTAATATTGCAACTTCTTTCCAGAGAGGATCACATAGGTACTTAAATATTTATGAACTATTATTGGCATAGGTGAGGTGAGCTAGATTTTGGATCTAGCTCATTGTTTTGTTCATCGTTTGTTCATTGTTTTATATTATTATAATCAAACGAAGCCTTGCGAGTACATGTTAAATATAAAAAAGGGTCTTAATAGAAAAATAACATAGCAAAATATATTTTCAAGAAACGGAAAACCCTAAACTTCTTAAAACTCGAAATTAAGGCCAAGGAAAAATGCAGGAAAATAGAGAAAAGGTGGTGAGTTTGAGGTGCGAGATGAGGATTCCCACTTAATTCCCACATTCCTGCCATTACCACTCTTTAATTTGCCAGACCACGTTGGCTTTAACCCTCAGCCTCTTAATGAACTGTCTGGGACCGCCCGCAGTGGAGGTGGTGCTTGCCTACCACTGCTTACCTATCACTGCCTACTTGGCAGTGAGGTCAAGCTCTATGCGCCTCGCCTACTAGGCCTTGTTGTACCTGTCCCGTGATTTATTTTAACTTATATAACGTTCGATTTGTTTTATGAATCTGGCCTCATAAATGTTGCTGCAGGTGGCCTCCACAATTTCTTTGTTTCTCTTAGTACTTCTCTTTGTTAACCTCCAGTACTGGGGACGGGTATTTCCTTACATATCTTCGACTCACTGACGTTTCTAGCTTCGATCTTTGTGTTCGTGTCTTAGTGTCTCTCACTTTAATGTGGCTGTTCTTGTACTGTGCGTTGTGATCATATCCCCTTTCTTTACTTGTTCGGTTGTAAGATTGATTTACATTTACCTATTTAATCGTAGGTTAATCCTCTTAGATCTGTCACTAATCCGATTGCAAACCTCGAAACTTTTCCATTTTGGATTTTTGCTTCATAAGGTTTGAATTCCAGGCCGGTGTTGCATATTCTAATATTGGTTTACCATAGGCCTCTGTAGATGACCATTACAAAAAGTAGTCATTATTTAGATGTATAACTATCAGCTTCCTTATATACTTCTAATGTTACTTTCTTTAAGTGTGCTTTTGACGTCGGTATTGGAATTATGCCCCGTCTCAAGTCTTTTACTCTATCCAACTTCTGCAGTTGCGGTTCACTTCCAAGTATCTTTCTCCCTTTCACATCCGAATTACTCGTGTTGGTATTTAACAATTTGTCTAATCACTCCTGAAGTTTGTTAAGATTTGCCCAGTAGTTGTCTGCAGTTCTCCTTCGTTTCTACATTTCTCATTATCTCTACATGATTTGTAAACATGCGCATGTAGGAGCTCAGCAACACCTATGACGAAACTACACTGGTGTTGCTTCTCGCTCGACACCCTCTCTCCGTGTGCCTTTGTTTTGGCTTTGGTTGTTGTGCGTTTACCACAGTGTCGGTTTTAAGTTGCCACTTGGCCTTCCTTCTTATTAGGATGTTCTTATTTCTGGATTCATTTAGAGTCTCAGTTTTCCTCTGTTCCTTGTTGTCTGTAATGTCCTTTCCTTTCCTTCTCTTCATTGCATTGCCTATTCAAATTCTTATTTTCTCGTCCGCCTTCTTCTTTAGTGTGATGGACTGCTTAGAGGCTATCTACAATTTTCTGGGTAATGAATATCTATTATCTCATATGCCTTCTAATTCTTTCTCCCGTGTGTCTCAGGTGTCTTGGGTACTGGAGGATGGAGGGAAGAGGAGGTGTGTCTAGACACCAATACGTTTTGGGCACATATTGTTGTTGTCAGTGATGTTGAATCTTTATGTTGTAGAATGCTGATAAGTAGGCGGTAAAGGAACAGACAGGATCTACTGCTATGCAGGAGATTACCGTAACAACTCAAACACTCATCTTCCTTTTGCTTTGATGTTCAAAGTGTTTGGAAAGGATGGGGGAGGTAGAGGGATGGGGAGGTGAAATTATGGAAGAGGATGCGGGTGTAGAGAGAGAGGAGGTTTGAAAGTTTGGTGGCCAGTCCACCATGGGTTAGTATATGTGTGTGTTGTTTGTTTGGGCATGTGGTATGTTGGGTTGTCATTACATTGGCTGGGTGGCTAGTGTTTGTGTCCTAACTGGTGTCTGGAAGCCCTAAAGCCTTTGGAGTTGGCTACAGAAGATTAATCTTAGCAACATCAGGGTAATTACTCTTTCAGTAGCAATTTTTTTATTGTTATTAGTTGCTTGTATTTTTATTTTATTTAATTGATTTTTTATTAGGTATAAAACGAGTCCGGGAAGGGCCACTTATCTGGGTCGTCTTGCAGACAACTTAGAATTTGAGGTCTCGGGAAGGCCTGGTCATGGATGTGTCTGATCAATTTTTGTTGGAGGGATTTTTCTGGTTGTGTGTGGTGGTTCATGGATCTCGTAGTCACTGGTTGTGTTTACTGCTTCCTGGGGTTCTTCGGGGTCTGGGACATACATGTACTTCATGCAGTATAGCTGCCTTCTGGCTAAGTAGCTGAGCCTGGTGTTCACAGGCATGTTTAGAGTCTCATGGATCTGGTCTATTCTTACCCTGTCTGCCAAAGACAGGCCCACCGTGAAGCGAAGAGCTTTGTTTTGGACCCGTTGGATCTTCAGCATGTTGGTTTTGTTGGCGAGATTCAGGGGGCCGTACGGGTACTCAAGGCTAGGTCTTATAATCATTCTGTACAGGTGGAGCTTGCCTGAAGCGGAATAGCCTCAACAGGGAACCTTTGGCCATCGCTGTCTTCTAGGAAACGTACTGGGTGGAATTAAGTAGCTTGTTGAAGTTGTATCTAAGCACTGTGATGAAGTTTGAGATGGCTATAGATTCACCCTTGATCTGTATCTCCCCCTCTTCTTCATTTGTGAAGGCCATTCAGCCGACAATGTTTATTTGGATCTTGTCTGGGATGGTGGCGATTCTTCATTTTCTTTCTCAGTAGTCCTTGCCAGTTCTATGTTCGCCTTACGTGTTACAGTCGTATGTTTGGATGCTTCGGTTGGATGTTATTACGTGCGTTAGGTCATCAGCAAATTGAACGATGATAGTGTCCCTGTACTCCGGTTGGGGCAGGTCATTTACGAAAATGTTAAAGAGGACTCGGGCTCAGGCACGACTCTTGGGGGACTCCAATTATGAAGGGGCGAAGACTGCTGCCGCTTTCGCCCTTGAAGATGGGAGTAACTTGTCTGTTCTTAAGTAAAATTCGGGTCAGTCGGAGGAGGGGTCCAGTTTTGAGTTGGTAAGTCTGCTAATTTGTACACAAGGCCATCGTGCCAAGGCTGTCGAAGGGCTTGTGTCTCTCGTCGGAGGAGGGGTCCAGTTTTGAGTTGGTAAGTCTGCTAATTTGTACACAAGGCCATCGTGCCAAGGCTGTCGAAGGGCTTGTGTCTCTCGTCGCAATCAGGGCTACCTGTTTTTGCTGGCAAATTGAGCTGACAGCATCATAGATGATGATTATTGCATGCTGGGTTGACCACTGTGCTCGAAAGACGAACTGTTTTTCTGTGAAGAGGTTGTTGTTCTCCGTATAGTAGTTGAGACGGTTGGACATGATTTTTTCAAAACACTTGCCTAATGTGTCAAAGAAGGAGACTGGGCGGTAGTTGCCGGGCTGGTGGGGGTCTTTCTTGGGTTTGGGAATGAATATCATCTTGGCCGATTTGAAAGCTACGGGAATGTGGCATGATGCCAGCATGGCATTGAATATGTTGAGAAAGGATTGCAGAAGATTTCCTGGTAGGATTTTAATCTGCTGTGCCTTGATGGTCCTGGGGGCCTTATTGCAGAAGCTCTTAATGACCCCTCTCATTTCTACCATTGATATGGGTCTTGTTAAGGGGGTGGTCGTTTTGGAGGGTTGTTAGGTCTGTCAAGCGGGTGCCGAGTAGGGTGGCGGCGGGAGGCGGCGGCGTCCATTGGTTGACATAGTTGAAGTGTATGTGCTTGAAGGCTCTGCTGTTTGAAGCCATGAGTGTCTTTTTTCCATACTGCACCCATGAGGTCAGCCTGTTCTTGTGGGTCTTCTAATTTTGCTTGTTGTTCCTCACCATCTTCATCTAGAAATATGTGTACGAGGTGCATGAGGTTGGGACAAGCGGATCCCAAGTGTTGTCTGATCTTGCGCCAGAAGGTTCCCGGTTGCCTCATCTCACAAGGGGTATCCCAGATGTGGTTCCTGCGAGTCTGCATTAGGTCTAGGGTTTTCCTTCCGAGTGTTTGTAGGGCTAGCGCTGGCGGCTGGCCAGTTTGGTAGTGACTTTTGCAGGCTCGTTGGTACTCATTCATTTTCCCTCTGATTTCTCGGGTCGGTTTATATTGGTGGTAAGTCCTTGTAGTGGACCTTTCACAGGTGGCTCAGGAGCTTGTTGGATGCGGTTGTGGATGGTGTTGACAGCTTGGTCGATTGTTTGGGTTGGGATATCGTCGAACTCAAGGATGGTGTCATCAGCGAGAAAGGCATGATAGGCCTGAACTTCCATGGTTTCCAGCCTGGGTCTGGGAGGCGCCACAAACCGGAAGGGGGGGGGGGGGTAGCCTGGAGGGTGGTGACCACCGGGATGTGGTCCGACCCCACATTCTTGCCTGGGGTCACTCTACAGTGAAATAGGTCACAGTCTCTGTTGGTCAGTACTATGTCAGGGGTGCCCTTCAAGTTGCCCTCTAAGAATGTCATGAAGTGGGGACCTTGGAAGGATAAGTCCCTGTTCTGCATTAAATTGAAGAGCTATATGCCCTCGAGGTCTGGTCTGGCAGGATCATTGAATAAGGCCTGGTTGTTCGCATTCAGGTTTCCTACAATTATGGTTGGGAGGTTCCTTATGAGCAGCCTGTTGAGTGGGATAGAGGGGAGGTAGGCCAGTCTAGATGGTAGATATGCGATGCAGACAATTAGGGGGGGCTGTGTGTGGTGGCGAATTCTATCGCAAGGAAGTAGTCATCTTCTATGAGGATGGGTCGGTAGGAGAGCCCTCTTTTTACTAGTAATTGTACCCCACTGTGCAACCCCCTTGTTGATTTCCCTAGTTGAGTATCCCTAAATAGAAATGTGTTGGTCTTGTGTGGCCGCTGTTTCGTTGAGAAGCATAACGTCGGGGGATGTGTCTGGCTACCTCCAGGGATAGAAGGTATCTGAAGTAGGGCACGTTTCCGGCCCTAGAAGAGGTTTGGTAGGTATTTTCTGGTGGCTGGCAGGTGCCGGAAGCGTCGTCACTGTTGCTATTATGTTCAATGTCGAGTTTTTCCGTGCTTGTCTCGCTGTCTGGGTGTTGGGCGAGTCGCCTTCTACTACCCTATTATCCGTTGTTAGGGTTGAGGTTTGTACGAGGGTGCTGGTCCTGCACCTCTTGGAGTCCTGACGTGGGGAAGCCCTAGTTCCGGTGTGGGTTTTTCGACTAGGGCGCTTGTGAGAGAAGAGAGGGGGGTGGGGGTGGGGTGGGGTTGGGGTGGGGTGGGAGGGCGTTTCTGCATATAATAGGATTCTGGGAATGATTGCCTGCCATGGCTTCGATTACAGCACGGATTGGTTCTGCTTCTGAAGTACTGGGTCCCGCCGCTTGGGCAGGGGAGCGGTGGAGGTTTGGGACTTCTTGCCCATTGGCTATGTTCTCTGGTCGGGTATTATTACTTGTGAGTGGGTTGCTGGGTTGTGCTTGGGCCTGGTTGGCTGCTGTTGTGCTGTCAGGAGACAGAAGGGCGAGTGTGTCCACGGATAAGATGATGGATGGGAGGCCATTGTCTTTCCTGAGTGAATTCAATACCGGCAGGGGCTTAGTAGGATCATTTTTGGACCAGGAATTTTGCAAGTTCTAAGATATCGGTTCCCATGTTGGACTTAGGGTCGGGGCTGTTACGGGGGGGGGGAGGATGCTGAGGTCCGCTGTTGCTGGGTCAGGGTCTGCTCGGGTACAGTCACGAAGTTCGTGGGTTGTAGGGTGGGCTGTCGTCTCACTTGGGTGCCTGGATGGTTTGGCAATCCTGGGAATTGGGTTTTGTATTGGGATTGGTTGGGGCCACTCCATGCATTTACTAGAGGAGGCTGCTGCTCCTGTGGCTGCTGCTTGGGAGCTGGCAGCTTCCTCGGACGCCTGTGCTTGTTGAAGAGCCAACCTGCCTTCTGGGACATTTGTAGGAGATGGCTACATGGGCACCAGTGCACATTGCACACTTGGGAGTAGGGGTGTACATTCCTTTTTAGGTATGTTCACCTGCAGATGTGCTGCACTTGGGGTTTCAAATCTTGCAGGCGTTTGATTTGTGATCATATTGGAAGCACTTGAAGCATTGTCTGAGCTTAAAAAACTTCTGCATGGCGATTTTGTCAGGGTAAACCTATATACCAAAGGCGGAGAAGCCTAATTTGAGGGCCTCGGCTGCTTGCTCTATCAAGACCAGAGTTAGCTTCAGGACCTGGTTAATGTTGTTTGGGGTGGAGAACTTGTGGGCTTGAGCTATTTTATGGTATTGGTTTTTGGTCTGCAATTCCCTAGTTATCTCTTCCTTTGTAGGTCATGACGAATTCACTGACCCTGTACACAAAAATATTGCATTTTGCTTGGAACTCGGCCGGGGGAATAGGCTTCGCTACTTTTCTCACCGAGTTTAGCCAGCATGGTAGGCGCTAATAGTTCTGCAAGGTTTTTGTTGGGTTCCTCCAGAATGACTCCATTAGGGGTCTTGTATACCTTCTTAAAGTTCGGTGGTCACAGAGATCACTGCAAGTAGTAGGCCTGGCTTGCGAACTGGGGTTTCCCCCATCGATGAATCTGACTTTGGTCGCCATGTTCCCATGGGGCCAGAAGGGGTACTTCTAGTCATTGCTGGTTGGTTGTATCTAGTTTGTCTGTGTGGCTGGTGGTAGTTCGACTGAGGCCACTAACCTCTAGTTGCTAGGCAACTAGAGCTACTCGAACAGTTGACAATTGAACCTAAAACGTAAGCTTGCTACAAGGCTGTTAATTGTCAGATCAATCCTCTGGTGAATTTCAAGAACACGGTTTTGGCTACATTTCGGGAATGATCGTTAGGTATGCCTAAATATAAGAGATAGAAACAGTTTAGAAAGACAGCCTTATTCACTTCTTAATTATATAATTCTATGGTTAATTGGTTGTGCATTGTGTGTTCCTCATTTTGGGAAAATACCGAGTCTTGTATTCCTGACTGGGTCTTTGCAATTCGTTTTATTGGTTATATGATGTTTCCTGAAGAAATTCTTGTCCACTGTGTCTACTTGCTTTTTTCTATGGTATATCTTCCAATATTGGGGATTTGTTTTCCAGTCTTTTTCCCTGGGATTAAAAATCATCGAGTATTATTATCTTGGATATAGCTCCCTTTGTCACTGTAGTTCACTATTCATTACCTTTAGTCATTAGCTTCAGGACGTGTGGCATGTATCGTATTCTTCCTTAAGCCTTCAATTGCTTGGCGAGTCATAAATCCCCATTGTCACTATCTTCAGGTTCTTTGCTGTTGCTATTTCAAATATGTATTCTGATCACATTATTTCCTACAAACTCCTGTGCATCTAAAGAATTAGGGTTCCACCTTATACACCCATGTTCACCCACTCGTCCCTCGTTACCTGATGTCCTCCAAGGAAGATTCCATTTTTGGTAACGCTTATCAAGTTGCGTTTACGTTGCCTGCGTGTGGTAATGTGTTTCTGAAACCCGTTACTGTTCTCTTTCACTTTCTTTTTAATTCCCTGTGCAAAGGAGAAAGGTTTTACGTAAATTTTTTTGGCAAGTATATACTACACTGGATTACTGAACTTTAAGATGACTTTGACTGGTCTATTTCTTTCATTTGAAGACGAGCTAAGCCTGTAGTGCTGTTCTATATCCATGATCCATAGTTGCGCCGCTATATTGAGTTTTAAGAAGAATTTCTGCAATCTTTATCTGGTCTCCCTTCTTCTTATTTCCCATGCGCGACACTCCTAATCTAGAAGATTGTTGATTATCCACAGGGTTATCCTACTAAAACTCGTGTCTAGTATTCATAAAGCCTTCCTGAAATCTTACATCGTACACCATTATTTATTGATCTTGGGAAAATGAGCAGAAATTTCCGGTTGTCAATAATTTGTCCGTACTCCCATAAAATAGACGATCCTTACACATTGGCAAAGGTTGCTTAAGCAACGGCGCTTTACCGGAGTAAAGGGGTAACTATTCTTTTCTTAGTATTTCCCACACTAAACAACTCTCATTGCTGACCATCCACACATTAGACAATTATATTTTGTATGAGACACAGACAGACAGACAGAGGTTCAGAAAGAGAGACGGACAGGCACAGCTAGCGACAGATAGACAAAAATAGAGATTAAAGACAGAGGCAAAGGTACAGATAGACAGTAGATCGATATAAATATAAATATATGGATAGTTGGATAGAACGATGGATAAACAAGTGGATAGAAGGATAGATTGATAGGCAGATGAGTAGATGGATGCACTGACAAATAGATAGATGAATTGCTATATTCCTAAATGTATATATGGCTAAGCAGATGAATGGATAGACATATAGATGGATGGATGGATAGATAGATGGACAAGTAGATGAATAAATGGATAGATTGGTGGGTGGGAAGATGGATAAATAGATGGATATATTACTGGGAACATGGGTAGAAGGATGGATAAATGAATAGGTAGATTTTGAAATAGAGATGGATAGATAGACGACAGATTGATAGAAAAAATGGATAACTAGAGAGATGGATGAATTGACAGATGGAGGAATAAATGTATAGATGGATGGATGGAGAGACGAATGGATAGATAGTTATAAGGGGATGGATAGACAGATGGGAGACAAGCTGAGGGAAGCAGGCAGCAGCAGAGCATGTCCTAGCAGGGACCAAGACAAGCAGGCAGCAGGAGAACATGTCCTAGCAGGGACCAAGACAAGCAGGCAGCAGGAGAACATGTCCTAGCAGGGACCAAGACAAGCAGGCAGCAGGAGAACATGTCCTAGCAGGGACCAAGACAAGCAGGCAGCAGGAGAACATGTCCTAGCAGGGACCAAGACAAGCAGGCAGCAGGAGAACATGTCCTAGCAGGGACCAAGACAAGCAGGCAGCAGGAGAACATGTCCTAGCAGGGACCAAGACAAGCAGGCAGCAGGAGAACATGTCCTAGCAGGGACCAAGACAAGCAGGCAGCAGGAGAACATGTCCTAGCAGGGACCAAGACAAGCAGGCAGCAGGAGAGCATGTCCTAGCAGGGACCAAGACAAGCAGGCAGCAGGAGAACATGTCCTAGCAGGGGGCCAAGACAAGCAGGCAGCAGGAGAACATGTCCTAGCAGGGGACGAAGACAAGCAGGCAGCAGGAGAACATGTCCTAGCAGGGGGCCAAACAAGCAGGCAGCAGGAGAACATGTCCTAGCAGGGGCCCAAGACAAGCAGGCAGCAGGAGAACATGTCCTAGCAGGGGGCCAAACAAGCAGGCAGCAGGAGAACATGTCCTAGCAGGGGGCCAAGACAAGCAGGCAGCAGGTTCTAGTAGGGGGTCCAGAGACAAAGGTACTGAAACTCTCCTCAACAATACAAGAAATACTTATGTTCCTTCACCTTTGTAAGGCTAAAGTTGTTGGGGGTGGAGCTGCCCGCCTCCCTTTGATCCGCAAAAGTCCACTTCAACTTTACGCATTTTGAAAAGAGGTTGTGAGGTAGGTTGAGGTGTGAGGGGGGGCGAGGTGTACTGAGTGAGGGGGGGGGGGGCGAGGTGTTCTGAGTGAGGGGGGGCGAGGTGTTCTGAGTGAGGGGGTGAGGTGTTCTGAGAGAGGGGGTGAGGTGTTCTGAGAGAGGGGGTGAGGTGTACTGAGTGAGGGGGGAGGCGTACTGAGTGAGGGGGTGAGGTGTACTGAGTGAGGGGGTGAGGTATACTGAATGAGGGGCGAGGTGTACTGAGTGAGGGGGTGAGGTGTACTGAATGAGGGGGTGAGGTGTACTGAGTGAGGGGGTGAGGTGTACTGAGTGAGGGGGTGAGGAGTACTGAGTGAGGGGAGTGAGGTGTACCGAGTAAGGGGTGGAATGGAAGGGGTAGAGTAAGGAATGATGGACGGAGGTGTAGTAAGAGGTGCAGGTGTTTTGAGTGAGGGGTGAAGGTGTATTGAGTGATGAGTTGAGGGGGTCGTGTGCGTGAAGTGGACGGGTAGAGAGTCTCAGGTGGAGTAGTGACTCCACCGTACCAGTGTATGTATTAGTAAGAGGTGAAGAGGTAGTTAGGGCTCAAGTAGTGAAGAGGGTAGAAATAGGGTTATGAGTGAGGAGTGGAGTAGTGAGTGAGGGGTAGTGATTGAGGTGTTCCTGCCTACCTATCTGTCCTTAAAGTTGTGGATGGAGGTGACTTCGACAACTTTTTCTTTTAGTGCATTCTACTTATTGACCCCCTCATCTAGGTCACGAGTGTTTCCTTATGTTCCTTCGGCTCGTGTGCATTTCCAGCTTCCAGCTGTGTCCTCTTGTTCTGCTTTCTCTCAATCTGAAAAGACTATCCATATCCGCCTTATCTATTTCCCTCAGTACCTTGTATTTTTTGATCATATCACCTCTGTTCTTTCAATCCTTTTTTCCTTCAATCCATTGGTACAAATATCTTTGATCCAACATTTGTTGTGTAGAAAACCAAGAAAGATGCCTGATCTAGGTTTCAAAACGATGTTCTTATATTTGCCAGTGTCCTATATACTGCTGATGATAACCTATTTACGTGTGCATCCAATGTTAGTGTTCGAATTATATCCACTCCCAAATCACACTTATCTTTCCGATTCCTGTATTTGTCTTCGTTATCGTGTAGACGACGCCTGATCTCTACCTTCCCCATTGTCAAGATCGTCTTGTAACTTCCGGCAGTTGTCTGGTTATTTACGTCACTCATCAGCTTTACATCATCTGTAAACATTGACATGATAAGTTCACGCCCTCGGGTAGGTTATCTTGAGATGATTTCGGGGCTTAGCGTCCCCGCGGCCCTGTCCTCGACCAGGCCTCCTTTTTGTTGCACACATCCCCAAGAAGCGGCTTGTAGCAGCTGTCTAACTCCCAGGTACCTATTTACTGTTAGGTGAACAGATGCATCAGGGTGAAAGAAACTCTGCCCATTTGTTTCCGCCTCCACCGGGAGGCGGAACCCGGAACCTCAGGACTACGAATCCGAAGCGCTGTCCACTCAGCTCTTAGGCCCCTGGGTCCTTCACACAAATAATGAACAGCAGGCGGTCCCAAGACTGAGCCTTGTGGGACCTCCGCAACCCATCCTCCGAAGTGACAGTACGGTTTAATACTAAGTGTAATATGTACATTTCCTTACTGTCATACACAGTACATAATTGCACTTATGGGGATGTTACATTTACCTCCCCATTTATTCTCCTGATTTTCTGTTAAGACATTCAGAATTTTAGGATAAAGTTTTCAAGTTCAATTCAGCCCATCCTCTAAAATTAGGGAGGTAAATGTAAGAGCACAAGTAAGTGTAGTTATGTACTATTCCTAGCAGTCAGGAGTTGTACTTATTTTCACTTAGTATTAAACAGTACTGCCAAATATATTGTGAATATTTGAGTTTACCTGAAAAGCTGAATAAAAAACGACGATCTAGCCTAACCTTATTAGTGTTTGAAGATAAGCATTTTATTGCTTCTTAATTACAATTAGTACTTAACCTATAGCTATATTGATATTACAGTTTTATAAATATTAATAAAACAAAACTAAAATATATCAATAAATTGTAAAGTAACTCAGGATATTTTAAAATGTTGTATAAAATCTCTATTGTTTAATAAAACTAAAAAAGAATTTCCTGATATATAAAACTTGTGAGTAGCAATTTGAACCAACAAGTTGAAACTGTAAATGGGGAGGTAATTGTAACAGCCCCATAAGTGCAATTTTGTACTATGTATGGCAGTCAGGAGATTTATTTAACACACTTAGTATTAAACCGTACTGACAATTTAGAGAAAGGGTTGGTTCAAATTGCTACTCACAAGTTTTATATATCAGGAATTTCTTTTCTAGTTTTATTAAACAATAGAGATTTTATTAAAAATTTGAAAATATCCTGAGTTATTTTACAATTTATTGATATATTTTAGTTTTTTGTTTTATTAGTTTTATAAAACTGTAATATCAGTATAGCTATAGGTTAAGTACTAATTGTAATTAAGAGGCAATAAAATGATTATCTTCAAACACTAAGAAAGTTAGGTAAGTGAAAATATGTACAATTCCTGACTGTTCCGAATAGTACATAATTGCACTTGTGCCGTTACATTTACCTCCCCATTTTTGGAGGACGTCCTGGGAACCTCACTTGTTACATTCCAACAGCATGAAACCACCTCTCTGACTGTCACCCTTTGCTCTCTACCCTTCAGATACCCCCATACACAGTTCAGTGTTTTCCCAGCATGATTCTCCATCTTGTTCGACAGTCATTCATGAGGAACAATGTCAAATGCTTTTTGACAACTAAGAAGGATGTGTAGACTATATTTTCTTTTTTCCTGATTTATTTCAGTAACCTTGTCATAATAGTCAGGTACGACTTTTCATGTACAAGTCCATGTTGACCTGTGTTAGTCAGTCCTCTCCCGATGTTTTACCATTCATGACCTGATAACTTTCTCCAACACTTTTCATGGAATATCTGCTAATGACACCGCCCTGTAATGCAATGCCTCCTTTCTATCCCTACTCCTCCTTTTTTAAGAATATTGGGACTACGTTCGTCTTTTCAAAATTTCTGGGGGATTTTGTTACAAGTGTATGATTTAAAATTGTATATAACAGGTGGCAAAGTACTTCTGCAGCTTCTTCGGCAGCCAGAGAGAGATTATGTCTATAGCTCCAAATGATTTCTCACATATAATTCCTCGGGGTTTTTTTTTTTTGCCTCCTCTATTGTTATTACAATGTCCTCAGTATTTCTTGCGGCCTCTCATCTTTCAACACTGGTCTTCATGCTCGTTCTAATGTAAAGACCTATAGAGAAATCTTTTGTCGAGTGCATCACATTCCTCACTATCCTTTTTTGGGAAAACCCCCTTTGTCTCCTCCATCTGAGTACATGGTCTTAGACTGTTTTTTTCTCCTTATATGGCTATAAAACAACTTTAACTGTTCTTTAGCTTTAGCAGCAATATTATTTTCACATTGTTTTTCAGCTTCTCTCAGTTTAATTTTTGCTTCTCAGTGGTGCCTGTTCTAGCCTGAGGGGGTTGGGCCTTATGGGACTTGAATCTCCAAAAGAGAGCTCTGAGTGTTGCACCAGATTGTTACTTGCGTACAAGCGGACAACGTTCCCTCTGGCGGAACAAACAACCGATCTCGGCAGCCACACTCCTGCTACCGTTGGTAGACCAGCAATGGACACTGGAGTGCTTGTAATTTACCTAGTTCATACTGAACTCCTCTTTATCTTGGAGAGGGGGTTCAGCATCCCATATTTAGGGGTGCTGCTTCAACACTGGCCTCGTTGTCTTGTGTTCACACCCTACACGAGCCGCCATGACTCCCCACTCTCTCCTTGTCTGGAATGATCTCCTAAATCCCCCTTTCATGAATTAGTATCTTCTGCCACCCTGTCTGCAACCGTGACCTACCTACCTTCCTTCCTTCCTTCCTTCCTTTCTCTTTCTCTCTCTCTCTCTCTCTCTCTCTCCCCCACTTTCTGGGAAGCCTCACCAGGACAATAGCAAAAGCCGGTTAACAATATACATTTAATAAATGGAGAAAACATATACTATACGTGATACAAAAAAATAGATCATCATCATCATACAACACACTAACCTGCTACGACCCGGTAGCATTCACACATTATATCCTGGCTTCACCAACTGTCCATATCAAGTGGCTGCTCAACTCTTGGTTTATCACTTGCTACTCCCTCACTAAATGGGGCGGAAATCCTGTTACAACAATACTTTATCTTCAGCCCTAAAAATATGAATCTCAGCTCGGGGCCGAGACAACAGAAACATCTACATAAGAATTTCCAACAAAAAAAGAAATCAATCTCTCACCTTACACTGCGTCTTGCATGTCAATAAGCATTTAAACACTCCCCTTATACATTTGTATGTCCACCTGTTCTGCTCCAAGAGGCTCACATCCAATATATATCTCTAGGTCCTCCTAAATATCAAGACAAGCACTTCTGCAGTTTTCACAATCTGCTGTACACCGAAGTCCTATTCCAACATCAGTGACGCTCCACCACTGATTCCACAGAGACACGTGAAGCTCCTCTTCACTGCTTAGAATCAACTTCTCACTATAGAGTTCTGATCTACCTCAGAGTTCACACACTTCTTCTCTAGCCTCGAAGTTACTACATTAACTTTTTCTCTAACCTCAAAATTCTTCCATAAACTTCTTCTCTAACCTTGAAGTTTCTCCACGAACTCCTTCCCAAACAAACCGCAGAATTCTCTGGCGTGAGGACGCTCACTCGCTGGAGCTCCAGCATGGCGCTCCACAGGCCGCCCACAAAAATGCTTCAGGACTGCCTCAACTCTTTCACGCCTAACTTGAGTACATTAAGTTTTGCAACAGGCTTCACACATCAACTCCTGCTTGGTTCCCTCCTCTTGAAGGAGAACACAGTTAGGGTTCCTCTTACTGCCAGGAGCTCAACAAGGCACAACCCTCTCTCACGACTTTTGTTCCTCAAGTAAGGTCGAAGACGTCCTGCTACAAAGTATCGACGTCTCATTTCAAGGTTATCTTGAGATGATTTCGGGGCTTAGTGTCACCGCGGCCCGGTCCTCGACCAGGCCTCTACCCCCAGGAAGCAGCCAGTGACAGCTGACTAACTCCCAGGTACCTATTTACTGCTAGGTAACAGGAGTATCAGGGTGAAAGAAACTTTGCCCATTGTTTCTCGCCGGCGCCCGGGATTGAACCCGGGACCACAGGATCACGCGTCCAGTGTTCTGTCCACTCAGCCGCGGGCGGGCGACGGTGGGACGCGGGCACTTACTTCCACTGCTCATCTTTTGCTAGTATCCTGACGTTTATTCGCTTGTTTAATACATGCATCTTCCCTCTGACCTCTCAAGCTCAGGTCAGATAAGTGGAATAACTTTCAGTAGGTAAACTCGTTCTTGAGGCTTCCTGGGGTCATAACATGCTTCTCTATTATCGTCTGTTTCTATTACTCTCTACTTCTTTCGTGAGGAAGGGAGAGGAGTCGTGAGTCAGGGTTGGAGGGGAGGTGAGTGTGGGGTGGAGGGTGTTATGTGCACCATCGCAGTATACTCCTCTCCCGCTAATTAAGTCATACTTCCCCTTATACTTTACCCAGATGATGCCTAGTTTCGTTTGAGTATACATTGAAGGAGGCGAAATGAATTATCAGGGGAAAGCACCAAACCATTATGAATATATAGCACTGGGAAGGGGTCAGGATAAGGATTTGAGATGGGACGAGGGGGAAGCAATAGTGGCCAACCACTTCGAAGGTCGGGGATTGAACGCCGACCTACATGAAGCGAGACCGTCGCTCTACCTTCCAGAGATCTAGCCTCGGTTGGTTATGCGCGAGATGCCAAAAATTTGAATTGTTATGGCCGCAAATATGGCGGCTCGGCTTGAGTAGACGGCGACAAGATTCTTAATCATATATTCTGGAGGGAAGGCGCCGGGTCTCACAGGTTTCAGATAATATGATTGGTTGAATGTGGTTGTGGTGGGGGGGGGGGGGAGGTGTGTCCATTCTGACCAATCAGAGAGCGCCCTGGCGTGCCCTTGTGTGACGTCATCGCCCTAGGTCGGAGGTGGGAAAGCTGTCGTAGTCTCCCTATTTGTCAAAGTGACAGGTCACGTCACGTGTTGGTCCCGCAAGGCGAGGTTTTAACGCCGCAAGCCTAACAGTACTCAAGAGACATTGTAGAGGAGTCACCGTTCAAATTCTGTCGGAAATTTTGGAGTGGCTGGTTACAAGAGGCTCCGTGACAATGATGTACGCTTAAGTGTCTCAAAACGGTGGTATTGGAGGGATGGAGCGTCAATCCGCAGGCCGCTCCAGGTGTGGCTACTGAGGGAAAACAATTTGTAACGTCCTGCCAACCTGTCCTCCCAATAGAACGTTGTATTTTGCCGTATACTTTACCGAAGGGCAAAAATCGTCGTACTAGAAAATGGTAGCAGCTCACGAAATTCACAAACTGCCCCGTTTTGGGTCCTTTGGTAGGTTAGTATAAAGGGCACTTTAGTACTACAGTTTCTTGACGTTGAGAAGTCTGAGGAGCACGGGTTGCCTGGTCAGCGTGTCTCGGCTCCACTGCCGTGAGGGAAGCAACTTCCGGGTTAAGTCCCTTCTACATCAGAGGAGAGGACCAGTGATCAACGTGGGGAATCGACGGAAGTCAGTCAGACGTTCGCTGTACTCCGGTATACTCAGTGGGGTACCTGTGAGACCTCCAGTGTACCTCTGGGACCGTCAGTATACCTGTGAGACCGTCAGGGAAGGTCAGTCGACAGCTGTTACGTAGCAGGGCAGAGCAAAGAGATCAACCGTGGTGACAAAAGAGGGAGGAATTCTACAGGAACCAACCACCTGGACACCCATCTACCAACCTCAAAAAGCCGCTAAGATTGAAGCAGACATTCTACGGTATTAAATATATCAAACTCCCTCCCCATTCTCTTGTCTGATAGGCTGCTGATATTAAGTGTTCTATGAACCCGGTAGTAATTTTCTTGTGACGAGTGAGAAGAATACCTTTAGGTGTACGTGTAAATTTGGTGGAAGACTAGTAATTGCTTGATCAAGAATTACGCGTTATTTTAGAGGAGATTAAGTCAACTACTATACGACTAAGATTGAAGCAACATTTTATTTGCTGTAGAGTACTGAGTAGAGTTCAAGCCTATAATGAGATCTGATATTTGTTGAGCGGTGATGCCATACTGTCATTGAATTCCACAGCAGAGTGTTGCCACATGTTGACAGTTATTATGTTGTTTGGCCCTAAGCAAGTGTACCATTATTTTAATTAAATATGTATATCCTTTTACATATAATATTTGGATTAATTCCACTCTTCACTCTCCATATTTATTTGCCTGAGGCTAGGTTTGAACAGTGAGTACGGTTATGAAATTTTATGCTGAGGCTATTCACAACTGAATTAATAGAAATTATCTGGCGATCATAGGCTACGAACTTTTGCGGTGGGTCAATGGGTCGATTGGTGACCTGAGAGTGGACGAATTCACCTCACTTCTTACGGAGGCACAAGGCTGAGTGACAGACTCTCTCCGTAAGTGACTGAGGTTTCCCCTTAAGACGGACAGTGACACGGTGTAAGGGGAGGGAGAAAGGCCCGCCATAAGGGGTGAAGGGTGGGGAAGTTGTGACAGTTGAAGAGGGTAATGAGGAAAGTGGTTGGGGGATGTGAGTGAGATATGGATGAGTGAGTTGATGGGTGGAAGGGTAGTGAGGAAGGGGTTTAGTTGAAGACTGTAAAGGGTGGAAAGGTAATAAGTGGGAGGTGGAGGTAGTAGTGAGTGAGGGGTGGAGGTAGTAGTGAGTGAGGGGTGGAGGTAGTAGTGAGTGAGGGGTGGAGGTGGTAGTGAGTGAGGGGTGGAGGTGGTAGTGAGTGAGGGGTGGAGGTAGTAGTGAGTGAGGGGTGGAGGTAGTAGTGAGTGAGGGGTGGAGGTAGTAGTGAGTGAGGGGTGGAGGTAGTAGTGAGTGAGTGAGGGGTGGAGGTAGTAGTGAGTGAGGGGTGGAGGAGTAGTGAGTGAGGGGTGTAGAAGTAGTGAGTGAGGAAAGGTAAAGTTTGGAAGTTAAGAGAAAAGTGTGTTCTTGAGAGTATCTGGAGAAAGAAGGGGTAGCGTAAGAGGGCAACAGAGGAAAGTTGGTGCAACAATAACGGGGAGTTTAGCAACTTTCAACCGTGGATGGTGTGCCGAGGGAGGAGTTTCGAGTGGATTATGCATGGGCCATCTGTCTATGTGTACTCGCCTATCTGTGCTTGCCGGGGTTAAGCTCTGGCTCTTTGGTCCCGCCTTTCAACTGTCAATCAACTGCTGTACAGATTCCTGAGCCTACTGGGCTCTCTCATATCTACATTTGATACTGTGTATGAAGTCAGCCTCCACCACATCACTGTTAACATTCCATCTGTTAACTACTCTGACACTGAAAAAGTTCTTTCTAACGTCCTTGTGACTCATTTGGGTATTCAGTCTCCACCTGTGTCCCCTTGTTCGCGTACCACCAGTGTTAAACAGTTTATCCTTATCTACCCTGTCAATTCCTTTGAGAATTTTATAGGTAGTGATCATGTCTCCCCTTACTCTTCTGTCTTCCAGTATCGTGAGGTGCATTTCAAAAAGCCTTTCCTCGTAACTCTTGCCTCTTAGTGCTGGGACTAGTCTAGTGGCATACATCTGAACTTTTTCACAGCTTCGTCTTGTGCCTGACAAGGTACGGGCTCCATGCTGAGACCGCATACTCCAGGATTGGTCTAACATATGTGGTATACAGGGCTCTAACTGATTCCTTACACAGGTTCTTGAAGGCTGTTAGCCAGCCTCGCATATGCCGCCGCGAGAGGTATTGTGTGGCCAGAGTGTGGGGCCAAGGGCCTTGTGGCATTACGCGAGTATGACCTTCTGTAAACCGGACGAGCGCAAGAGTCATGCTGAAGGAACTGTTATTCCCTTTCTCTCACCCCCCTTACAGTTCCTCATTCCCTACCTCTCTCTCGCACATTTTTATCTCTTACTCATCCATGACCCTTCCCCTCATCTTCTCCAACTACTTCTTAATCATAGTTCTCTTCAACTTTCTCTTTTTTTTTCCTTTAGCTTTTCTCTTGCCTCCCTGTAAGCTGTTCTCTCACAGCCCTCATCCGCTGTCTGCCTCTCCTTTCCCCACATCCCTCCTATCGTCGCTTAGGCAGCTCTCCCTTTCTCTGTTTTCTTATATTATCTTTCGTTCGGTATTAGCCGAGGAGTAGTAGATCTTGGAAATGAGATTCCGATTCCATCTCTCGCTCCAAAACTCTCCCTCACCATCAAGTTCTCTCGTGATCCCTCTATTTCACTTTCTCTCGTTCCATCACTTTCTCTCGTTCTCACAATAATTAAAAAAAAATTTGGATTAAATAGGATTAGCAATCGATAAAACACTATGATCCTCTTCATCAGCTCAATTTTGAAGAGTAATCCTAGAAACTAATCACCATTGATTAAGGTATACACCTGTAATTGAATGTATGGGTGTATTTCTGTATATGCGTGATTGAAGCTAGAACCCTCTTTGAAGGAACACTATCGTATGACGAGTGGTTGTGATTTTCGAGCAGCTAAATACGAGTATGGCCAGGAATAAATAATTGCAGAAGTAGTGACATTCTTGAACCGGAACAGCGGCATAAAACTGCTCTTACTGCAGTCTTGTGTTTATATAGTTCTCTTCTGATTGTCTACGGAGTTTGGGCAAGCAGAAAACTTGGGAGCGTTGGCTTCGATGATGAGAGAAAAGCCACCGGCGTCGCACCTGTGCTGAAAACTTTGAGAATGTTGGCCTCGATGACAACAGTAAACGGTGCTCATGTGAGAAAAAGTTGATGTACAAACTAGGTGGTATTGGGCGTAAGGCCCAGCAACTTCTAGAGGGTTAGTAAAGCCATACAAGTGCGTACTGACTCGCCAACAATAATATTCTACCACTGGAGAGAGTTCATAAATAAGGTGACCTCTGTGTTGTTGTTTTAGATTCAGCTACTCTGAACAATAATTCCAAGTAGCACGGGTTATGGTGACCTCTCGGTGTAAATGAACAAAGAAGCAGGGACACCACTGGGTGTACTCTGCTTCTTTGGTCGTAAGTAAACTGGGAAACGTTGAGGATCGAGTTGATTCTTTCTGCTGCGTACCTTCCCTTCTTATGTCGAGAAGTCGGAGAAAAGAATGGCTTGCACGTTCAAAGTGTGAGTGAACGTTTAGTTGAAGTCAAGTTTTACAACCATTGCTGTCAAGAAGGTATATCAAGATAGGCATTAAGGATGAAAGCTGTTTGGGTTCTTCGCTTGAGAGGCTCAGAATATGGAGTGTTTCTGTTACTGGAGAATCAAATAGCTCCCTTTTTTGTTGTCTTTCTTCCTCGCACATTTCTGAATCCAACCACTTGGCTGGAACATCATCTAAATGCACAATACAAGATGAATAGAACCTGTTTTTTTTCAACGGCACTTACAAGTTGAAATTACAAATTCGACGTGGAAATTATTCGAGTTGGATCACTTCTGTTGGTGAAATTATTTACATCTGTCCTTGAGCACAGGTGAACGTTCAGAAACATTCATTGTACTTTTTTTCGTAGACTCAACCCAAATTCTGATGGTACAAGGTTTAACTACTCGCGCTGCGTTGCATTGTAAAGAAAATGACAAGATTTTATAAAGTAAATTTCTAAGCCATCTTACTACCAGTAAAACGTATGTTTTTACTAGATATGATCTATCTTCAGTTCGTTCACAACGCACTCAGAGTAACTAAGCCGTGTTGCCGAGTGACCATCTGTGTTTCGAATAGAACGAAGTGGCATGAAACTGTATACGCCAGGCAGAGATTTTCATAACAATTTAAAATTAAGGATCTTCACTTCAGTATGCATCATATAAGGAGTAATACTCAATAAGGAGGCTTAGTATGCTACTGAGATTGACGATTCATAACAAGGAAACAAGCCCCCCTCACTGTGGCACTTTCCAACAAGTCCCCAGACCAAGTCCTGGACCTGCCCATTCTATCCACCAGACGACCCAAATGACGCATTCGTCAATTTTAACATTCTGTTCATTCAAAACAGAACTTTTCCCGAATATAAATTAATATTATATATTAGCATCTTGTGCACATTTAAACACTGGTTAGGTTAGGTTAGGTTAGGTTAGGTTAAGTGTTTAGGTTCTGTTACCGATTATTCAACCCGTCCTCGACTCAAGTCCATTACATTCAGCGGTCAACCCCACAGACGCATTCATAAATTTTAACATGCTGTTCATTCAAAACGGGAAATTTCTCAAGTACAATTTAATATTATAATATACTAGCATATTGTGTATATATAGGCATAGGATAGGTTAGGTTAGGTGTTTAGGTTCTGTTGGCGATTATTTGTATTTGTAGTACGTAGTTGAAACATTTATAGCGTTGTGATTCGAACAAAATTCGTCAGTGAAGCACTTGTTCTGGATATGTTCGAACGTCAGCAGTTGTGAGTCGTGTGTAAACCGCTTTTCATTCATAAACAGGGGGTTTGGCGGGTGCATGGAATCACTTTTGGATCTTTGTTTGGAGGACGGGCTGGATTATTTGTACTACGTGGGTGAAGCATTTGCAGCGTTGTAGTTCGAATAAAAGACGTCAGCAAAGCACTTGTTCCGGAAGTGTTCGGACGTCATCAGTTGTGAGTCGTGTGTAAACCGCTTTTCATTCATAGACAGGGTGTTTGGCGAGTGAATGCAATGGACTTTTGGCCT